>NW_006399819.1:3612979-3628395 GCF_000299155.1 Elephantulus edwardii
AAAAATCAGAGCAAAAGAGGTGGTTGGAGGCAAAAGCCCGAGAGAGGTGCGCAGACTTGGGAGTCCCTTCGGAGCGGCGGCCGCGGGAGGGGCGGGCAGACGCCGGCGGCGCAAGGCCAACTCAGTTTGTCAGGCGAAGCCCCGCAGCCCGCCGTCCGCGCCGCCGGATGGGCATCTCTCGCGCCGACCCTGCGGCCTGGGGCGGGAGGCAGCGGCGGCCCCTCCTCACATTTCGAGGCTCCGGGCCGAAGCCGAGCGGTGGCTGCTGCCTGGGGAAAGGCTGAAGGCGAAGACTTGGGCTCTGAGAAGCAGGGAGGAGAAAGGAAGAGCAACGCCACGCACAGCAGCGGAGGGAGATGTCCCCCTCCCCAACGATCCCAAGGAATTCTCCCGTAAGCTCCCGATTTCGCTCCGGCACCTCTGCGTGTGTGTGTGAGTGAGCGGAGAGAGAGTAAGAGGCTGTGAAAGCGAGAGAGGGAGAGACTGGGGAGTGCGAAGTCCTGACACAGACTCTCTGCGAGGTCTGAACTGGAGTCACCTCCAGCCTCCTCCTCTTCCTCCTCCTCCTCCTCCTCCAATCCCCAGCACCCCCCCACACCCCCCCCCCTCGAGTTCGGCTAATCATATAAACATATTAGCGTGTACAGCCGCAAAGGACAAATCTCTCCCTCCTGATTTTTCCAGCAAGGGGCTCAGGCAAACTCAAAAGAAGATTACAGGCAGCTAAGTACAAAACGTGAAGCAGATAATCTATAACTCATTGCCGCCCAATGGCCATTTTCCACTCCATTTGAGCAGCTGCGGCGGCGGTGCGCCCGAGCGGGGAGGAGGGGGAGAGAATGGGAGCACTTACGGGCAGGGGCCCCTTCAGGCCCTGGTGGCAGTGGCCGAACAGCCGCCCGAGCACGGGCCAGCCCGTGCCCTGGCCCGGCTCAGGCGGCCCGGCGGCCGCACGGTTGTCCCGGCGGCGCAGAAGGAGGTGGCGGCGGCTAGGGGCGCGCGCTCGCAGCGGCGGAACGCGCGCCCGGGAGGCGACCTGCGCCCGCTCGTACGCCCTCTCTCCTCTCTCTGGCGGCCCCCACGCTACGGTCCCAGGGTTCGCCTTCAATCCCTCGCCATCAGCACACCCATCCAGCCCGCACCCCCCAAACTCCACTCACTGCGCGCTCTGTCCTCCGCGCGCTCCGCCGGCGCGCGCTCTCCATGCTGTCCACACACACGCACTTTAAAAACATTTATTTTATTTCTGGAACGAGGTGAAGGGTACTTGGAAGAACGCGGCGGAGCACAACGCTCCAGTCTCAGAGGCGGGGCGCAGGGGACTGGCCAGTGGCTCCAAGCCCCCTCCCCTTTTTCCTCCAGGCCAAGGAGCTTTCTCCTTGGCTGGACTTAGGAGAGGCGCCCAGGATGCGTCTTTTACCCACCCCGTCTCCAGGTTTTCTCTTTTCTCCATCCACGGAGCCGGAGGCCCCGAAACTTTTAGTTCCGCAGCCCTCCTTTTGTGTGACTGCTAGGAGGAGAAAGAACGTCTGTTCGCCACGACTGCCTCCGTCCGGCTGCGGCTCGCAGGGGACGCTCCAGGGTTAATGCGTCTTTGATACCTGAGATTTCCGGCGCGCTCGTTAATGAAACTTACTACTTTTCTTTTTTTTTTATAAATTGCGATGACTTTTTCTTTGTAGTTACATAGACCTAGCCCAACTTTGACTTTATTGCCTATATTTCACCAGAGTGTTTTGTTTGTTTTTGATTAAACCCACTAGGATAAGCAAAGGAAGGGAAGGAGACTACAAGGCTCTTTACTCGTTAGTGCATTCATTGTGCTGTGAGGTCTGTTTCTCTCATTTCCTTACACTGAAGCATTTGCTCTTGTCCTTTGAACACACTTCCTTGCCCTCGCTGTTGTCAGTGTCAGCAAAGAGCTAGGGAGAGCCAAAGCTGGAGGACCCAAGCTGAAGAGACCAGACCATGACAGGGCACAAAAATAAATTATCAGTTAAATGTCCTGCTGCACTTCAGCATAGAAATATTAGGTATATGGATAGTTATATCTATATTCATATATAGATGTGTGTGTGTGTGTGTGTGTGTGTGTGTGCGCGCGCGCGTGTGCGTGTCAACTCCCTCATGTATGTGGGGAGGGTGGTAGTGGGTTTTTATTAAAACTGAGATGGATGTGACCAAGTTTTCAAATATATTTCTGATTCTACCAATGAATGCGTCTGTCATTTAAAGAAGTATATCTGCATTGATTTTCAAGAAAAATTGATCCTCTAAAATTTGTAATCTCTAGAAAATAAGATAAGCTTCATGATTCAAGAAACAATGTATACTTTTAGTTGCTGTTGGTATGTTGCATTCTCATGCTTCAGAAATAATTTAGCAACAATGTAATTAAAGTCCACAGGATTACTTAAAAGACATGTAGACTAAGTATTGTTTTATCACAAAGCCAGATATTTGTAGTAATAAATTTAATCTATATTGTTCAATTTTGTTTTTCAACTCAAAAAAATCCTAAATTAATGCAAATAAGTGAGATGAGTTTTGTTCAATCTGTCACTTTATATAGATTAAAACAAAAATACATTTTTATGTAAAGTATTGATGAGTTCATATTGTCACCATTAGTAAAAAGAAAGTATTAAGAACCTTTGGATTATCCTGAATACGTTTCTGTTTGGAATTTCTTAAGCAACTTAGTTCAGATATGATAGATGCAGCATATAAACTAATCTGAAAGAAATACACTTACGCAGAGTGTGAAACCTTGTATGTACCTAAATTTTTACATAAGTAAAATGTATATGCATGCAATAGATCTACCTTAGGGCTGTTGTTGTTGTTGTTGTTGATTGCCTTCCAGTCAAGCCAACTCATAATGACCCTATGAACAGAAGGCCTGAATCCCCTTTACAACTATCTACATTTATCAAAGTTCATAGTTTCCAGAGGCAAGTTATTTAGGAAGGGGATGCCACTCCTGCTTACCTGAAACTTAATTAGACTAACTTAAAGTAGTTGAAAGAAGGTAGAAGTAGTGATCTCTCAAAGTTTTTCAGATTTGAGTATGTTCTTATCATAAATTCCTTTGAAATTAAAAATCATTCTATTCAGGATTAAAATAAAAATTAATATGTGAAACTATTAATAATTCATGTTCACTGGGGCTTTTTTTTTTCCTTTTCTTTTATACATTATTGAAGGTTTTTCAAACGCCTGGGCATCATTCACAAGAAGCCCCAGTGAGTGTACAGATCGGTCTAATCCTATTTCCCTTTGGGAGGCAAAACTTGGGGCTGAATTTTTTATTTAGTGAGCTTAGTAACTAATCAATAGAAATTTTTTCCTGAATTAGGTTGGCCATATGTTGGCTCATTTATTCATTTAGTAAGCTCTTTCAGATAGAGTCTCTGGAAGAACCCAATGTCTACATTTCATAGATCTGCTTTCTTTGATGCTCAGAACAGAAGGGAGTCACTCTTCACTGTGTTCCTAAAGAGATCACGTAACAAAAAAAAAAGAAAGAAAGAAAGAAAAGGGGGAAAAAGAGGATGCATGCAAAGGAGAGGAGTTGTCAGAAGAGGGTTAAAACCAGCGTGGAGAATGTCCCATAAAAAAATTTAACCTTAATCCAGTAAAATTTTGGAAGCAGCAGGAGTGGCGTCCACTTCCTAAAGAACTTGCCTCTGGAAACTCTTCGAACTTTGATAAATGTCGATATTTGTCGAGGGGCTTCAGGCCTTTTGTTCATAGAGTCGCTATGAGTTGTGCTCCACTTGAAGGCAATCAACAACAACCACCACCAGTGAAATATATTTTGGTAGCGTTCAAATGGTCTAACACTTTTTCTAATCATAAGCATTCTATAGCTTTAAAATCACATCTAAAAGATTCTTTTTCCTCATAATGTTTTAAGTACTAAAGGCTTTTTTTCTTGCGCTTTAGACAAAATAATGCTCAGCCTTCTTTACATACACAAAGAATGGAAACAGAGATTTCAGTTGTATGGAAACATGCAAGATTAAGCTGTTAGTCACAAACCTGTCATTGCAAAGAAATACTTAAATGACTCACACTACAGAGTAGACCTACATCCAGAAAACATAATTTGACTAAAACTTCTTGACAATTCAAAACGTAATTTAAAACAATACAGGTGTTAGGTAAGAAAGAAAGAAAATGAGAAGCTTAATAATGTCTGCAAATGTTAACGAGAGGAAATGTACATTCTCTGCAATCCCAGCAATTCAACAACTAGATCTATATTATTATTTAAGTAATGCCAAAAGCATTGACTTATTCATAATACTTGCTAATTGGTTTTTTTTAAAAATAAATTCTACAAAGGACAAAGGAAACACCCACTTCCATTTGTTTTATGTTAAATCAACATCTAACCACTCATGGTGATTTCATTCAAAGAAAACAGAAGGAACTCATTAGCTTATGTGGTTAGAAAGATTGATGGGTTTCAACCATTTTAACCATGCATGTTTTTTTCAACTGTAGAAACTCATGTTTTCAATTTAAAAAACTTCAAGAAATTAAAGATTGTTTTATTCAATCGGTTCACATAGTTCTGTTATAGAAATTATGCTAATTTTTTTAAACTGTTTACTATTCAGACATCTTTGTTTGGAGAAAAATGATTAGGTACTTGTCAAAACACATATAAATAACAATAGCTTGGGTAACAAAGAATCTGACTGAGTATACAAATGGACATGATTACAACATATTGGGATTATTGCAACCCAGTAGAACAGTCACTAGCTTCTTCACTGTCCACTCTGGCATATAAATAAGCCAATTCTAAAATGGGTTAAACAAGGAGAAAAGGGAGGATGTGAGACTTGACAGTGGCCTAAAAATTAGAGTGACGTTTGAGCTACACAGCTGTAGGGAACAATCAGAGGGAAGGTTGTGTCCATTATGGGGAGCATATTTTTGCTGTGATTAGAGCTTTGCAAGAGTTTGAAAGTAAAAGAAACAGAAATGTAAAACTAGTCTAGTAACTAATACAGAAATAGAAATAAAATTAGCTAGATTCCATCCTAAACTTAATCAGTTCCCTTTTCTTCATCATCACTGTTTGATGATGTTTAGTGCTGAAACTTGATTTCCTTACTTTAGAACATAAACTATCTAAAAGCTCTGGAGAAGATCAAAGCAATATGTGACTATCAAACTTAACTAGCAAACTGGTTGAAAGTTGCTAGTTTTGCTTTTCATTTCAGTTTTGTCATGGATGTTGGCTGAAAAGAAATTAAAAACTTATTTTCCATTAGAGTAAAAACATCTAAAAGCTTTTCGCAAAGCCAGTAAGTTTTTAACTGCTCTCCCAGCTTTCTCTAGGTCAAATGAATCTTAGACAAGATGGCCATGACTCCAAAATGGGAAGATGCAGTCTCCAAAAACAGTGGTAGTTAAAAGTATAGCATAAAGATGATTGTGGTATACTGTGCTTAATGGAACTACTTAGAAATATGCAACCACATGTTATTAAATATCAATCATGTCATAGTTAATACTTTTAAATGCATAAAGCTGATAGTGTGATCTTTTTCTATGTATTTTTGAGTACTTATGTATAACTATGTATAAAGGCTTGTATTTTTTTATAACATTGCTGTTATGATACTCAAGAGTAAACACATTAAAGGAGATATCCTCATAATCAGTTTTATTGAATCTTAGATACCTCAGAATTAGCCTGTCTTTCTCATGGATTGTTCCCATTCCTCCCGTTAATCTCTGCACCTTGAGGATTTTTTCTATAATTGGGTCTTAGAGATCTTCTCATAGCAATGCTTCTGTCCAATCTTACAATGCAACTATAAAAACTTCAAATAACTTATTTTGTCAGTCATAAATACTCATAAACAAATGTTTTCTTATCAAATTGTATTATTTAAAAATAGTTTTAAAATAGGTCTTATCATTCTTTCTTTACATGTAAACCTCTACCTCTATCATCAAAGATGTTTTTTTAAAGCTATACTTGTTTTAAATATAAAAATTTGAATTTGGTTGTTGTTGTTGATTGCCTTCAAGTCAAGCATGACTCATAGCAAACCTGTGAACAAAAGGCCTGAAGCTCCTCTACAACTATCAACATTTATCAAAGTTCATAGTTTCCGGAGGCAAGTTCTTTAGAAAGTGGACGCCACTCCTGCTTCAAGCATCATATATTATAGAGAACAAAAGCAAAGTGATGGTTAATAGTACAAGCAGCTGTTGTGGGGGTTGTTGTTATGTGCAATCTAGTCACCTGAGACTCATAGTGACCCTCTGAGGGGTCACAGAGTACAAGCCTATCTTGAGTCAGTCTTTTTCTGATACACTTACCCCCATTATACCAGTTACTGTGTCAATCCATCGCATCCAGTGTCGTCCCTCCTGCATTATCCCTCCGCCCTTCCAAGCATGATGTCTTTCTCCAAGGATTAGGCCCTACTAGCTATGTGCACAACGTTTCTGAGATGGAGCTTCAAAATCCTTGCCTAAATGAACAGCTTGGTTTCACCTTCTTCATGACAGACTTGCTTACTCTCTTGGCCATCCATGGTACGTTCAAGACCCTACTCCAGCAACACAACTCAAAGGCATCGATTCTTCTTCAATCATCCTTAGTAATTGTCCAGTTCTCTGATGCATAGAAAGTAGTTGTGAAGACTATGGCCTGAATGAGGCCCACCTTAGTCTCTAGACAGACATCATTGCTCTTTGGTAATCTGAAGCAGAATTCCCTAATGCAGTTTGTCTTGTGATTTTCTGATAATAGGTACCAAGAGTGTTAAGTGGAGTCAAACAAGCTGAAATTGTTAACAACCTCAATCTCTTCAACTATCATGGTTCTGTGAATTGGCCCAATGTTGAGACACTTTGTAATATATACCCTTAAAGATAACCAAGACGAATTATAATTGCCTTTAGGATTAAGATTTTTCTTCTTTGTGTCATTGTTCATTGTAATATGACTAACTTGCAAAAAACTTAAAATTCAGGAAATAAACACAGAAATACCCTCTTTCCATTACAGAAAATATGTTATGTACAATACTTCTAAGATTCTATCTCTTTGCTATCAAGTCAAAACCAACTCCTAATTAACCTTCCTTCAGATGTTCAGAGGCTGTTAACTGTACAAAAGGAAACTGACCTAATCTCCCTCTAATCTCCTCTAATCCTCTAATCTTCTCTCTAGTAGAGAAGCTACTAGATTCTAATCACCAAGAACACCACTTTTGGATTAGGAGCACAACTCTTTTGGAATATGTTAAAAGTTTTCTTCATAGATTGTAAATAATCAGTATAAGCATAGAACATTTAAACCTAAAACTTGATTTATTTAATTTGTAAATTTTTGTAGTATAAAATACATAACATGGGATGTCTGGCCCTTATTATTGTTGCTTCATTATTGTAGAAATTGGTTGTTAGCAACAGGTTTTGGGTTTGTTTGGGGGTTTTGGGGATTCTTTTTCTCCCTCTTTAATGTGACTGTAAATATTTCACTCCACTTATGTGCTATATTTGGTAAAGATTTTTATTAGTTGAGTACATTCTATTAAAAATAAATTTACTTGACCATGTGGAAACTAGAATAGCAGTTGGCAACATGAAATACTGTCTTCTAAACCAGGCTGTTATTCTAAATTTCTTGTCCAGATAATAGAGTATTTCCTTCCATGTCAATTTTAAAAAATATAATTTAAAACTTTATAATGAAGTTGTCAACTTATTGGCACTTTTTATAATGCATTCTATCTAACTCTTTGACATTTGTGTGTCCCTTTGAAGATTCCACTGGCTTTGCAGTAGATTTGGTTGTAATACTTATGAAAGCAGATCACCAGATCTGGTTTTTTACATGGTGCTGCTGCTAGGTGAGCTCGAACTCACAAACTTTGGTTAGCATTCAAATGCAGACCATTTGCAATACTCAGGGACCCTTACGATGATGCATATTTAAGGTCACTATGAAATCGATCACTTAGATCCTAGACCAAACAATGATGTAATAGGCATATGTTTTGGTGATTAGTAAAAGTTCAGAAGGAAGAAAAGTAAAAATTTTCTTTAAAATTAGCATCCAAGTTTAGAATTATATTAAAACATTATTTTTATCTCAAAGGAGTATAGAAATGGTTAGTTAATGTTGAGTGATATTCAATGAAAAAAGTCTGGAAGAAAAATTCTATTTCAAGTTTAAAATAAAAACATTAAGTAGCCAGCCTCTACAGCTGTTGTACTTTAAAAACATATTGCTAAAAAAAAAAAAGTATTGCTAATTTATGTCCTACCTATTTAGGGGGGTTTGTGTTTTATTACTTTTAAATTGTGAAAGTTTAAAAAGCAGATGGATTTTTCATTTCAACCATTCATACATATTTTGTTTTCTAATGTTAATTAAAATATCCAGAATATAGTTTGAATTTCCCCACTTCCTCCTTGTACTTTTCATTTCCCCTTGATCTTTCTTTTTTACCTCTTTCTGGCATCAGGGCTTTATCCTTCAGTAAATGCTCCTCTTTTGTCTCTGTATGGTTGCCTATTTTATAGGGAATGCCTTCTTAGTGTCAGTGATCACCTTGTAGGCCTGCGCGATCCCCTACATATTTGAATTATTTTGTTCCATGCATGGTGGTGTGATATACTAAACAGTCTACATTCTTATCCAATTGCCCTAGTTCTCAAAATTATATATTTATAATATAACTGAAGAGAATTATTAGTGTATTAGAAGAGTGCTCCTCTTCATTACAGGAATGTAATTTATGACACCAGCTTAATTAGTACTATGTTCTTACCATCTGAATTAAAGGCTCAAATTCAAACCACATATTTTTAATTGTTCAGACAATGTAAAATAGCCTGCAAGAAAAACCAATTTCCTGGGTTTTTTTTTATCTAATGATAATTGAAACATAATAATTCATTGTAATTCTCACACACTGTTACATGTTAAGTGGCTATCTCACAGATAGAGATTATGTTTAATGTTAAAAAAATATTAACTTGTAAAATAAAATTAGAAAAAGTTGCCCAAGAAAATGTAAATGTTATAGAAACACAAGAATGTGACCTATTTTTAAATAACATGGATCCCATGAAAAATATCCTTTTTCATTTAAAAATGAATATATGCGTGAACAGTTAAGAAATCTGAAAAATTTTCAAATGAATAAATTTTGACATTTTCATTACTTTCTTTCTCATAAATTCCATAGTGCAAAATTAGTTAAAATATAATGTAAATAAAAATGTCTTACATAGGAAAATATTTAAGGTTAAAATAGATGGACTGTTTCCTTATACTGAATATTTCTATATAGAAGAGAATCATGTAACCCCCAAACTCAGTGTAAGACTCAATATTTATAAAAATATGTTTAATACTTATGTAAATTTATATTATCAAAATTTGGAGGAAAAAATGTTACAACACCTTGCGAATGAAGGATGTCCATCTTTGCCTCAATTTTCCAGTTAATGAAAAAGTGTTTAAATACTCTGTAGTTAGATTATTAACTTCTACAAAACTAAAACAGATGTGTCTTAGTATGCCATTAAATTTATGATTTACATAGAACCTTTACATACAGCTGAGCAGAGGCCAATGATTCTAATTTGCTCTAGATTTACAATAACCTGATCTGGTTTTTGTAAGTATTGAAACACTTTAAACAAAATTAGAAAGCAGTTGTGCTTTGTGTGATTAAAGATGCAATTCCCTTTGGGGTAATGAGAAAAGTTAGAACATGTTTCTTTCTTTATGGATGTTTCTATTATAAACACGAGTGCTATACATTATATATTTTTGTTACTATGATTTCCTTGTTTTTAATTATAAAATAAACCAATTGAATTTCACTGGAGTCGCAAATTGAAACTATGCCAAAATTTAGCAGAAGAATGTATACTGAGCTCCATAAAAATCCTGAAAATTTTTCCCAGGGTCTTAAGGTCTTGTTATACAAATACTAGTTCACCATAATTTTCTAGCTCCAAACAGCTTTCTGATTAAGACCTACACAACAAAAAGACTTGAGTGCTCAGTGCATTTAAAATCGTAGAAAACTACATGTACAGAATTGCTCAGGATTAATGATTGCTGAATTCATATGAATTACAAACAGGGGAAAAGAATTCTTATTTTTACCTCATTACACAAACAATAATATTTGTGGCACTATTAGTTAAAACTTATCTGTTTTGGAGGGTGAATTATAATACACCAGCTCCTAAATATCAAACCTATAAAATATTTTAAATACTGTGAATGTGATTTTCTTAAAAATTAGAACATATTGAGATAAATAATAATAATTTCAAGTTATTTCTGTATATTTATGTATATAGAAAAGAAGTGCCTGCAAAAGTATTAATTCATTAAAAGTTTATCTCTCATAAAACCTTTATTAGCCCTTGAAATCTTTGCCACTTCATATAAAATGATTTATCTTTTGAATAACAAGGTGCCATTAATCTGTTTGACAAAGGAATTTTTAAATCATTTAAATAATTTATTTGACTGAATTATTTAAGTTCTGTAAAATATATATATGCAGATGTAAATGTATATATCTGAGCCCATATATGGATTCTGGCACAATATCACAGAAGAATTAGAAAATAGAATCCATAATATATTGTCCTTGACACAGCCAGAAAGACTAGGTGTTGTTGCTGATAGGCTTTTTGATCACTCACTGTTTGCAAGGACCCCAGTTAGAAGGCCATTTTTGCTACACTTGGCACAATATAGTGATTTAATATCAGGGAAGCTTGTACATTATTTTCTTTATTCATTTTTAATTTTGCATTTTTACTGAAATTGCAGCCTGATTTATTTTTCAAAGAATGAAGATAATAAGGGCACTTATTCAAAACCCATAGAAAGCACACTCTCCTCAATTTAGTCCTCTAGGTGTAACTAGAAAGTTGTAAACATACTCCTTCCCCAGAGAAATAAATCATTTGTGGAAATAAAGGGCAGATATGCATAGAAAAGAAGTAAGAATATACAGAAATATTCAAAACCAACGAGGACATAAAGATTTCTATAAAATGCTTAATATTCATAGTCTTTAAAGGAATTTTATTTCTTCACAACCTATTGCTTCACAAAGTTTTAACTAGGTGTTATATTCTTGTTTTCTTTTTTTCCTCCCCTGAAGATACATTTTTATTTATAGAAGTAATTAAAATGGTATAATAACTTCTCAACAATTATGAGGTTATAAGAATAAATTTAGGACATGTTCTAAATAATTTTCTAAATAATAATGAGAAATTTCTCATTCAAGGGTCTCAATACCCAGCATATTGTACAAAACATAACAGGTAGTATACTAAAATCCACTGCCATTGAGTCAATTCTGACTCATAGTGACCCTACATCTGGTTCCTGAGGCTGTGATCTTTACAGAAGAAGACTGTCATTCCTGTCATCCTTTCTTCCACAGATTGGATAGTGGATTCAAACTGTTGACCTTTTGGTTAGCAGTATAACAATATTTCATACCATGAGAGTTCCTTTCAGTAGTGTATATTTGTGTTTTTGGTGGTTTTCATTGTGTTGGTTTTTTTTTTACTTGCCAGTCTTTTCTTTTGGAAACTTCTTACGGTTTTCATTTGTAATGCTATCCTCCTCCTTATAATGTTAGAATTTGGTAGGATTATTCAAGCTTTACTTCAATTCTGTGATGTATCTTTTCAACAAATTTCTTTTCACTTCAATTTACCAGAGAAGTGCTAGTTTTACAAATAATAAAATCTCTATCTATATTCATGCCATGTAGTAAAATTTTAATACTCTGTCTTCTCCAGTCCCTTTCCCACTTTTTCAACCACCCATAAACACAGCTATAACACAGTCATTTTATCTATTACTCCCAATACTCTCAAATATTAATAATATAGGATAAAAAGTCCTAAGCAATAAAGTACAACTAAAAAAAGTTTCTGATGTATCAAGGTAGACTCATGGCCACTGAGTAAGACAACAGTCTTAAATATTGCCTTTCTCGAAGTTCCTCTTTGAAAGTACATCTTTCCTGGACACTTTCTTGGGTATCACAATGTAAATCACTGAGCTGATGGTGTGACACATTAATTTTTCAACATTTCTCCTTCTTTGAGAAGCTTTTGAAAAATAGTGACTTCTCAATATCTAGGAAAGAACCTGAGCTATCATTTGTTGTTGTTTTGTTGTTAGTGTCATTGAGTACAACTCATAGTGGCCCTATGAACAAAAGACCTGAACTCTGTTCTATAACTATCATTGTTTCTCTTTGTTCATAGAATTTCCAGAGGCATGTGGTTTAGGGAGTGGATGCCACTCCTGCTTCCAAATCTGAATCAGTCTTGGAGCTCCCCCAAACACTGTTCCAGGTAGGTAACCATTATGGCGTTTGACATACCTATGGTACAGCTTTCAGCATCACAGCAACCCCAAGCTACTTTACACAGCAAATAGCCATACCAGTGCTATGAAACTCAGACAAAAATGTTCATCCCAAAATCAATTAATGAATGAGCCTTCAAGCTGCAGACTTAGTCTGGCATTACCACCTTTTAAACACAAGGCATGCCCACCAGGTGCTGGTTAACAATAAACCAAGAGACTCCCAGCTCATTGTTAACTAAATGTGGAAAATCCAATCAGCAGACTCCTGATTGTGAACAAAAAAATATCCAAAAAACAACCAAATATTCCACAACCGACCCTCACCAAGACAGGAGAAATCATCTTCCAAAAATTCAGATGAATACAGTGAATTCAAATTCTATTTTCAGGAATACCATCATATTGTATAGCTCAATATTAAGACTACTTGTCATAATGTTCATCAATTCCTATTTTGTAAAATGGCTTCGTTGTTGTTCTTATTATTAAGCTCCAAACTAAACCTACATACATAAAGCAAAGAAAATTGCTTAGCCCTGTGCCATCCCCACCAGTTGTTTCTATGTTCAAGCCTATGGTGCCAATTCGTCTCTTATTTTGCACTGACCTTCTATTTTACCAAGCATGATGTTCTCCAGAAGATAGCCTCTCCTGATAACGTGTCCAAAGTATAAGAGACAAAGGACCTTTCTGGCTGTATTTCTCAGACAGATTAGTTGGTTCTTCTGGCATCTCAAGGTGTAATTGATTATTTCTTGACAACACTGTAATTCAAATTATTCAAATCTTCTTGAGTCTTCCTTATTCACTGTACAGCTTCCATATAGATAGATGTCATCGAGTCAAATATAAGCCTATGAACAACAGATTTGAACTGTGTCCTAAACTGTCATCCTCATCGTCTCTAACATACTTGAGTCTATTGCTGCAGTCACTGTGTCAATCCATCGTGTTGCAAGTCTTCCTCCCATTAACTGACTCTCCATAGTCCCAAGCATGATGACCTTTTCCAAGGACTGCCTTTTTCTAACAACATGCAACAAAGTATGTAAGACAAATCTTAATATCTCTGGCTTCAAGGAGCATTCTGGCTGCACTTGACGTACTTTTGACAGTCCTAGGAATAGTTAATATTCATTTCCAACACCATAATGCAAAGGTATCAATTCTTTTGTCATCTTTATTCACTGTCCAGTGCTCAGATTCATAGTAAGGGATTGAAAAGATCATGGCCTGAATAGTGCACATCTTGGTCTTTAAACAGACATCATTACTCTGACATACTATAGAGAAGTTTCTGACAGCAAACTTTCCCAATGTAATACGTCTTAACTGCTGGTATCAAGGATGTTGATTGTGTATCCAAGTAAAAGGAAGTTGTTGACAATTGCAGTCTTTTCTCCATCGATCAGGATGTTGCCTGTCAGACCAGTGAACTTGTATGTAAGCAATTGCTGAAAATAACAGGGCTTGGGTCAGGTACACCTCAATCCTTAAGGTGGTTTTTTTTTATCACTATGAATAGCTGTTTCCTTCCATTAAGATTCACAGCTTCAGAAACCTATTAGGTGGAGTTAACTCAATGATAACAAATACTAATTAAACTCTGGTGGTATGACAGTGGTTAAGCTTTGCTGCTAACTAAAAAAAGTTGACCGTTTGAACCCAAGATCAGCCTACTAAGAAGGCTATGGCAGCCACCTTCCACAAGGTAAGAGTTTCGGAAACTCTCTAGAACTGTTGTGCTCTTTTCTGTTGGGACTGTGCATTAGAATTGTCTCAGTAGTAACATCAATTAATTATCTTAGTGAATGGCTACATGTATGCATTGGAGACATAAGAAATACCTCAAGGAAGGCAAGACATTAAGGCATTTAGGTTTTTAATTCAGAAAAGTTGGAACATGGCTGTCAACCATCCATTTTAAATAAGACAGTCCTTCTTCCCTCTATACTTCCTCATATCCAAAAGTCAAAAAGGCTCAATTTCGCCCCCCCGACAAACCAAAAGTAAATTATATTCATATTATCTTAATGATTACTTAATGAAATTTTAAAGGAGAAAGATGCTTAGATTTCCTGCTGACACTTTAAATACTATGTTTGTTTACATTTCTATTTTTAAAAAATCTTTAAAAATTTTATTAGCATAGCTGTATATCTAAGATTATAAGATTTATATAAACTAACTAATAAAAGTATACTGAATTTCTTTTTTTTTGATGACATGAAATTTTTCAGTGTTGAAGGATTATCAAAATGAATATTGATTATCACAGCAGTTTTTACACATCACTGCATTTGTTAGTAAGAACTGAATACATATAATATTTATCTGCTAACTAAAAGGTTTTTGTTTCAAAGCCACCAACTTGCTCTGTCAGACAAGGACGAAGCAGTATGGTGGGTACTTTTACTCTGTCCTACAGGGTTAATATGTGTCAGAAATGATTTGGTGACAGAAGGTTCAGCTTTTGCATGTTCTTAAAATTTACTTGTCTGTCCTCTTCCCTCACTAGGCTATAACATAAAAACTCCTTTATTTGTCACTAAACTTCAAATAAAGTCCCAGTGTTGTTGCAAATGGTAAGGCACTGAGCTGTTAACAGAAAGATGGGATAGTTTGAGTCTTTCTGTAGGTATCTCAGAACAAAGACCTGGTGATCTAATTTTTAAAACTCATCTGTTGAAAACACTATAGAGCAAAGTTCTGCTTTGATACACAAAGTTTCCATGAGTCAGAACTGGCTCAGTGAGACTAACAACAGCAACAATAGAGTGGAAACAGCCAAATAAATAATGTTTTAAGTTAAACAGTTTAAGTTTTCATTTAAAATTACTAGAAGTTATTAATGATTCCAGATATACTATTTTATAAGATTAATCATTTCAGTGAGAAATGTTTACTTAAAATTGAGTTTATCTACTAAATTAGATTTAGGAACAAAAATATTTTTATCCCAATTGCTCTATATTTCTTATTTGTGTTTATTAGTATT
>NW_006399819.1:3629995-3637508 GCF_000299155.1 Elephantulus edwardii
GCTATGAGTCGAAAATGACTCGACGGCACATAACAACAACAACAACAACTAAGTGATCAAACTATATACAACCATGCATATTGTGCTGTAAGAATGTGACAAGACTGAAGGGGGTCTCGTTAACGGGCTGATACAACCTTGATTACTAAGACTGAGGAGGAACTGAAGTGTTTGATGAAGAACGTCAAAGACTGTAAGTGTCCAATATGGATTGAAGCTCAATATCAAGAAAACAAAGATTCTCACCCCTGGGACAATTGGCAGCACCAAGAAAGGTGAAAAAGAGAGTAAGATTGCTAACAATTTCAGCTTGCTTGCTTCCACAATCAACACTCTTGGCACCAGCATGAAGAAATCAAAAGATGAATTGTCTTAGCTAAATCTTCTGTCAGGGACCTCTCCAGAGTGCTAAAGAACAGCAATGTCAGCTGGAAACTAAGATGCCATGGGCCAGGCCATAGTCTTTGCAATTATTTGCTACACATCATAGAGCTGGACAATTGCTAAGGATAACAGAAGAAGAATCGATGCCTTTGAGTTGTGTTTCTGGAGAAAAGTATTGAATATATCATGGACCACCAAAAGAACGAACAGGTCTATCTTGGAGAAGAAGAATCCAAGTTACTCATTGGAGGCAAGGATTCTGAAGCTCTATCTCACATATTTTGGACATATTGTAAGGAGGGACAAGTCCTTGGAGAAGGACATCATGCTTGAAAGGGTGGAGGGACAATGAAGGAGAGGAAGAACCTGGATGAGATGAGTTGACTCAGTAACTGGGGTAATGGGAGCAGGTTTGTCAGAGAATAGCTCAGGATAGGGCAGGGTGCAGATCTATTGTGCACAGGGTCACTGTGAGTCACAGGCAACTCCAGGGCATATCACAAAAAACCAGCACTGTGTTGTGAAGAGTTTAGTGTTCAAAATTACTTTCCTAGCCATTGAATTTTACTTTGCTATGTAAATGGGATTGGCTCCATAGTCAACAGTCTTGGCACCAGCAGCCAGGAAATTAAAAGGTGCATTGCCATTGGAAAGTCTGCTGTTAGGAACCTCTCCAAAGTACTGAAGAGCAATGGTGTCTCTCTGGAGACTAAGGTGGGTCTGATACAGGCTATGGTCTTTGCAATCACTTGTTATGAATCAGAAAGTTGGACAATGACCAAGGAGGATAGGCGAATTGATGCCTTTGAGCTGTGGTGCTGGAGAAGCGTATTGAGAATACCATGGACTGCTAGGAAAACAAACAGATTTGTCCTGGAAAGGGTTAAACCGGGTGGCTCCTTGGAGGCAAGGATTCTGAGGCTCCATCTAACATACTTTGGACATGTTGTGAGGAGAGACCGGTCCTTAGAGAGGGACATCATGCTTGGGAGGGTGGAGGAACAGCACAGGAGAGGAAGGCCCTCTATGAGGTGGATTGATTCAGTGACTGGGATAATTGGGATGGGAGTGTCAGAGACAGTGCAGTTGGCACAGGACAAAGTGGAGTTTAGGGCTGTTGTACATTGGGTTGCTATGAGTCGCAAGCAACTCGATGGCACATAACAACAACAACAACATGTAAATGGGCAGGAATATTCAAATAGGGCATGTTAGCCTATACTTAAGGAGACTGGCTCGTCTCACCAATCCACAAAGGAGATTGGCTAGTGTCACATTTACATTGAGTGGATCTAACAGCAGAATTGGAGAAACCTCACTGCCAGCAAAGGAAAAGCAAGAGCTATAATACATCCTTCCAGTGCAGAGATCCTTGTGCCACCTAGACGAAGGCCTACTGGAGCAACAGCCATAGCAGCCACAGTGGAGAACTAGAGACCTGACATGAGATGGACCTGACCTTAGAATGACTGCACTGAACCAGAGTGAAGAGCCTTTTGCCTAAGTTTGTTGGGAGACTGGATGGGGTGGGGCTGTAAAAACAGCCAGGGCCAAATGGGGACAGCCATACTTGATAGTTACCAACTTCCGAAAGGGAAACTGACCCTACTAACAATATCAGTGATACAAATCTAATTCCTCTAATGTCAGACATGTTCCCTCTACTCTCTCACCTCTTTGAACTCATCCTAACACCATCTTATTGCTCTACTGGATTAAAATAAATGAATGAATGAATGAATGAATGATGCAATAGTTCACAGACCACACCAGAACCACTGGTAAAGTTAAAAGTTCAACATTTAGGTTAGTAGCTGACTACAGTCAGGGTAGCTTCTGAAATGTCTTTAGGCATCTCAGTCTTGCGTCTTGTGGCTTTCAACCAGTGTTATACAGTTCTCAGAACTGCCAATATGACATCCCCACTCCCTACTCCCAGTTGTCCTACAAACTTGGACAAAGTCTCTTAGTTTAGCTCTGATTCTATCCGTGAGGGGCATCAGTTCCAAAGTCTACTCCATCTCGCATCTGGTCTCTGGTTCTCCACTGTGGCTGATATGACTGTTGATCTTGATGGATGAGTTGCATTTTCTTGCTTGCTTTTCTTTGCTGGGGTGAGGTGTCTTCTTCTGATGCTATATCCATTCAATTTAATTGTGAGAGTAACCAGTTCCTTTAAGGATTGGTGACACTAGCCAATCACCTTGTAGATAGGCTAATACACCTTATTCACATATTCCTGCCCATCCCCATGGCAAAGTCAAATTCATTGGCTGCAAAAGTAATTTTAAACAATAAACTCCACAAGTGGGGAAAGTCATAATTGGCAGAACCAAGAACTTTTAAAATTGTCCTAAAGCCATGAGTCTGAAGACTGAGGTGTCCACAAATACATCTTGGAAGCTATCCTGACAAGATTCAACTGTTGTTGTTGTTGTTGTTGTTATGTGCCATCAAGTCTCTTGCGACTGATAGCTACCCTATGTAAAACAGCCCTAAACTCTGCTCTGTCCTGTGCCAATTTCACTGTCTCTGATACGCCCACGCTGATTACCCCAGTTACTGAATCAATCCACCTCATAGAGGGCCTTCCCCTCCTGCGCCTGCCCTCCACACTCCCAAGCATGATGTCCCTCTCCATGGAACGGTCTCTCCTTACAGCATCGCCAAAGTATGTCAGATGAAGCCTCAGAATCCTTGCCTGCCTCCAAGGAGCAGCCCAGTTTAACCTTCTCCAGGATGAATCTCTTTGTTTTCTTAACAGTCTATAGTACACTCAGTACTCTTCTCCAGCACCACAGCTCAAAGGCATCAATTTTCCTTCTATCCTCCCTAGTCACTACTAACCTGAATTATAACCTTTTGACTTCCCAGGTATGGTACTGGGTTGTGTGTGAGCTATCATATCAGATTTCAGACCCAGTAAAGCAGTAAGATTGGTGCTGGGATGAATACAAAGTGGTGTGATAGCGTGGGGGATGTATCTACCTCATGAAAATTGGGTTTGTGTTGTTGATGTTGTTGACAGGACAGTTGCCCTTAGTGAAGTTGGTAAAGTTCAGATATGGCCATACTCATGTGGCCCTTGCTCTTTTCACACATATGTATACATAGATATGATATATAGATATATTAATTTGAAAGATAACTGAGTTTTATCTACTCTAAAATTCATTTAATATTTTTAACAATTACTTTTGACTCTTAACAAAATATACAAAATCAAATGTGGAATCTCCTTTCTTGATGCCTAATAAGCATCCCATGAGGCTATACCTAGCTAAAATCATTTCTATTTATGCTTTACTTAAAATTCTACAATTTGGTACAGTTAAGAATTTGGTAAATACCATTTGAAATCACTTTGTTCTGTAAAAGTTTCTGAAAACCCAGAAGTGCTTGACAGGTCTTTTCAAAGAAACCACAGATACTACTTTTTAAAGAGAAAAATAACCCACTATGTTAAAGGTTAAAAGGTTAGGTTAGATTTTTCTTTGCCTGTTCCTTGAAGATAATCAGTTAAAACAAATATTTAAAATGATGTGTAGCTGCACTTAACTTTGTTAATGTTAATTTTAAGATATTTGAAGCTCTTTTGTGCTGGTTTGTTTGTTTGTTTGCTTTAGAACACTGACTAATTTACAAATTTCACATTTGGACAGAACATCTGAGTTTAGATCTTGGCTCCACATATAAAACTGTGGAGTCTTAAGCAATTTATGGGAGCTCATCACTAAGTTAACTCTTTCCATATTTAAAAATAGGGGGAAAATTTACATTTGTAGTATTGTAAGGATCCTAATCTAATATAGGCAATTGTCAATTTTATTTCAACTCATGGCAATTACATGTATACTTGGTACCTAATACGTTCTAAAATATTTGCTATTATTTTGGTACCATTAACAATTGATAATTTTTTCAAAATACAGCTACATAAATACCTAAAAACTAGTAGCTGATATAAAATGATCTTGAACATTCTTTTTTGAAGGTTGGGTTATAATATAACAAATAATTTTGTATTTTGAAAAGTATATCATAATACTGACTAGAAAACATTCTATTATCAATTGTATCTAATGTTACTGGTTAGCTTTTTGTTGATTATCATTAGCATTTTGAGACTTCCACACTCCTTTTTAATTTGGTAGCATTTGATTCTTATTCTTCTCTTTTATCAATCATATTTAGATTTCTCTCGAGTTCTCAGGTCTTGAAGGGACAAGAAAAGAGTATCTGGGTAAACCCATTACACTCTGTAAGAACTAAACACAGCTTAAGACATTTGTGTGCTCAACTAAAACTCGAACTAGTTATTTAAAATTGATTCGAACGCACACGGACCTTATAGAGCAGTCTTAGCAGGGTCTATGGAAACAGACTGTGAAAGTTTTCTCTCATAGAGTAGCTGCTGAGTTGCGACCACAACCTATGAATTAACAGGCAAGTGGGCAGCAACAAGAGTGATGCCATCAGAGCTCCTTAGTTGTACACAAGAAACCATAATTTTTTACTTATTTATTTATAACCCTTCATATTAAAACAAAAAACAAAACACCTTAAACTTAAGGAGATTTACAAAGAAGGGAACCTGAGTGGTACAACGATTAAGCAATCAATTCCTCTGCAGATAGAAAGACTTGAAAATCTGTTCCTGTAAAGATTGCACCCTAGGAAATCCAACGGAGCATGCCTACTCTTATAGCTCAAAGTCAGAATCTAATCAACAGCATGCAACAACAACAGCACAAAGTAGAAATTAAATTGAATACAAATGGTTAACTTATTGTCATCAAGTTCTTTCCAATTCACAGTGTCCCTCCACTGGTTTCTTCACAGGAAGAGACTGTCCATCTTTCTTCAGTAAAGTAGTGAACCCAAATCCACAACCACAGACACAAATGTAAAGCACTAAGTTCTTTAAGCAAGTTATCATGAGGACCTAGTCCCTGGAAAAGCGTATCATTATTGGAAAAGTAGAGGGCCAGGAAAAAAGAGGAAGACTTTCAATGAACTGGTTGGCATACTAACTGCAACAATGGGATTAGACACATCAGAGATATTTTGAGTATGGTGCAGGACCAGGTGGGGTTTAGTTCTGTTCTACATAGGACCATTATGAGTCAAAACAAAGGATTAGGAAAGAAGAAAGATAGAAAAGTAAAGACAAGAAAAGTTAACCCTGGTAGTAGATGCCTCTGTGCACACTACATGTAAGCTCCTCATTTGCTTTGTAGATTTTTTTTAAGAGCCACACAAAGGGAGATTGTAAAACAATTCTCAAAGTATAGCAAAAGCTATTACATTTTGATGCGATCAGGAGTCCTAAGGTTCCCAAAATGGTTAAGCTCCACTAATTGTAAGGTTGGCAGAACAAACCCACGCAGAAGCACCTCCTAAAACCAGCATGGCATTTTTGCATCTGAAAGGTCACAGCTATGAAAACCCTATGTGTTGATTCTGTTCCACATACATGGAGTTGCTATGAGTCAGAATTAACTCTACAGCAACAACATGATAAGAGCAGAGAGAATCTGGTCTGAAAGGTGGAGTTGTCAAGTGTTCTTCAAAATCCCTTTTCCCCTTCAGGGCTCTCTCTCTACCTTGTCAGTCCAGTTTTTCCCTCAGCTAAAACCCCCCATTATCCCCACTTAATAAAACCTCCCAACAAGTAGTTCAACTTTTTTCAAAGCTAAGTCACCCAAGGAATCCTAGACATACCTCTCACTTTGGAAAGGTTTCAGAACAAGAACTTATGCATGAAAATCTCTGGAAGAACTCACAGGACAGTTTGGTAGAGTGTTTACTACTTCTATAACCAACCCTTGGGAAACACTGCCTCAAAGCAACTGATAACATCTTGTTGTTTTTGTTATGTGTCATTGAGTCACTTGTGACTCACAGTGACCCTATGTACAACAGCCCTAAACTCTGCTCTGTCCTGGGCCATTCACACCATCTCTGACACACCCATCCCGATTACTCCAGTCACTGAATCAATCCATCTCATAGAGGGCCTTCCCCTCCTGCGCCGTCCCTCCACTCTACCAAGCATGATGTTCCTCTCCAACGACCAGTCCCTCCTTGCAACATGCCCAAAGTATGTTAGACGAAGCCTCAGAATCCTTGCCTCCCATAGGCCTGGGTATAACTAAGACACGATTATAGGTTACAGCTGGTTTCTTATTCCAAGAATAGTTTACCATTATCTTGTAAAATTTGCCCATTTTTCTGTAGGCCAAATAATGAATTTTTGTATTAGAAATTATCCAATAATTAATATATTATATTAATAAAATTATAAGCTTGAATTCACTGCTTATTTGGGAACTTCACTTCCTCAATTTGCTTTTTTATTGTTGTTATTACTGAATTTTATATCAGAAGAAATGGGTGGGAGAACATGTCATTAATCAAACGCCATCTACGTAGGGATAATTCAGGACATTTTAATGCTACTTTATCTCAGGGCTGGCATTCTGCTAGGATGCACTGGCTGGGCCTGCTGGTAGTTTATGGCCAGCATCTGTTCTGATCTATTGGTGTCCAAGCCTGACCATTTACATGTTATTAAATATTTTACTGTCACACTTACTTTATTCAGTCTGGAGAACAACTTCCAAGGACATAGGAACACTGGTGGCTAGTGACAGCAATACTCTTCTGAGGCCCCAGTCTGCTTACCTGCTCCTTCTCACTTGTGGTACAAGAGGTTTTCTTGCATGGGCTAGTTTGATTCTGGAGCTAGAAGGGCCTGATACTTGAGAATATTCCCTTACATGAAAGTGTCAAGACCATGAGTACAAAATCTTTAAGTGTAAAAATGTTTTTCACCTTTGGCAGCAGTATACGTGGCAGCTGTGTGGCTCATAGGGAACCAAAAACAGAGAAAAAGGTGTACTGTGTCTGCATGCACCTGCTCTTAATACATGTGGACACGCTGGTCCAAGTAAATTCTGTTTCCTTGATTAAAATCATTGGGAAGTAGCAGGTGTGCATACAGCCACTTCCTGCCTATCTCTAGGGCTTTCAAGATGCTTTAACTCCGATAGTAAAATGGTAGCATAGAAAGGTTACCTTGCCAAAGGTGACTAAAAGCATAATGTTTTAATAGCCATGTTTTTTT
>NW_006399819.1:3637608-3638658 GCF_000299155.1 Elephantulus edwardii
AAAATTTCTGTAAATTTTCATTATGATTAATAATAAAACATTTCCCTTGTTTATAACTCTATTTTATATAAGTATGCCATTTTCTAAAAATTTTCATTATGATTAATATAAAAACATTTCCCTTGTTTATAACTCTATTTTATATAAGTATGCCATTTTCTAAAAATGATCATAATGAATTACTCAGGGGTTCCCCCCATAAATTATACTGTTTGTTAAATATGTGTAACTGAAAAACCTGAAGTAGTATATAATTTTTTTGAGAGATCTTCTATCCTTATTGATATAGTTTTACTAAAGTAATACTTTCTTCTCTAATAGTTTTTAAAAACTTACAACTAAGGGAGCTCTGGTGACCTAGTGGCAAAAAAGCTGCACTGCAATCCCAGAGGCGCGCAGTTCAAATCCACCAGATACTCTACTGGAGGAGGGGTAATGTCCTCCTCCTGTACCAGTCAGATCTGATTTTGATGGCACACACACACAAAATAATTAAATTAAATTATATTTTTTTTAAAAAAAGCTTAGAACTAAGCTATATTCTTAATTTGTTTCAGACCATACAAACACCTTCCTATCTTTCTATTAAAGAATTATCCAAGGTAAAGTTCACCATTAAGACTTTATTAAAGCTTTCAATGTTTCTGAATCATGGCTGATCCTGGCCAGACTGCGATGGTTAAACCTTGTTTACCCAGCCTCTATGGCTCTTCCCTAAAAGCTTTGAATAAAATGGTTTGATAACAAAAAACAAAACAAAAAAACAACAAAAATACTTTACTAGAACAGTTATGATTGTCAACTATTGAGATCGATTTCATTTAAAAAAAAATATCATGAATAATATATCATGTAGCTTAGAAACCCACATTTAATATATTGGACATTCCCTTTTACTTTGTTTTTTTGCCCCATAATATAGACTCTTTTTCATGGAAATTAATAAATAAAAATAATTAAGCTTATAGCATCATGCACTTGCTGCGAAGGGTCAGGGACTCCAGCCTTCAGTATGGACTGAGGCTCAATGTCAAGAAGACAAAGATTCTC
>NW_006399819.1:3638937-3649179 GCF_000299155.1 Elephantulus edwardii
TTTCAGTCATTCATTGTTGCACTTTTCTCCCTGCCCATACCTCCCCTCACCCCCAGTTCACTCTTCTCCTTGAAAAGTAAAAGAAAATGTCTTTCATTGTTTTACAGTCCCTCCCCTCCCCAAGTCCACTCCACTATGCAGCCTTCCTGCTGGACTTCTGTGGTGACAATAATACCCAATCACATATCCCTTTTAAACAGTTATCTCTCTCATCTGTTTCATTTCAGTATATATCATTCATCCCCTCCTTTTCTGTCTTTTCTCAACCCTGATGTCAGTCCCATTTTACAACAGTGGCCATACGCAATGAATTTCCTTTTGTGACTGAGATATTTCATTCAGCATAATGTCCTCCAAGGTCATCCGTTTTGCATAATATTTCATTAGTTCCTTGTTTTTCAATGCTTCATAGTATTCCATTGTGTGACTATACCACAGCTTCTCTATCCATTTGCTTTTGGATAGGCACTTGGGTCGTTTCCAGCTCTTTGCTATTGTGAACAAAGCCACAATAAATATGGGTGTGCATATATTTGCTTGGGTGGAACTTATGGTTTCTTTAGGGCAAATTCCAAGTAGTGGAATTGCTGGGTCAAATGGTATTTCTATTTGCAACTTTTTAAGAAAGCACCATACAACCTTCCATAGTGGTTGCACCATTTTACACTCCTACTAACAGTGAATAAGAGTTCCAGTTCCTCCACAACCTTGCTGACATTTGATGTTTGCTGTTCTGTTAAATTGTGCTATTCTTACTGGGGTGAGAAGATATCTCATAGTTGTTTTGAAAGCAATGTTTTTGAGACTTCAAAGTCTATATTTTTTTGTTTTGCTACATACGATACTGTAAAAAGATCAAGGGCCATGTTGGGAGCACTACACATGACTTTTACCAACCTCACAGGGTGAACCATCCTTGTCCACACCAGCAATAACAGAAAACCAATTCCCATGAGGCCAGACACATTATCCACACTCCCATACCTCTTTCTACTCATCTCAACACTAATCTTACTGTTTTGGTGTGTCACAAATCCAGTGAGATAGCTCACAGACCACACAGTTATAATGTGAAAATAAAAAATGTTATAATCCTGATTAATGACAGAATGCAGTCAAGACAGCTCCCAAAATGTGAATGCAGGCATCTCAGCCTCTAGCCTCATGGAGTTCCCAAGTTCTCAGTCCTGCCAATAATGGCTTTCCACCAATTTCCAACAGAGTTCTCAGTAGTCCTGCCACTGTAGGCTTCCTCCTCCTCCCAAAAAAGTCCCATCTCACATCAATTCTCCAGTTCAGCCATCACAGCTGCACTGTCCTCCCAAATCATGTCTTACATTTCACCGGGTTGGGGAATGTTTCTTTTATCTGGCAAGGAGAAGAATTCTCTCCTCTGGTGGGGAAGGAATTCCTTTTGGTTAGGGAAGATTTCCTCTCTGCAGCTAGAGCTCTTCAATTTGCTGACAAGATTGTCCAATCCCCTTAAAAATTGTTGAGACTGGCCAATCTCCTTGTAGAATTGTAGCTAACCAGTCCTCCTGTGGTTTGACCAACACTCCCCATCCACATAGTCCCACTCTTGTGTATTGGAGCATCAAATAATGGCTTTAAAAAAGTAATATTGAGAGATAAACTCCATAGATACTTAACTTTCTATTACCTGGGGGAGGGGTGGCAAAAAAAAAGTGCCTTCTAAAGTACAAACAAATATGTCTTGTAGAAAGTGCAGCCAGAATGCTCTTTGGAGGCAAAGATGATAAAGCTTTGTCTTAAGTACTTTGGCCAGAAGGGGTGATTCCTTAGAGAGGAACATGATGCTCGGAAAGGCACAGGGTCAGCAAAGATGAGGCACATCCTCAATTACGTGATTGACACAATGACTGCTTCAATGGCTCCACTGTTTCAGAAGTGTGAGGCTGGCACAGGATAGGACAAGATTCAGATCTATTGTTCATAGGATCACTGTGGGTCATATTCAACTTAGCAGCACCTAACAATGACAACTAAAGGAACTTTAGTGATAACCAGAACTTTACAGTTCTGCCTTATTTGTCAAGGTTTTGTACTTTTTTAATATTTTATACTTACCACTCATTTTGCCCTTCTTTTATTGCTTTGAGGAAGCTCTGATGGCCTACGGGTAAGAAACTGCACTGCAATCCTGAAGGAACACAGTTCAAATCCACTAGCTGCTCAGAGTGATCTAGAAATAAAGGCACTTTCCTTCCATATGCTTTATAGCCTCTAAAAACTATGGGGGATCATCTATTAATTGGGTTGGACTTGGTGGCACAAAACAACAGCACAACAGCATTGTTGTTAGGTTACATCTAGTCACTTACTCATACCAGCCACATACATAACAGAAATGCTCCCTGGCCTGAAACATCCTCAGGAGAACCGCTCTGAGTGCATTTTTGCAGACACTATTTCAGACCATCTTATTAAGGGTCTTCCTTTTTTTTCACCGACTTTCTGCCAAGCATGATGTTCTTCTCCGCAGACTAAGCTCTTCTGAAAATGTATCCCAAGTATGTGAAGTCTCCTCATACTAGCTTTTAAAAAGTATTTTGGATATTCTTCTCCAAAAGCAGATTTGCTCATTCTTCTGGAAGTACAGGATTTATTCAGTTGTCTTTTCCGATGCCATAATTCAAAGCATCAATTCATCTTCCATCTTTTTTCATTGTTCATTTTTTTGTATGCATATAGTATGACTGAAAATACCATGGCAAGCTTAGTCCTCTAAATAAAATCTTAGTGTGTTAACCCTTTAAGGAGAAACTTCACAGCCAATTTGCCCAGTGCAGTACATTGTTTGATTCCTTTACTCCTGCTTCCTTGAGTGTTAATGAAATGGAAATCTTCAACAACTTTAGTATTTTCCATTTCTTGTGATGGTGCTTACTATTCCAATTTTGAGAATGTATGCATTTTTTTTAATTTATTTTATTATTCTGTGTGTGTGTGTGTGTATACTGTCAAATTGGATCTTACTGGTACAGGAGGAGATTGTCCCTCCTCCAGCAGAGCATCCAGTGGATTCAAACCGCGTGCCTCTAGAATTGCAGTGCAGCTTCTTTCCACTGGGCCACCAGAGCTCCCAAGAATCTATGCTGTTTAATGTTAAGGTGTAATCCATATTGAATGTTACAGTCTTTGATCTTCAGTAAGTGTTTCAGAAACTCTTCACTATGCCTTCTGCATTTTATAGGTTGTTCATGACCTTTCCTCCATTTTTTATCACTTCTTGTTTGCTTGGGGTTTTTTTTTTTGTTGTTGTTGTTCTTTTTGGTTTTTTGCTTTGTTTTTATAACTAACCCCCTTCTCAGATTATTTGCACAGCATATAGATTGAATAAATCTGATAAAAGAATATAACCCTGATACATACCTTCCCCTTGTTTTAAATCATGGACATAATAATGTAGAATCCCTGTTATCCAAAGTTTGTCATGAGCTCCAAGTCAGATGCCTTTCTATAATTACTAATACACAGATACATATATTTCTAGTATTCTGTGTATTCGGCCAAGACATATCTGACAGTATCATCATTTTATCTTTCATTCCACATCTCTTCTGAATCCAATTTAATATCTGAAAGTTTGCCATCAATGTACTGCTCAACTGTTTTTGAAATCTCTTCAGAAAAAAGTTTTACTTGTATATGATATGAATAATATACTTGTTAAATAAAACATAATAAATAGAACTGTAATTTACACATTCCATTGAGATTACCTTTCTTTGAAATGTGCACAAATACAAGAGCTCCTCCAGCCAGTTAGCCAGGTAGCAGTCTTTTGAATTTCTTAGCTTAGCCAAGTGAGTAATTACCTCAATTCCTGAAGCCTCAAATTTGACAATACTATCAGTACAACTTGGACTTCTTCCTTCAGTATATTTCCTAAAGTGTTTGAGCATGACCAATTCTTCATGGTATAGTAACTTGATGTATTCCTTCCATCTTCTTTTAATACTTCCTGCAATATTCAGTATATTGCCTATAGAATCCTTCACTGTTGAACTCGAGGCATTTCTTTTCCTGCATCTGTTCTTTCAGCTTAAGAAATGCCAAGTGTGTTCTTTCCTTTTGGTTTTCTATGCCCAGGTCTCTGTGTCTTGAATAAAATACTTTATAATGTCTTCTCAAATCTTGCTTTGAATCTCGGCATACTGAACTTTATGAGGAGGAAGGTAGTATTAGGACTGGAGGAAGACTCATCAACAACCTGTTTTATGCAGATGACACAGTCTTGCTTGCTGAAACTGAAGAGGGCCTGAAGCATTTGCTGCAGAGAGTCAAAGACTGTAATCTGCAATATTGATTGAAGTTCAATATCAAGAAAATGAAGATCTGTCCACTGGGCCTATTGGCAGCATAATGAGAGATGAAGAGATTGAGATTGTTAAGAGATTGTTAATAATTTCAGGTTGTGTGGTTTCACAATCAATACTCCAGGCATCAGCGGTCAGGAAATAAAAAGATGAATTTCATTAGGAAAATCCTCTGTCAAAGACCTCTCCAGAGTGCTAAAGAGCAATAATCTCAGTCTAAAAACTAAGGTGCACCTAATCCAGGCCATGGTCTTCACAATTACCTGCTGTGTATCAGAGCTGGACAATGACCAAAGAGGACAGAAGAAGAATTGATGACTTTGAATTGTGGTGCTGGAGAAGAGCACTAAATAGACCATCGACTGCCAAGAGAACAGACAGGTCTATCCTGGAGAGGATGAAGCCAAGTTGTTCCTGGAGACAATGACTCTTAGGCTCTGTTTTACATACTTTGAGCATGTCGCCAGAGAGTACCAGTCCTTGGAGAAGGAAATCTTATTTAGAAGGGTAGAGGAGCAACACAAGAGAAGAAGAACGCAGGTGGGATAGACTGACACAGTAACTAGGGTAGTGAGGGTAGGTGTGTCAGAGACAGTGAGATTGGCCTTGGATAGAGCAGGGGTCAGAGCCGTTGTGCATAGTAGGGTCGCTATCAGTCATAGTCAATTCAACGGCACATAACAACAACAACCGTATAGAACATTCAAGAGAGTCTATTCTCATATCCACTTTGATCTTTTCCTGTGTTCATGTCTTTTAAATGACCTTTTATTATATCTTTGAGTTGCAGTGTTGGAGAAGAATCTTGAGCATACCATGGACCACTAAGAAAACAAATAGATCTGTCTTAGAGAGGGTGAAACCATGTTTCTCTTGGGAAGCTACAATTTTGAAGCCCCTTCTCACATACTTTGGCCATTTGGCCAGAGGGACCAATCCTTGTAGAAGGACATCATGCTAGGAAGGGTGGAGGGACAGCATTGAGCTTCAAGATTAAAATTATTTTGACAAGGAATATAGTACCATTCTTTTCAATTTACTATACTTGCCATATTTGCTGTTTTTATATACAGACAAGTTGGAACCGATTCATAACTGACCTGTTAGTAGAGTTTCAGAGGCTGTAAATCACATGAGAAGAGATTGCTCATCTTTCTTTTGTGGAGCAGCTGCTAGATTTGAGTAGCACGCCTTTGGGTTACCAGTGTAATTCTACACCACTAAGCTATTAGAGCACCATTCATCTGACAAAGCAGACCATGTCATTTTCCAATTCAAAGTGGCCATATCAGTTTGTTTAGCTCATTAATGCTTAGGATCTTGATCTTCAAGTACTCAATTTTAATTTTTTTAATGTTCCATTTTCTTGCATTCTCGATATGTAATATGTACATTAATGAATTTGAGATGTCCCACATCAACAAAGAAAAATCTCAAAAGTTTTACTCTATTCATGTCTTTGAGATTGACTATAATTTAAGGAGGCAGCAATTCCCCAGTTTATTGTGAATATCTTCCACTTTGAAAGGTTTACCTTTGGTCTCTATATCTGACACTTTCTCACTGCTATTTAGAAGATTTTTCATGGGTCTCCCCCCCACCGCCCCTCACCTTACGTAAATCACCAAGTTGTTCTTCGAAATGTATCTTCTGTAAGCTTTCCATCATGGGTGACCCTGTTGGTATTTGAAAAACTAGCAGCATAACCTCAATCATCACAGCAACATGCAAACTACAACAATGTAGCTAGCGGTTAGAGGAGATGTAGTCATCTATATTAGAAGTAAATAATTGAAATTTCTGTCTGTAAACAATGCCTGCCTTAAACAGGTTCCAGCTTTTACAAGTTTTGCTGTAAGGATAATCAGGCTGTTATGTCCTGATTAAATCAAAGTAGGAAGTCAGCGATAACATCATAAATATTTTGGAGTGCTCCTGAGATATCGTCACAAAATTTTATTGTATTCTTAAAGGTCGAGCTGTTATTTCCCATTTTATATTCATGAAATATGAAATTTAGGTACTTAAATTATTTTTCAAATATTATGAAGATATCCTCCTCAACTCTACTGCACTTACTTATTCTTTCCCTAACGTACAAGAAGGTGCTATAAATCAACTGTACAGTTATTCCAAACAGAGTTTGATAACAAATCTTTATCAAATAGAAAAATAAAATTTGTATAAGGATATGAATTTATTAATTAAAGATTCTCAATTTAAAAAAAGAATAAAGTTACAGTAACATTTGTTTATAAAATTCAGTCACCTTCAAACCTATCTGTACTGCTAACTTGAAAACTACTTTATTCACCAATCACTTACTATGTTGCTTTTGAGTGCCTGGCTATAGGAATTAAAATATAAATAAATAGTGTTTGCCCTAACCCCCTAAGTCAGCAGGCAAAACAAATGGTTTGAGCTCAACCACTGGACCAAAAGGCAACATCTTTATAGACGGAGAAAAGATTGAAGTTGTCAACAATTTCTTTTAACTTGGATCCACCCACCATCAATACCCTTCACAGCACAGTCAAGAAATAAAAAAGACTTGTTGAATTGGGAAAAATCAGCAATCAAAGTGCTAAAGGGCTCAGATGTCAATGTAAAAACTAAGGTGCTCCAGATGCAAGCCTTGGTATTTTCAATTTCTTCCTTTGCATCTGAAAATTGGACAATGACTACAGAAGATCAAAGAAGAATTAAGGCCTTTGAATTGTGATATTGGAGAAGAATATTAAATACACGGTGGATGGCAAAAGAACAAATATGTCTTGAAAGAAGTGTAACCAGAATGTACATACAGATTCACCATGATTTGGAATTGACTTAAAAGGCACTAATTATAAGAGTAGCCTGTGATTTATTGTACATCTATGGTAAAGTGAGAACATATGATCATCAATTTAAACTTAAAGTGCAAATCACTTAACCAAGAAAGAAAAAGCTACAAATGAAATCATGAAATATATTGTCATAATAATTCTTATACAACTACTATTATTACTAATCAGTTATCTTTGTCCCTCGCAGAACAATTACCTGTGAGGGAATCAGTGCTGGTAATACTATTTCTATTTTCCAAGAAGAGGAAGTAAAATCAGCAATTATTACAGGAGGCAACACATTATGGGTGAAATTCATTGGCCTAATTGAGGGGGAGTAGAAAACAATAACAGATCTATCTAGATTTCTAAACACTGTTTCTTTCTACTCTGAGAGTTTGGGGAAGTCAATCAAACACTGTAGGCCTCAATTTGTTTATCGATAAATGTAACTTCACCCCAAAGGAATCTTCAGTTTTGACATTCAGTGAATTTTCAACTTTACAAAAATCACCCTGATCTGATTCCAAAGCTGCCTACTATTTCACACTGCTTGTTAATATCAAGGATCCATGGTGGCGTAGTTTGTGATATATCAGACAGTTAATGATAAGGTTGAAATCTTGCTCCTTATCAGTTCCTCCTCAGGAGAAAGATGTGTAGTCTCTTCCGATAAACATTTGAAGCCTGGGAAACTTGATCGAGCATCTCTGTGAGTTGGAACCCGTTTGACAACAATGAGTTTTATAATATTAAGATAGGTAAACAATCTCTTGTTTGGGTTTCCTGCCATACAGTTTTGAGTATATAAAAAACTTAACTACTTAATCCAATCTATTTTCAGTTATAATGTTATCAAACGGATTGGGTGGTCGGTGAACTTAGATGTAAATTCAAGAACCTGTGGGTGGAGGCATACTGGGGAACAACAAAGTGATTATCAAATGAGACACATTTAAATGATGACAGCATTAGTGACAATACTTTAGTATTTCTGGCTAGAAGGAGATATTGAAAGGTGCTTTTCTATTGCAGACCACAACATTGGCAGAGCAGCAACTCATCTTAGTGTTAGGGATTTTAGTCTCTGAATGTCTACAGAAACTACATTCCCTGGGAAGCAAAACACTGACAAGTTCTTGACCGGCCTTGCTGATAATTTCATTTCCCAAAAGGCAGAGTAAGCAGTAAAGGGAACTCCTGCACTGGACCCAATTCTGACAGAAACCAGTAGGTAAAATGGAAATGATTGGAACCTTGGGGAAAAGCAATCATGTGCTCTTAGAGTTTGATTTAAGCAGTGTTCTGCCTATGCAAACACAAATGATTCTAATGAGCGAGAAAATGGGGAGGAAACTAAAGAAACCAGTGTGCTGCACAGGGACCTACTGACAGGCTCTGAATTTAAAACAGCATGTGCAAAAGATGGTAAAAAGGGACACATAATCAAGCATAAATGTATGAAGGTAGCCTAGACCCATAAAAATAACATCAGCAAGACTAAAGCATAAAATGAACTGGGGCTTGTGAAAGATACTAAAGAACCAAAAATGCTTTTCCCTAGCATGAAATGAAGAGGAAGATCAATAAAGGAATAGACCTACTTTTTGAAGTTAAAGACATAAAATTCATTCATGAAAAAAAAAAGAAAGCAAAGTATCTTTACTCTTTTATGTTTCTTCCCTGTTGCTTCATTCACATTTTTTGCTCAGAAGTCAACTTCCCAGAGGAAACCCCCTTGACCATCTTTTCCAAAAATATTCTTCTCTGACATTTTCTGAATGTACCATTCTTCCAATCGTGACATTTCCCCCCATACTTAAATGCTTTCTCCCCTCTTACAGAACATGGTTCCATGAGTTCAGGATATTTTATACGTTCACTGCTGTGTCCCTGTGTCATTGAACTTTGTATGTTCTTGTACATCATTGAACTGGTTCCATCATAGTGGCCCTATATGAAAGAATAAAAGGGACCCATAGTGTAATCTTTATTGAAGCAGATCAATAGTCTGTTCTTCCATAAGGCTATGGAGATCTACTATGCTTGGATTGCCAGCGTAACAGTTAACAGGTAACTGCTGAACTCTCACACCACCAGAATTCCATATTATATTTTTAGTTCCTTGCATATTGCAATCATTACCAAAAGATGTTTGTTGAGAGCACGAATGTAAAAAGCCTTTGTATTTTTAAAGAATAAATGCTAAAGAAAATAGGGCAAAATCAATAAATGGATTCTACTGGAGGTAACATTTACTGAAGATCTAGTAGGTGCCATTCTGTTAACACTCACAACAGCAGTTCTATACAGTACAATTAGTACTGAATTATTCATCCAAGGTCAGAGAGTTAGAGCAGTGTGACTAGTGATTACATAATACAAGTTAGGTGCACTTGTGAGTGTTCACACTGTGCTGCTGTGATGGAAGATCCTAACTTAACTAATTGCTATCATGCCTTTTGTCCTTTATGAATTACTACCAGAGGTTTTCTAAATGAACTTAATAAATGTTCAGCTGATAATTTTTGAAGAATTAGGGGAGAGAAAAGTGTGCCTTAGGTGTAAGAGTTGATAATCTGCAACCATCAGAAATATGAAACTAATTACTATTGAGGGCCATCCAGTTGAGCACTACTCATAACAAACCTATGAACAAAAGGCCTGAACCCTGTTTTATAACTATAGTCATTTCCCTACTTTCATAGATTTTCCAGTGGCATGTTGATTAGTAAGTGGATGCCATTCCTGCTGCCAAGCCTGTTTCAATCTGGGAGCTCTACCAAGCATTGTTCACGATGACTAAGCATTATGGCATTTGACAAACCAAGGGTACAGCATTTAACATCACCGCAGTCCCACGTTACTTCAGAAAGGCAAATTGACAGACAAGCGTTGTACTGGTTAGAAGAATGTTCATCTCAAACACAATTAACACCAGGCTCAACCAACTTTTAATACAAAGACCCGCCCACCAGGTCCTGGTTGACTCTCAACCAAGAGGCTTCTGTTGTTGTTGTTATGTGCCGTCGAGTCACTTGCGACTCATAGAGACCCTATGTACAACAGCCCTAAAC
>NW_006399819.1:3651639-3673534 GCF_000299155.1 Elephantulus edwardii
AAAAAAAATATTTTCTAGTTATACATACAAAACCAATAGAACCATAAGAAAGAAAATAATGAATATAGGATTCAGATAAAGATGATCTTGTATGAAGGTTGAAAGGGGACTGGGATTTGTGGGAAACATTATTTGGTGTGATTTTATGTAGATTATAAATTTTAATTGTGAGTACATTGTGGGTACTTACAAAGATTTTCTATAAATTAGCATAACAGGGAAATAGGAGGTATCCGGAGTCTACCAAATTATTTATTAAGTCCTTTCTTTATATCCTTGTTGACTGCATGGAGAAATACCGATTAAAGGAGAGTACTGGAAGGTGTTTGCTGAAGTGATTGAATGATTACACACAATGGCAATTTTAATGAATCTGTCATTTTTGAGGAAGCATTTCCAGGTGGTGTACCATAAACCTTTGTCCATGGCCTTGGTTAATGATATTTATCAATGACTAGGGTAAAGTTATCAAAAGCTATATCTATTTAAAAAAATGCAGTCTCCATCACATAGGAAAGGTGAATGATTACAATAGGTTGTATAATTGGCATCTAAGAGGTTTGGTGCTGAGTTTTTTGTTTTGTTTGTTTGTTTTTTAGTAACTAAAAGAAGACAAAGTAAAACCTTATAAAAGGCTTTTTGTTGTGGGTTTTTTAATAACTAAAAGAGAACAAAGTAATTATGCAATTTGGTGGAGAAACATTGTAAGGTCCTGTGTTAGAACCAAAACACCAAGTGCCAACATTCAGTTTGTGGGATATGTAATTTAGCAGTCATGGTAATTCAGAGTAAATAGAACAAGAGCTTTATACAGCTGAGAGTTAATGGTATAATATGGTTACTAGAATATAGAAAAAGAAAAGGGGGTACTAGGATGCTTTAATAAATTGAGTGTATGCATAGAATCACAGAAACATAATTTGACTATTTTTAGTTTTTCAGATTACTATGTTCAGGGCACCCACATTTTTCCCTCTTTTTTTAGAAAAATAAAATTTTTCTTTTACACTTGTTTATTTACAAAGTTCTTATACATTATTTTTCATACTGAATGGGCATCAGCATTTTAAGTAAGATATGGATAGGAAGACTATAAAATTTCCAACATTCGTAGCATGGTAAAGGAACTTAAAACTATCTCATGTCAGAAGAAAGTTGAAAGAACTAAGGGACATTTAATTTGAATGTTGTGATACAATTGTATCAAAAAGCATAAACATAATAATTTTAATCATTATTTAGCATTTTCTGTTTAGTAGATTTGTCATGCATTTTGTAATATTCAATGCCAGCAACAATCTCAAGAAGTGAATTAATGACTGTCCTCATTTTACAGATTCTGAAGTTAAGACAAAGAGAGTTTAAATAAGTGCAGTAGAGTATAACTAAAGCAGTAAGTGTTAGCAAGAAGTTAGTCTTGATTTTGAACTTACATCTTTCTCCAGGACCAGCTCATTTACCTTTTACATCAGATTTCTCCTATTAGATGGAAACTAAATGATATTATGTGTGTAAGTATATATGCCTCTACATGCCTGTGTGCACATATGATAAAATTATAAAAGTAACCAATAATTAAAAGAGTGTACATTAATAAAAGGCTAAATATAAATATTTATATCTCACCACTGGACCAATTGGCAGCATCAGGATGGATGGTGAAGAGATTGAGATTGTTCACAGCTTTAGTTTGCTTGGCTCCACAGTCAACAGTCTTGGCACCAGCAGCCAGGAAATTAAAAGGCGCATTGCCATGGGAAAGTCTGCTGTTAGGGACCGCTCCAAAGTACTGAAGGGCAATGGTGTCTCTCTGGAGACTAAGGTGTGTCTGATACAGGTCATGGTCTTCGCAATGACTTGTTATGCATCAGAGAGTTGGACAATGGCCAAGGAGGACAGAAGGAGAATTGATGCCTTTGAGCTGTGGTGCTGGAGAAGAGTATTTAGAGTACCATGGACTGCTAGGAAAACAAACAGATTCATCCTGGAAAGGGTTAAAGCGAGTGGCTCCTTGGAGGCAAGGATTCTGAGGCTCTGTTTAACGAACTTTGGACATGTTTTGAGGAGAAACTGGTCCTTGGAGAGGGACAACATGCTTGGGAGGGTGAAGGGACAGCGCAGGAGGGGAAGGCCTTCTATGAGGTGGATTGATTCAGTGACTGGGATAATCGGGATGGGAGTGTCAGAGACAGTGCGATTGGCACAGGTCAGAGCAGAGTTTAGGGCTATTGTACATAGGGTCGCTATGAGTCGCCAGCGACTGGATGGCACATAACAACAACAACAAATATAGATAGATAAAAACTCTAAAAGTGGTTGTGCATGAGGAAGTACAATTATTTTATCTATTTTAATTTTTCAAATTTTCTTTACTGATCCTATCCTAATTTCCAAAAAATTCAGCTATATTTTTAAAATAACAAAGCTTATTATGTAAAAGAGGGAATAATCTTGTTCTAAAATGCACAAAGAAACTGAATTAAGATGCTAGTAGGTATAATAAGGCTTATTTCAAGTTTAAAATAGGCACATTTTGTCTGTTTTTCCCAAAGATTCATTTTCTTGATAGGAAAAAAAAAATTCTTCCAATTTCTGGGGATATTAACCCTAGTTTGGAAACCCTAAAAAAATTACATCTTTATGGTTATGACTTTAATCTACAGAATTCAGATTAGTAGAGGTATAAATCAATCAACAAAAAACAAAGTTTAGGGTTGTGGTTTTTTAAAAAATTATATTACTTCATACTCTGGCCTTTCAATCTGGTTAAGGTACTTTATTTTACAAGTACCTTTAATAAAAGTATCTGTAGAATGGATATATTTGTAACAAGAAAAGTATCCCTTGGATAATATTTAGTTCCTATAGCAGCATTTTCACTCAGTGTGCATTGATAGCAAAGACTGGGATGGAGCTGGTCATTTTCATTTGTTTACTTAAGTCCCATGGTGCTTCTGGCTGTTAACATCTGAGCACAGAGTAAGTGGTCCCTCTAGGAAGTGTCACTTAGGCATGACCTCCTCTTTCACATTTTGCTTCCCTGCCCCCATTCCAGGCCCCTGAAAGCATCTAGTATTTCTTGTTTTATTTTAAAGGAGGACTCCTATTAACTAAACCTTATGAAAGCAAAGCTTATGTCTCTTTTGATCTTCCCAAGAATATACAATGTTTGAGATAGCAGATATAAAGCAAATATTTATTAATCAGTTTGGCAAATATATTCAACAATTTTTTTCTAACCTAGCTATCTGTATGGGAAGAAACTGCCTTTAAAGTCAAGAATAGAGTACAGCAGAGTTGGTCTCTAAGAATTGCTATCATTTGTTATCCTTTTCTAAATGAGCACATCATCTTAGTATAATCTAGGACCCAGTGCTTCAGTACTGCAGTTACTTTTTTATGAAAAGTAGGTTGAGCTTTGTTTCAGTTGTACACTTCGTCCAGGTGATAACTATAAAAATTCATCGTGTGAAGTGGAGAGGTAGCTAGAATTTGTGATATTATCTTTTCATTTTCCACTCGAGTTCTACATGCACTGTCATTTTAGGTCCTACCACATAGTTTGTATCATGATGAATAAGGCTGAGCTACAAAATAGCCTTAAGTGAAAACCTTTCCATGTTTTGTTCACATTGTCAGAGGCAGCAATGAAGAAAACAGCAGTGCTGAAACCTATTGATCAGTTTTACAGTGAACAAACTAGATAGACTTCATTTTTTTTTCATGTTATACCTACAGATAGTCCTTATTACATTTTTGAGGAGTCCCTGGGTGGCAAAAATGTAAGCACTAAGATTACTAAACAAAATCTTGGCAGTTCAAATCCATCCAGAAGCATCTTTGAAGAAACATCAGAATATCTAAAATGATCATTCCTGCCGCTCAGATAGATGAGAGGGAAATGGTTTGTGCTGGTCAAGACATGACTTTAAAAGGACTCTGTGGTACTCTTCCCAATTTCCTTATCTTGTGAGATATGGGAGATCCATTATTCATTGATTATAATGACTATCAGAATGCAGGAAAACTATCTTGGAATTTATTTTCCTATGTAAATGTAGTTATCAGGATAGTTTGGTTCCAAGATACAGTCATTTACCTCAAACAAACCTCAGGAAGGCAATTAACACGTTCATGGATTCCTAGGAGTTTAATAACAGGATTTAAGGTTCTGAATCATCCTTCCTTGGAACCCAGGGATATTCAACCAAGAAATTTCCCTTTGCCTACAAATCTGTTCCTTAATTACATTTAAAAAAAAATTCCAGGGATATAATATGAATGAATCATTTTGATCAGATATTTACCATAAGACCAATCAACTGTAGGCAGCAGTACAAGGGCAAATAAGAACCCTACAGTTCTTTCCAAAACACTTCAAAATACAAATGTACATATATTTTTAATGTATTTGAAAGTCCTTGAAATGTTAGTTGAAAATATCCTATTCCACAGTTAAAGCAGATTTTAATAATTTATAATACTTATCTTCTTTGGTATTTATTAAAAAAGTGTGAAAAATAATTCTATGCAGTAACAATGTCTTTCAATATTTTTAATATTTTAAAGTATTGCTTTAGTTTTATAAAAACAACATTTATACAGTGTTTCCACTACATTACATACATCCTTACCTGCTATGTGTCAGAGAGCTGGATGACTAAGGATGACAGAATAATTGATGCCTTTCCATTGTGGTGCTGGCTAAGAGTACTGAACATACCATGGGCCACCAGGAGAACTGTCTTGAAGAGGGTGAAACCAAGTTTCACATTGGAGTAAAAAAATTTGAAGCCTCATCTCACATAGTTTTGGCATACGGCCAGGTGAGACCGATCCTTGGAGAAGAACATCATGCTTGGAAGGGTGGAGGGATAGTGCAGGAGAGGAAATTATATGGATTGATACAGTAACTGGGACAATGGGGCTAAGTGTGTCGGAGTCAGTGAGACTGGCTCAGGAGAGGGCAGGCTTCAGAGCTTTTGTACATAGGGTCATTATGTGACACGGGTGACTCGACGGCATATAACAACAATAACAACAACAACAACAACATGTTACAGAATTGGTTTCAAATCATGCAGTCATCTTGGACCTGTTAGTTTTCTATGTGTGCTTATCACATGTGTGTACTTATTCCCATGAGAATATCATATACCAAAAAAAATGCTACTCGTTAATTTAAACTCATTAGCAAAGTATTCTTATTTCTACTCTTCTTTGTAATAGCAAAGTGCTAATTCTTATTTCTACTCTTATTTGTTCATGGAAGATCTTGGAGCTTGCTACTAAATACCATTAACACATTAAATTTTCTAGTATATCTTGGTTTCTTTATAGGTTGAAGATTACTAATAGTAATTTAAAACTTTATAGAAAAGTAGAGACTTGGATGTTATTTACAATGAAATGGTAAATGAGAAACCATTTCTAAATATAGTTCTATGTGCAATATGGATTTAGGGGGAAAAATAATAGAGATCCAAAATGAATCCAATATTAATTCAAATATTTGAAGTCTTAACATATTGATTAGGGAAGTTAGGAGTATAAAGCAATCATTCACGAATGGCTACCAACAGATAACATATTCAGCCAACTGCTTTTGAATACAAGGCCTTAAACAAAAAACCAAGGTAATCAAGTGGCAGTAATAAGTGCACTTGCGCCAAATCCCTCTTGTAAAAGCCCATCAATTGTTTTTTTGCTAATTAAGATGAATATTATTCCTGTGAAATGAACCAAAATGTTGTATGACACTGGAAATCCCAAAGGAAACCTATAATCTAAAAAAATAATTGCATGCAATTTTAATTGAAGTAAAGGGAAAAGACTGTTTTTACTTGTTTTGCCCCCCAATATCTTAAAAATAATTAGCTGTTGATAACATAATACTATTTTATTTAACTGTAATCTGACCTAAAAATTGACATATGAAAATAGGATTATTGTGGAATTTTAAAAGCTAGATTAAAAAACCTACCTCTTTGGTACAGTTAACTTCTTATGAAATTTTATTTTTAATAAAGTAAAAAAAAATTATTAGCATACTCAGAAATAAAATGTATTTTAGTGTTATTGATCAAGGCCTATACATTGTGTCTGTGCAGAAAAGTTTGTTCAACTTTAATTTTTCATTTATTGAGATTGGGCTTAATAAAGTAAATGTGTTTTATTTAAATGTACAGTAATTACATTAAAGGATTTTCTTTATTTAATGGCAGATCACCAGTCTGTTATGAAAAAAAGCTAATTCAGAAGAGTTCAATTTTAAGAGATGCATGACAACATAATACATATTCCTATTATCATTTCAACTCACAGAGTAATTCAGAACTCTAGCTCCTTATATTTGTAAACATAAACATTTTGAATGAAAAGGTATTTTATTTATCTAACAATTTTATTGTTATGCCCTGACCTTCTAGAGATTAGTTTTATTTTCTGTTTAAAATGCTGTGATACATATTTGTTTTGAAGATGTTATAGAATGAATGCAAAGATGGAATTGGAGATATTTGATTTCCTGATATATCAGATTTGTGCCACAATAAACATTAGAGATTCATTTTTCCATGTAAAAATGGAGAAATTTGACTCCCTACTCTTCAAAGCAGACTGATAATAGATATTACCTTACTTTGTTTACAGTATTTTCTCAGGCTAAATACATTTGCTTAAATGTATTTTAAATACATTTAAAAATAGTAATATGGAATGAATGTTAACAGAATGTATGATGATCTCTTATTTATACAATGTAATTTGTCTTTCAATGTAAATAGCTTTTGCAAATGAATGAAATATGTCCCTTTAATCATTAAAACTTTATTTTCACTGCAATGATTTTAAATATTTCAATATTATCTTATCCTCTGCATCTTAAGTTTAAGGATACATTATTATATTGTAAAATTTTAGAGCTCCAAAGGAACTTACATTTTATCTAAAATCTTCTAGTCTGACACTCTAATTTGACACATCAGAAGTTTTAAATTCATGTATATGATTTATTTTATGCAAAATTGTACTACTAGTCTTTGGTCTGTCAGTGCTTATTTTTGCTGAATAGCTAAAAACAGTTTCTATTTTCTTAAACATTATATAAAATCCTTCACAGATTTATAGTATCTCTGCTAAGTTATGACAGGGAAAATCAAAGAGCTTATCTGTTATAATTTTATTTAAATTGAATCAAAGTAGGGTTGAAATTGAAAGTTGGGAACCAAATAATGCAAGAAGATGGATGGGAAATCTCTTCCTGTGTGATTTACTGCTCTGAAAATCCGCTGGAGGGTCAGTTATGGGTTGGTTCTGACACTATGGTACTTAACAACAACAACAACATAACACACAAGGAACTTTAGTACCTAGTCTACTCTGGCAATCCAAGTCCACCAGCTGTTTCTTGGGAGAAAGATGGACAGTTTCCTCCCTTAAGATTCACAGCCTTGACTTGATGTAAATTAGTCAGTAAATTCGAGATATAATACTTCTCTCTCTCTTCCCCCCTTTTCTTTTTTTCTAATACAACTATCTTAACTGTTATTATTGTGCCGTCAAGTCACCTATGACTCATATGATCTGATGTACATCAGCTCTGAACCCTTCCCTGTCCTTAGCCAGTCTCACTGACTCCAACACCCCAAGCCCCATTGGCCTAGTCACTGTATCAATCCATCTCATCCAGGGTCTTCCTTTTCTGAGATGTCCCTCCACCCTTTAGAGCATGATGTCCTTCTCCAAGGATCTGTCCCTCCTGGCCACGTGACCAAAGTATGTATATATTTTCACATTCAGGTTTCACCCTGTATTAAGTTATTCTTTAATTGGAAAAACATTTTCATAGTTATGTTATTTATACAGCTTGCTATTAATAAGTAGGGAGCTCTAGTGCCCTAGTGGCAAGAAGTTGTGTTCCAATCCCTAGGCAAGTGGTTTGAATCCACCAGCTACTCCATGTGAGTAACGGTCTCTGAAAACCTGCTGGAGAGTCAGCTATAGATCAGTTTTGAATCTACAGTACACAACAATAGCAACATTAGAAAGTGATTTCTTAAAAACTAAGAAGCCCTGATAGTATGGCAGTTTAGGTGTTGGGCTGTTAACCTAAAGGTCAGTAGTGAATCCACAAACTACTTTCTGGGAGAAAGATGGGCAGTCTCTTCCCATTAAGATTTATAGCTGCCACAAAAACTAATGGAAGGTTACCATGAGTTGGAATTAACTCAACAGCACTGGATTGTCTTGAAATTACTTCAGGTTTAAAGCAATGTGTGTATGAAATGTTTTTTTCCTTGTCTATTTGACATACTTTCTTAATTGTGGACCCTCTTCTTAGAGAAAATTTAGAAAGCAGAGAATAAAACATATTAAACTATATTCCCACTGTTTCACATAAATATCTTTATTTTATATACTTCACAATAGGATACTGATACCTCTACCTTCTATGTGTAAGAACACAGACATGCAATACATAATGAATGTATTTTTATGTCCTTCATATTCACATAATATTATATTATTGTATGTTCAGATGATTGGTGAGAAATTATCTCTTCTTATAGGAAATGCCCAGAAATCATTAAAAAAACCCCATCAGTTTATAGATTACAGTAATGACTTGCTGACCTTTTTAATTCAATAAGATTAATTTTAAAAATTATTTGGCTTGTAAAGAAGCTACAATCAAGACTAAAACGAAATATTGTCCTTTAAAGTCATGAAAGCAAGACAACTGAAACTATGGGCTTAAACAAAATCAGACATTTGTAGCTAGCTTCCCTTATAGAAGTTATGATATATGCTCTTAGAAAATAAACATTTTTAAATTCACAGATGCTGCAAAGCCCTGGTCAAACATAAATTACAATCAACTTTTATATAACAGGGAAAATTTCAAGGGACTTTTACTCATTCACTCTCAATATATATCACAGAAATGCTTTTTCTTTCTACTCATAAAATGTAAACCACATTTATTCATATATCTGTATATATTTCTTTCTGGGATCAGAAAACAAAATATTGGATACAATAGAGAATGAAAAATCTTATATACCTTGTGAAGAACCTATAGCATATTTGATTGGGGATTTTAGAATTTTTACAGAATTTGAAAGTAGCATGCTCTTAATTGTGAGTAATTATGAAATGATTTGTTACATAGTAAGTGGCACTGCACTTTTATCATAACAATGCACTGTTCCTCTTTTTTGTTTTCAATACTAACAAATAGAGAAAGAGCTTTTTACTTACCATTCTGGGAAAGATGAAATTTACCATTGTGCCATAAATACCCTGGAAAGAAAAGAAAATATTATTATTTATTATACCTCCATCCACAGGGATCCTAACCACCAAATGTAATGCATCTATAGCAAAACAAAATGAAGTATAACTACTATAGAAAATACAAATCAGTGTTCTAAAGAATATTTGAGCATCCATTCAGTGCCTTTTTGGACAGAAGTATTATAGAATTAAGCCGTTGTTCTGATAAGTACTTTCAAGTTTAGAGAGAAAACATTTTCCACAAAACAAATAATTTAAAAGTAAGAGAGGAATATAAATTATTTTAAACTTTCTTCTTTAATTCAAATTTTCATTGATATAGATGGGTAGCAGTAACCCACCTCTTTAACAATGCATTCTATTTTACTGATGCCAACATTAATAACCAACATAAACCTATTATATTCATTAAAAGAAGCCCTCGTGGCATGTTATACTTTGGGATGGAAAGGTGCATGGTTCAAATCCAACAGCCACTCCATACGAAAGAGATGAGGCAGTCTATTCCTATTAAAATTTATAGCCTCAGAAACTCAATGCAAGATTGCCATGAGACAATAATCAACAGATGTGGTGTTAGGACTTTTGAAAATGGCTTTTCTAGTCATTGTGATAGCTTCCTCTGGTGACATGGGCCCAATTGCCTCAACTGCAGGCACATGATTTGTCATAGATCAGTGTCTTCTATATCATTAACAGCTGAGACCAACACAAAGAGAGAAAGAGCTGGACAGATGTGAAGAGACTCCACTGAGTCATATAACCTGAAGGAGCTCTAGAGATGAAGCCAGAAGAGATGACTAGAGAATGTTTTGAGAGGAGACTTGCTAGTCAATTGAGAAAACAGGAGGTTATTTGTGTTGCTGGATTGAATATGAAGTTTCACTGTGTGATATCCTTTACCTTCCCTTGCTAACCTCTACCTCTGATCTATTTCTTTAGTAGACTCCACAACATTTGCAATGAATATCAGACATTGTGATTAGCAGAAATACATGTAGTAGGGAATGAAGCAGGGAATATGTCTTACCATGTGATAGGTTTTATATACTGGATGTTATTGATAGGGACAGTTCTCCTTTGTAAAAGTTGGTAGAAGTCAGACTCAGCCACCCCTTTTTGCACCCCTTTTCCTTGTATAACAGGTGTTCTTTCTGGTTTTATTTTCAATAATTATTTAAACAAAAAATACATATCGTGATTGGAATATTAAACTGGAAATTAGTATAGGAAATGAGAATTTAAAAAAGTCATGCTTCTATTTTTCCCACACACAAATAAATGTTCACTGAAGATGTATTTGTTGTCTTCTTTGTTGAACAAAAACCAGGGTTTCAATTATATCCTATAATAAGAATTTGAGTAAAATTGTATTTAGAGATGACATTTATACTTGAATTTACTGTTCAAGAATAAAATCTTTTAAAATTAATATTTGCTTTTTAATAATTGATACAAATTAATCTTTCTTAGGGCCAATAGCTCTAATGTCAATTAATACGTAAAGATATAAGCAATAGGCTTTCCTCACATTCTATAATTAATATTATTTAGTGGTCATTTCTGTTCTTTTTTACTTTTTGTAAGAATCATAAACCTGATTTAGAGAAAAGCACACTATTTATATCACTGTCAAAACCAGCTAATAATGCAGAAAATTTTAACAGATAAAATGAAGAAAAAGAAATTGCTTGAATTTTCTGAATCTATTCAGATGAATCTAACAGATTCATCCTGGAAAGGGTTAAACGAGGCGGCTCCTTGGAGGCAAGGATTCTGAGGCTCCGTTTAATGAACTTTGGACATGTTGTAAGGAGAGACCAGTCCTTGGAGAGGGACATCATGCTTGGCAGGGTGCAGGGACAGCGCAGGAGATGAAGGCCCTCTATGAGGTGGATTGATTCAGTGACTGGGATAATCGGGATGGGTTTGTTGGAGACAGTGTGTTTGTAACAGGACAGAGCAGAGTTTAGCGCTGTTGTACATAGGGTCGCTATGAGTTGCAAGTGACTCGACGACACATAAGAACAACAACAACATACTTTAGACTCTTCAATATTCTTTCAAGCAATATAATTTTATGTAAAATGATAATGTTTGGTTGCATTTGGAATTATTATTTTCAAGAAAGAAACATTTTAGATAGTTTAAACTGCCTGAAATTTATAATTACAAAAACTTGATATTCAAGTAATTTATTGTTATTGTTATGTGCCATCAAGTTGCCTAAACTCATGTACCCAATGTACAACACATCTGAACCTTTCCCTGTCCTGAGCCAGTCTCACTGACTCTGACACCTGTCCCCCATTGCCCTAGTTACTGTATCAATCCATCTCATCTGAAGTCTTCCTCTCCTGAGATGTCCCTCCACCCTTCTGAGCATGATGCACTTCTCCAAGGGCCAGTCGCTCCTTGCCACATACCCAGAGTATATGAGATGGAGCTTCAGAATCCTAGTGTCCAAGGAGACACTTGATTTCACCCTCCAAGACAGACCTATTTGTTTTCTTGGCAATACATAGTATGTTCAAGACTATTCTCCAGCACCACAACTGAAAAACATCAATTCTTCTTTGGAATCCTTAGACATAATCCAGCTTTCTGATGCATAGCAAGTAAAGACCATGGCCTAGATCAGGCACACTTTTAGTCTCCTGACAACATTGCTTTTCAGTACTCTGGAGAGGTCCCTAAGAGCAGACAAGTAATTTACAGGGTGTTTTTGTTTGTTACAAAAATAATACTTAAAGGATGTTCTACTTAGATTTTCACACGAAAATGGTAGTCTGAATTTTAGAAACACTTAAAAGAAACATTTAAGTAGATAATAAATATAGAAGTCTGGAAGTTTATAATGATTCAGTGATAATCCTTATAAAAACAGTTCTTTAAGGAAACTTTTTCAATTCAATTACACATTAGTAATTTAGTTCAAATGCTTTCTAATTTTTTACTAGAAAATTTCAGTTAAAAACATTTAAACCTAGGTATATTGCCTATATTTGGTGACTTACTAAAAAAGAATTATTAGTATAAGTATTGATATCACAAGTATATGTTTATAGTTTTTGAATGTCTAAAAAAATGAGTATTTTTAAGCAATAGCTCCTGAAGAGGGCAGCACGTTATAGATATTATTGAATTCTAAACTCAAATATGACAGCTTTGGCTTTAGTGTACATTTTTTTAAGAACTAGAGAAAATATGAATTTTTTTATGAATGTCTGCTCCCATGATACAATAAACCAGCAAAAATTCTAGGCAGCTGTAGACCAAGGTCAAAACTGTATTTGATTATTAAAAGAGAACATTCAAATTAGACACCTAAAGCAATGTATTTAGAAGGGGAACAACAAAATACTAGGAAGGAGACTTTCCATGAGGAATGTTTTATCTTAATACTGTAGATAACTGTTCCTATTGGCAGTGCATTGACTGTCAAAACTACTAAAGGGGTTAGATTTAATTATCTCACTTCTTGCACATTTCATCTCAATTGCTATGGCAACATTCAGTTGCCTCAGCAGCAATACACATTTTAATCAGATATTTCCTCCTCATTTTTCTATGAGCCAAAACTGTGTAGTCAAGTTTACAACCAAGTCCTGATGAATCTGATAACACCTCTTACAATTTAATGGGCAAGTTGCCTCCACCCACACATATAAATATTTTCAGAGAGGCTGGTAACTATTGGACAAGTATAAGACTTGATAAGAATATATATTTGGCCTTTCCTATTCTGTTGACTTTTTCCCTGCTTCTATCACCATTCCTTTTGCAGGAATTTTTTATCAATTCACATCTCATTCTGGCCAGTTGCTAACTTAGGTCACCTGGACTCAATAGCAGAGATAGTTTTAAATGACTGTCAGCATTCAGAGGTCAACCCCTCAACAAACCCATTATTTGAATTGCTTACCTTTATCTGAATATACTTTTGATTTGCACAACAGATACTCTTTTTCTATTTCTTAAAAATGACTAAGAGAAGGAAAGAAAATAAAGGCACAGCAAAATCTGATGTAGGAGGAAAACTACAAAGCATTAAATATATGGAGGGGTAAGCTTGAAGAAAATATGGTCAAGCTTCAGTAAAGAAGTAAAAGCATGGTGCATTAAATATTTTTATGCCATTTGGGGAATAGTAACTATCTACATTATTGGGCACATTATCACATTAGCATTTTACAACAAGCAAGAGAAACTTTTCTGAACATATTAGAAATATTGAACCTGTCTTGAAGTCAGATTCAGACTGTTAGCTAGTCATATTTTCATAAGTGTTTGAAGTTTTGCACATAGTGACTGTTTTGATACTGAGTAATAAAAATAGCTGAGTCTTTAAAAACTAGAATTAATAAGTGAACTAAGATCTTACTAACAATTTTAGTGGGTTTAAAAAATTGTCTCTAGACATTTTATTCTAAAGTTTGAATATCTTTCTTTCTAGTGAAGTTTCATGATACTAATAATAGTATTTCGGCATTTTTTTCAATCCTTACTTAATATCCAGTATTATTTGCATTAATGAAAGTAATGAAAAATATTTTTATACCTACTTCTTTTTGGTCTGTTGTTTAAACAGTAACTTCTAAATTCTAACTTATATACGGAGAGGGGGAAGACGCCAGACAAACCCAAGCAGTCTTTGATTGAAATAATCAAATAGTAAAAAGTATTTTGTTAAAAAAAAGTATTCTAACTACAAGAATTATATATCGTTAACTTAAATTACAACTGTATGATCAGACTATGTTGAAAAGCTATTGTTAAAATGTTAACTTCTTATAAATGGCAAAGTTTCGAACTCTAATGTAGAGAAGTTTAATTAAAAAGAAGCAATATGAAAACTACCCTAAAATATTTGAAAGATTTGTTTGGGGGCGGGGGGAGAGAAAGAGAGAGAGTGAGTTGGTTGTATTTTTTTTCCCTTCGTGAAGGGAAAGCGAGAACGCAGTCCGCCACTACCACACATTATGCAGTTGAGTTTCCCAGCATTTGGGGAAATTGCAGAGTTCAGCATATCCGGAGTGCAATGGATAAGCCTCGCCCGGGGAAAACTACCTTCATGATCATGGTATCTCTCCTGCCAGGTAAGTGTGAAGGGTTTAAGTAAAAAATTACCCGAAAACCCAAAGTCACTGCTTTTGAGTCGATTTCAACTCATAACAACGTCATAGGTCAAAGTAGAATTGCCCGTATTGCTTTAAAGGTTGTAAATCTTTATGGAAGTCTATTGCTGCGTCTCTCTGCGACACCGGTGCTGGTCTGTTCAAATGGCCCGCCTTTTGGTTAGCAGTTGAACACTGTAACCATTGCTCCTCTAAGGGCTCTTCAACAGGTTGTCATGCACTCACTCACTGCCTTTGAGTTAGTTCCAACTTATTAAAGCACGGAAGGCTGAGGTTTCAATGAGAGGAAACTTACCTTTCACCCATAAAGCAGCTGGTGAATTCGAACCAGCAGAGAGATACAGCTTTTATTAGCACTGCAAAACCTATAGACTATACATGAGAGCTCTTGCCTGCCTTTCTTTCTTTCTTTCTTTCTTTCTTTCTTTCTTTCTTTCTTTCTTTCTTTCTTTCTTTCTTTCTTTCTTTCTTTCTCTTTCTTTCTTTCTTTCTTTCTTTCTTTCTTTCTTTCTTTCTTCCTTCCTTCCTTCCTTCCTTCCTTCCTTCCTTCCTTCCTTCCTTCCTTCCTTCCTTCCTTCCTTTTGTGTGTGTGCGAGATAATAAACTTTTATTGTTTCAAATAAGCCATTAACTTTGGGGGTAATTTGTTATACAGCAATATGGATATACTATTACAATATATTGTAAAAATAATATAATTGTTATCAACAATTGATAGACTGTAGTACAGATTTATATATAGTGAGGATTGTAGCAAACTGCTGTAAAGTTGATTTCCTATAGCCCAAATACACGCCACTGAGTCCATTTCAACTCAGAGTAAGTCTGTAGGACACGCTAGAGCTGCCCATGGGGTTTCTTTTCCCTCTCCTTTTTTTCTTTCTTTTTATGTTAATGAAAGTTTACAGATTTCCATTCATTCATTGTTGTACACTTTCCTCCTTGCCCACCCAACCCCCCAGTTCACTTTTCTCTTTGAAAAGTTACAAAAAAATAATCTTTGTTATACACCTTGCCCCCCCCCACTCTATTATGCAGCTTTCATTCTGGACTCTTGTCATGACGATAATAACTAATTATACATTCTTCCTAAACTAAGAGGGGGTAAATAATGTATACTGCATTGAAACAGATGAGAGCTCTCTTAAAAGAGACTCAAAACTAAGCCAAAATAACTGGCTTTCCAGGAAAGCTTATATCAGCTCTTGTTGTTCACGTCACTGACCCATAGCTAACTGACTCTCCCGAAGGGTTTTCAGAAGCAGTTAATCACACAAGAAGAGACTGCCCATCCTTCTCCCGCAGAGCAGCTGGTGAATTTGAACCGCGTGCTTTCGGGATTGCAGCAAAAAGTTAGAACAGTAAGAATTGCTTAAACATTGGTCCCCGTTTCACAGAAATTCCTCATCTAGGTGTATTTCATGAACTATTTTCATATCAACTCTTTACTGATGCTGAATTATGGGACACTACTGTAAAAGATATGACAGAACCGCTTCACAAACTTAGAAGTGGTAGTTAAAATTAATCACTTCGTACAGAATTTTTCAAATGCCTGCACTTTTAATCCATATGGAAACCTAGCAATGACCTGCAAAGAGCATATTCAGCAGCAAGTTTGTAAATTCTGCTCTGGAGAAACAGTCTAAATGAGAAAAACAAACAGTTCTTAGTGAAGAGTTATCCAAAACCTCCGAGGAGACATGTAACTCGGTCCTCATTGGCATTCATTCAAGATCTTCAGTAGATGCCAGGGAGCGTCTAGAAGTGAAGAATGAGTTCCCCTTTCCGTCCTGACTTGGCTCTTCTACCTGAGGTTGGGGTTCTGCCAGACAATGCTATGCTCCTGCCTATGTTAGACTTGTTCTCTGGATAAAAGGCAGACTTTGGCACTATGCTCAAACTCTGTATTCACTTAAGAAATAACAATTGCTCAATTAAGGCTCCAGAGCTGATTTTCTGAACCAGGGAAATGAAAAGTTGAGGGGGGGAAAGTGCACATCATATGAAATGCTCATCTTCAGCAAGATTGCTAATGATTTAAAGGAACATTATACCAATTTAAAGATTATAAATATAAGGAAATTGTGGTTTCTTGAGTCAAAGTAATGTTTACTTGCACTTTTTGTTTAACACCAGATCTTTTGTAAAGTTCTAGTGTGTGTTAGTTGGAAATATTATTTTTATTTAGTTTGGTTTTGACGTTTTCCTTGTTATAATCTCACTTTTGAATCACAATGAAAGAACCTAGGAGCTGACAAAAGATTTTGCATAATATCTAATCTTAATGTACTCCATCACTGCTGGAACATGAGAAGTTTTGAAGAACGGCTATTTATGAAAAGCATTTGTTCTGTGTAAAGAGCTGATGAATGGTTTTGCAACAAGAAAAGCTAGCTTTTATTTTCACTTTATAAAAGAACATGGTATATATTTCATTAAGTATTTTATCTTTCCCACACCTCTAAATCTCTTCAAGTTAAACTTTTACAATAACTTACATTGTTTAAAATTTCACCTGCTGAGGTTTTGATAGCAAATGATCTTGAAGCTTGTTTCCAAAGTGCTCACCCAAAAAGCTTTTACTAGCCAATTCCATTTGGCTGGCTGTTCTCCAAGATAGTCTCTGGTGAACACAAACATTAGCTAAAGAGAAACAGAAACTTCCATGGCACCCTGGAGAAACTTTTTGATCCAAAAGACACTACGAGTGAGCCAAAATGTCACTGCAAATTCATGAATGTTTCCTTATGTCACCAACAGAATGAGGAGGAAAGGTCTGCATTTGTGCAATGGCTGTCCCATGTGTGTAAACTTGGTCCCCAACTGGAGATGAAAGACCATCTTCAATCAACGAGTATTTATTTAGTGCTGACCATGCCTAAACTTTTGCCGTCAACTCAATTCTGATTCATAGCAACCCAATGTAGAACAAAAGGAAACCCTACCCAGTCCTGTATTATCTTCACAATCCTTGCTGTGCTTAAGAAGTTTGCTGGAGTCATTGAGCCAATCCTTCTCATTGAGGTTTTACCTTTTTTTCCCATTGACTTTATCATGTCTTTCTCCAAGATCTAGTCCCTCTGAAAACATACAAAGTAGCAAGAGATGAAGTCTCACTATCCTACCTTTTAAGGAGTAGTCTGTTTAGATTTCTTCCAAGACAGATTTGTTTCTTGTTCTAGCAGTCAAAGTATATTTCATCTTATTCATCAACACTATAATTCAAAAGAACAAATTCTTCTTTGATGTTCCTCATTCATTGTCTAGCTTTGGTATGATTGGATGGTAATGAAAATATCACAGCTTAGTTATGGCTTTGCTCTTTAGCACTCTCAAAAGGTCTTTGCAGCTGATTTACCTAATGCAATAGGTTATTTTATTTCTCTCACCACTGGACCAATTGGTAGCATCAGGATGGCGAAGACATTGAGATTGTTCACAGCTTCAGTTTGCTCGGCTCCACGGTCAACACTCTTGGCATCAGCAGCCAGGAAATAAAAAAAACGTATCTCGATGGGAAAGTCTGCTGTTAGGGACATCTCCAAAGTACTCAAGAGCAACTGTGTCTCTATGGAGACTAAGGTGTGCCTGATACAGGCCATGGTCTTTGCAATCACTTGTTATGCATCAGAGAGTTGAACAATGACTAGGGAGGATAGAAGGAGAATTGATGCCTTTGAGCTGTGGTGCTGGAGAAGAGTATTGAATGTACCATGGACTGCCAAGAACAGATTCATCCTGGAGAGGGTTAAACCAGGCTACTTCTTGGAGGCAAGGATTCTGGGGCTTCATCTGATATACTTTGGACATGTTGTAAGGAGAAACAGGTCCTTGGAGAGGGACATCATGCTTGGTAGGGTGGAGGAACAGTGCAGGAGGGGAAGACCCTTTATTAGTTGGATTGATTCAGTGACTGGGGTAATCGGGATGGGTGTGTCAAAAGCAATGCGATTGGCACAGGATAGAGCAGGGGTTAGGGCTGTTGTACACAGGGTCGCTATGATTCGCAAACGGCTCTATGATACATAACAACAACAACAACAATATGGCTTTCATAGCTTTTGACTGTGGTTCCAAATAAAATAAAATCCTTGATAACTTCAATCTTCTCTCTAGTTATCATGTTGTTTACTACTCCCTTTGTGAGGATTTTTGTGTTGATGTTTATTCCATTCCAAATGATGTAGTTTCTTCTTTTCCTCAACAAATGTTTCAAGTTCTCTTTCCTTTCAGCAAACAAGATTGTGTCATGTGCATGTTGCAAGTTGTCAGTGAATCTTCTTTTAGCCTGTCAAGTTCTGCTTAGTGTAGCTTCTCTCACTAGTTGCTCTGCAAATAAACTGCATTAATATAGTGGAAAAGTGCAACCCTGATGCACACTTTCCCTGATTTTAAACCATAAAGTAATCTTCTTGTTCTGTTCTAATAATGATCTCTTGGTCTATGTACACATTCCGTGTGAGCAAAATTAAGTGTTCTAGAATTCCCATTTTTCATAATATTATCCATAATTTATTATGATCCACACAGTTACATATATTTCATATTCCTATTATTAATGGATATAACAGATGTTTGCAGGCATTTCCCGTCATTTTGAGTCATTCCATATCAGTAAAAGAAAGTTCAAAAAGGTCTATTCATATAACTAATGCCAACTCTACTTTGAAGAAGCAGCTTTTCCATAATTTGTATTTTAAATTTGTTCCAAACTACATGGCTTCTCTTCTAACACTGTCTTGTATTATGGACAATGTCTCATTAATAATTCATAAGGTTTCACTGGCAAATTGTTGAAACAGACATCTAGGTTCTTCTTCTCAACCTGTCTTAGTCCTGAAATTTTGCTGAAATCTGTCCAATATGGATAATCCTGCGAGAATTTTAAATATTAATGGCATAGCTTCCAGCATCATGGTAGCACATAGCCACCACAGCACAATAAACTAATAGACAAGCGTTGGGTTACTACTTTGGGAATTAAAAAAAGATGCTATTCAATATTTTCATATTTGCTGAATTAATGAAGAAAAACATATTTCCTTTTTTGAAATAGAAAAAAAACCCCTACCATCAGGGGTAATAGGTTAAATTTCTATTAAATAACTAATGTATAATACTTTTTTGTCTTGTTTCTTTCAGTTGAAGTTTTCTACTTGGTTTTTGTCATAGGCTTTAGTATTTTAGAACACTTTTTCTTCATCTGATTAGTTTTAACAGAAAATCACAAATTATATGGCCTTATCAAATATCCTCCTGCTCCATTTATCCCATTTGCTCTTCTTCGTGTGGTCATGCATCAGCTTTTTGGAATCATTTCTATTGCTTTGATTGTGAGTTTACTAAGAAGTCCACCTTCTTGTTTACATTCTGGCCAATACCATAGTATAAGCCATACTAGGCATTCAAGAAATGCACAGTCCATGAGTAATTCATGAATAAGGACATGAAAGAGTGATGAAATGTTGCTGATGTACATGAAAAAGATATTCTAAGGGGCTGACAAAGTTTGAAATGATCTTACTTTCATAAAAGATGTGACACTTTTCAGGGGAGCTCTGGTGGCCTAGTGGCAAGGAGCTGCAACTACAATCCCAGAGGCGCACGGTTCGAATCCACCAGATGCTCTGCCGCGAAAAGGAGGGACAATCTCCTCCTGTACCAGTCAGATCTGATTTGACGGTACACGCACACAAAAATTAAAAAAGAAAAAGAAAAAGAAAAAAAGATGTGACACTTTTCACTGGACTTTCTTAGAGGGACATGATTTAGAGAGGAGACAAAAGGTGTAGAGAATGTCTAGTGGAGATAAGAACATAAACAAAAGGATAGCTTCACTTGCAGTGATATTAATGAAAACTCAGATAACTTTTCTTAGTAGGACCAAGAACTATCAGGGGTTTGTGATGTTGTTTGGTGTAGATTATTGTATCATATAAAGTAGAATTTCTCAAACATTAATTTGCACATGCAGGTATCTTTTGGAAAAGTTATTTCATTGAGAAGTGAGATAATATATTTCTAATAGTTTATCCAGTGATAAAGGTGCTACTGGACTATAATGTCAAATTGTAACAATATAGAAGTTCCTTGAAGTTAAACAGAGTTGCTAGGGTTTGATACCCAGTGGGCATCAGAGAAATACCATATATTCTCTGTAGTTACAGCATGATGATGGCTGACTTTTAGAGGAATTAGTGGGTAAATCACTAGAAAAATATGTTATAGAAGAGAGCACATGGATATAGGAAAACCAGCTGGAGGACTATCTTATACTTTATCTCCATATTTCACAAATTTGGTCTTCAATTACTTGTTGATTGATTAGTTTTTATAGACATGGTCAACTAAAGAGTCAGTTCTCAGTGGAATAAATGTGAATCTAGTGAACACTCTCGGCACCAGTAGCCATGAAATTAAAAGACATATTGCCATGGGAAAGTCTGCTGTTAGGGATGTCTCCAAAGTACTGAAGAGCAATGGTGTCTCTCTGAAGACTAAGGTGCATCTGATACAGGCCATGGTCTTCGCAATCACTTGTTATGCATCAGAGAGTTGGACAATGACTAAGGAGGATAAAAGGAGAATTGATGCCTTTAAGCTGTGGTGCTGGAGAAGAGCATTCAGGGTACCATGAACTGCTAGGAAAACAAACAGATTCATCCTGGAAAGGGTTAAACTGGGGGGCTCCCTGGAGGCAAGGATTCTGAGGCTCCATCTAACATATTTTGGACATGTTGTAAGGAGGGACCAGTCCTTGGGGAGGGACAGCGCAGGAGGGGAAGACCCTCTATGAGGTGGATTGATTCAGTGACTGGGGTAATTGGCATGGGTTGTGTCGGAGACAGTGCGATTGGCACAGGACAGAGCAGAGTTTAGGGCTGTTGTACATAGGATCACTATGATTCACAAGTGACTCGATGGCACATAACAACAACACGACTTTTTGAAAATAAGCTAAATTTAGGTAAAACTTATGAGGAATCTATAACTTTTCTCCCTAAAAATACCATTGTAAAAACTGTTCGTTAAAAGACTTGAAATGTTAGGCTAGTTGTTATAATACTGTTGATTGCCTTCAAGTTGAGCACAACTCATAGTGACCCTGTGAACAAAAAGTCTGAAGCCTCACTACAACCATTGACATTTGTCAAAGTTCATAGATTTTTTTCAGAGGCATGCTATTTAGGAAGTGGATGCCACTCCTCCTTCCAAATCTGTCATAGTATATTATTGTTAGGTGTCACTGACTTGCCTGCAATGTATAGCAACACAATGTACAGTAGGTCTGAACCCTTCCTTTTCCTGAGCAGGTCTCACTAACTCTGACACACTAACTCCCAACACCCCAGTTACTGTATCAACCCATTTCATCTGGGGTCTCCCTCTTCTGCCCTGTCCATCTACCATTCTGAGCATGATGTCCTTCTGCAAGGACTGACCAGAAGTACAAAGGA
>NW_006399819.1:3677354-3703924 GCF_000299155.1 Elephantulus edwardii
ACAACTTATTGAGATCCACACAGTCAAGTGCTTTTGCATAGTCAATGAAACACAGATAGACATTCTTCTGGTACTCTCTGCTTTCTGCCAAGATCCATCTGACATTGGCAATAATGTCCCTAGTGCCATGACCTCTTCTAAACCCAGCATGCATTTCTGGTAGTTCTCTGTCACTGTACTCTTCAAGTAGTTTATGGGTAATCTTCAGCAGGATTTTGCTAATATGTGATATAATAATATAAATTTTAAATTATTTTTAACCTGTCTCTGTCATAAACTCTGAAGATACTGTAGGGTGCTATCTTATATAAGAATTATATTGTAATTAGCAGTGCCAGTCGGGAAACTAAGGTGCACCAGACCCAGGCCATGGTCTTCACCATTACTTGCTTTGCCTCCAAGAACTGGAAAATAACTAAGGAAGATAAAAGAAGGTCTGATGCCTTTGAACTGTAGTGCTGAGGAATAGTGTTGAACATATGGTGGATTGCCAGGAGAACAAACAGGTCTGTCCTGGAAAGAGTGAAACTGGGCTGTTCCTTGGAGGCTAGGATTTTGAAGTTCCATTTCACATACTTTGGACATGTGGCGAAGAGGGACAAGTCCTTAGAGAAGGACACATGCTTGGATGGGTGGAGGGATAGTGCAGGAGAGGAAGACCCTGGATATATGGGATTAAGTCTGTCAGAGATGATGAGAATGGTTCAGGATAGGGCAGGTTTCATAGGGTCGCTATGAGTCACAGATAACTCGATGGCACATAACAACAATGTGACTAGTATTTATTAAGTGAATAATAGAGTGAGGTATTTTTTTACATCTATTTAACAATATTGTGAGAAAAGCACTATCATTACCATCTACATTTTTTAAGATTTAAAATCATGAAGTGTTAAATGTAAAGAAACACATTCCAAGAATGATCAAAATATGTTAAGAAATCATTAATATGTAATTATTTGTGGCTTCTGACTTTGCTTGATATAATCTTTTGTTTCTCATCTCTAATGATTACAATAATGGAAAATAATAGTGACCATTCCCAATGTCCCCAGTTCCTCAGTAAAAATGTCAATTTCTCAATTTAATATTTATAATAATTTTGTGATTTTATAAATAATTAATTTTATATGACAAAACAATGTACAAATAATTTTAATAAATTGCCTAAGTCATTGATAAAAAGCAGTAGTATTAGATTAAAATACGATAAATTTTGTCACTGAACTTAGTCTAACTTGCCCTCAGGAAAATGAAATTATGAGTGCTTTTTTCTAATATACAGTAAAATTTACCTAAAATCATAGTATTTGTGCAAAGGCAACTTTTCTACAAATTAAGAACCTAAGAAGACTGAAAAAGCAGCACCATTCCTGACCAAGAGAAAGAATCTTTCCTACTGGCAATTATTTAGACAGGATGGCACATTTTTTTTCTGTGATTAACAAGCAAATCTCAAATTCCTTACAACCTCTCAAGTCATTCTCAAAACTGCTCACACCACAACTCAATTCCACGGTACAATAAAGAGCACTCCCCAAACATGCAAAGGCATATTAAAAAGATAATCTACTCTGAACATTCTTTACCTTTAAAGGAAAGTAGTCAACCTTTGTAATTCCTCGCTAGTAATGGGAATAATAATGTTAATCTTTTAAAAGCTGTTTCAAGTGCCAGATATAACAAAGGAGCCCTGGTGACATAGTCCACAGAGAGTTGTATTGCTAATCAAAACTAGTGCCTTTTTGGCAGAGCAAATCTATCAGTGTCTTCAAGGGATAAAGATGGATAACCTCCTCCCTTGAAATTTACAACCTCCAAAAAGCTTCTGAATGTCAGCTATAAGTCAGTTCTAACTCCACAGTAGTGAGTTTTTTAGTTTAAGAAAATATAAATTTTTACTTAATTGACATACTAAAAGCGTTATCAAAGACAGAAAGAATGTGTCTTTCAACTACTCAACTACATGGGCTTAACATTCTAATCTAAATGGTTTTTTGTTTTGTTTTTGTTTTTTAATCTAAATGTCTTAAATATAAAATTCCAAATTGACTACTTGAGGTTATAATGTCATACTATCTGATATTATCTACTTTTCTGTTTTGTCTTGGAAAACTAGCTACTTTTCCTCATAAACTTTTGAGTATATTACTGCAATAATCTATACAATCCTTATCCTATACATTTATATACTGCTTTAATTTTACCCTTGTCAGTTACACATCCAGACACTGATAACCAAGGATTGATCATTGTTATCTGTAGTGCTAGCCTCGGATCTTACAAACAATAGAGGAATATAGTATTAGAAGTAGAGCCAAAATGGAAGTCACTCAAAATTAGGACAATTACAATCATCCTTCAGAAACGGGAGTGTGAAATATACAGTGAATGTCAGGAAATGGAAAATTGTATAAAATTATATGGAAGGCCTAAAGGTCAACATTCTAGGCATTAATGAACTGAGATGGAATGGCATGAGTCACTTCAAATTGGATAATCATATGATTTATTATGGTGGCAGTGAAACACTAAGCAAGAATGGTGTTGCATTCATAGTGAAAAAGGAAATGTCAAGATCTAAAATACATGTTGTGAATGACAGGATATATAACTTGTTAATACAAATATATGCACCAACAACTAAAATCAAAGAGGAAGAAATTGAGGATTTCTATCAACCTACGTAGACTAGAATTGAACAAATACGCAATCAAGATATATAAAGGATTATTGGTGACTGGAATGCAAAAGATGGAAACAATGACAAAGGAGTGGTCAGAAAGAACAATCCTGTTGACATAAATGAGGTTGGACACCAAATGACTGAAATCTTCACCTTCAGTAATTTATTCATTGCAAATATGTTTTTAAAAAAACACTTAAGGTGACTTTACACATGGACCTAGCCTTATTCACAGGAATCAGATTGACAACATATGTGGAAAGAATCATTAAAGAAACTCAATATTAGCAGTCAAAACCAGATCAGATGCTGACTATGGAACAGACCATGAGTTACTTATGTACAAGTTCAAATTGAAATGGAAGACAATTAAATCCAGTCCACAAAAACCAAATTATGACCTTTACTCTATCATGCCAAAATTAAAAAACATCTCCAGGCACAAAACGCTAATGATCTAAGATTAATTATGAGATAACATCAAAGACACCATCTATGAAGAGAGCAAAAGGTTGCTACAAAGACAGAAGAGGAAGGAAAGACCAAAATGGATGATAGAAGAGACTAAAATACACTAGAGCATCAAGAAGTCAAAGAAAAGAGGATGAGTGCTGAAGGAAAAGAAATGAACTGAAGATTTCAAAGGGAACTTCAGAAATATTGTAACAGAATGTACAGAGACTTGTAGTTACAGAATGAAAAGGGAAGAACTCACTCAGGATTTCTAAAGTTGAAAGAGCTGAAATACAAATTCTAGCCTTGAGTTGCAGTACTGGCTGATGCAATGGACAAAATTTTGGACAATCTAGCAAACATCAAAAGAAGATAGAAGGAATATACAGAGCCATTTTACCAGAACTAATTGGTTGTCACTGAGAAATTTCAGGAAGTGTCATATTAACAAAAGCCAATAGTAATGAAGGAAGTAGTTCAAGCTGCACTGAAGGCACTGTTAGAAAAATATGGCATCAGAAAACAATGGGATACAAATTGACATATTTCAAATAACAGATGCAGCCCTGGGCATGCTCAGTAATCTATGACAGGAAATTTTGAGGACAATTGCTTGTCCAACTGACTTACAGAGATCAATATTTGTTCCCATACCAATAAAGATGATTCAAAAGAATGTAAAAACTAAAAGTCAATGTAAGTAATATGACATGCAAGCAAAATATTACTGAAGACCATCCAAAAATGGCTAGAATAGTACATTGATTGAAAAATGCCAAAAGTTTATGCAGGCTTTAGAAGAGGCCAAGGCACTATGTATACCATTGCTGATGTCAGATGGCTCTTAACTGAAAGCAGAGAATAAGAGAAGAATGTCTATTTGTGTTTTTTTGGCTATGCAATGTCATGTGACTGTGTGAATCACAACAAATTATAACTGGCATTGAGAAGAATTTGAATCGCAGAACACTCTATCATGTTTATATGAAATCTATACTTAGACTAAGAAACTATTGCCTGAACAGAGTAAGAGAACAATGTTAGGTTTAAAATTGGCAAAGGTATGCTTCAGGGCTTTATTCTTTCTCCAAATCTATTCAACTTGTTATGATGAGAAAATTATTACAGCTGTATTTTATGAAGAAGAATATAGCATCAGGATCAGAAGAAGTCTCTTTAACAACATGCATTAAACAGATGACACAACCTTGCTTGATGAAAGTAAGGAGAACTTGACTTACTTGCTGCAGATGTTTAAAGACTAGAGACTTCAAAACGGATTGTATCTTAACATAAAGAAGGCAAAATTCTTACTACTGGAGTGATCAGTAACATCATGATGGATGGAGAAAAAGAAAATTTCAACTATTTCATCTCATGCAAATCCACAATTAACATCCTTGGCACCAGGAGTCAGGACAAACATTGCATTGGTCAAGTCCCCTGTAATGGACCTCTACAAATTATTGAGGAACAACAATTTCAGTTTGAAAACTAAAATGCACTTAATTCAGGTTGTGGTCTTATCCACCACTTGCTATGTATCTGAGAAATGGACAATGATTAAGAATGACAAAAGAAGAATTGGTGTCTTTGAGCAGTAGAGAGGAGTACTGAATACCTCTCAGACTATCAAAAGAACACACAGATATGTCTTGGAAATTGTGCAGCCAGAATGCTTCATGGAGGCAAAGATGATAGAGGTTCATCTCACATGCATACTTTGGGTATGTTGTTAGAAGTTGTTCCTTGGAGAGAGATACTATGGTTGGAAAGTGAAGTATCAGTGAAAGAGAAGAAGACTTTCAATGAGGTGCATGGACACAATGGTTGCATCAGAGATGATGATGTTCAATTCTATTGTTCATAGGGTTGCTGTAAGTCACACTTGACTTAGTGTCTAACAATAACAATCCTAGAATCCTGTTCAGCCTGCATGACTTGCTTTTGCAAGAACTAACTTTGAGTTTGGGCACCCACTGAACAATGCAATGCATATATTCATTTTCTAGACTGCTGAACAATGTACCACAAACTTGTTATCTTGAAACACAAGAAATTTATTCACTCACACTCTTGGAGACTAGCAAATAAAGTAAAAATATCTTGCCAGGATTAGATTGACAATTGTTTATTTTGTTATAATATGATATCCCAAGTTAATTTACTCTTTTTTATACTCCATTCCTGGTTTTTGTTGTTGTTATGTGCTGTCTATTTGAATATTACTCATATCGACCCTATAAACAATGGCTCAGAACCTTGCCCTATCCTAAGCCAACATCACGGTTTCTGACACACCTGGACTTCATTGCCACAATCACTGTGTCAATTGACCTCACCCAGTCCTTCCTCTCTTGCACTGACTTTCTATTCTTCAAAGCATGATGTTCCTCTCCAATGACTGGCCCTTCCTGACAACGTGCCAAAAGTGTATGAAACAAGTTTCAAAATCCTTATCTCCAAGAAGCTACCTGGTTGTACTCTTTCCAGTACAGACTTGTTTATTCTCTAAATAAGTTCAATACTCTTCCCTAGCACCACAACTCAAAGCTTTTTTTAAAAAAATACTATTTTGTTTACAAAATTAAAATATATTGATTTTGAGAACAAATTCTTCTAATTTCCTTCACCCCCCCCTCCATCAAATTGTACAACTCCATGATTGATCCCCCCCTCCCCCTGCACATCCTCACCCCTCTGCTTCACCCTCCCTCATCCGCGCCTTGGATCCGTATACTTATTCTACAATAATGGTTTTATACTTCACTCAGCATAATACTCTCCAGTCCCTTCCAAGTTAGGTAATAATTTACAAAATTATTGCTGTGCAGTATTCCATTGTGTGAATATACCATAATTTCTCAACCCATTTGTTTGTGGCTGGACATTTGAGCTTTTTCCATGTTCTTGTGATGGTGAATAATGCTGCTATGAATATTGGTGAACAAATCTCTGTTTTTGCCTCAGTTCTCATTTTCTCAGGGTATATTCCAAGTAGAGGGTCCTTTGGAATTTCTATGTTCAGCTTTTACAGGAAGCACCAAATGCCTTCCAGAATAGTTGTACCATTTTATAATCCCACCAACAATGTATTAGAGTTCCTTTCTTGCCACATCCTCTCCAACATTTTTTACTTGCTACCCTGTTAAATTTTGCCACTGTTCCTGGGGTGAGATGGTATCTCATTGTGGTTTTGATTTGCATCTCTCTTATTGCCAGTGACTTTTTGAGCATTTCTTCATGTGTCTGTTGGTCATTCGAATATCTTCCTCTGTGAAGATTCTTTCCATTCTTTTTCCCATTTTGTAATTAGGTTATCAGTCTTTTTTCTTGTGGAGGCCCAGGAGTTTTCTATAAACTTTCATTATGAGACTCTTGTCCGAGATATTAACAATGTTTGTTTCCAGTTGGTAGGTTTTTCTTTTCACCCTATTGGAAATTTTTTTTTTATGCACATGTATTTAATCTTTAGAAGATCCCATGCATCGATTTTATCCTCTTCAGATTGTGCACTTCTGACTGTATTTGGCAGTCTCTTTATACCACAACTCAAAGCTTTTGATTCTTCTGTCATCCAGCTCTCAGAGGCATCTATGTAGCTACTTTCTTTAACAATGAAAACTTTAGTTCCCACTATTATTAAAACATTTGTTTATTTTATCATTCTCCCGGTGCATAAACAATTTTACTTTTGTATTGCTTTTACGCTTCCCAGCTATTCCACATATATACTGCCTTTGATCGCCTGCACTTTTCGTCAGAGTGCTTTACATCCTTTATGTCTCCCTTGCTTGGCCTCAGTTAACAGGTTTTAAATTGAATTTTTCAGGAAAGGAATGAATGAGAATGAAAGGACAGTGAAATGATAGGGAGGAGTGGAAAGAAAAAAGGAAGGTAAGAAAAGAATGAGAAGGAGCAAGAGAAAGGGCTTCATGAGACTAAATAAAACCATGCTCTTTCCACTAATTCACTTTCTTTTGAGATCTCACTCTTAGGTGACAGCTCCTGGGGAGGTCTTGGAGGTCTGTAGTCATGGTATGAAACCATTTTTTTTTAATTTTTTTAAACCATTTTTTATCCTCCAGGACATAAATAGCCTGTCTTCTTGACAGAGAAGACATTTGAGTCTTCTCTGCTATTGGCCACAGCTTCATCTTGTAAGCAAGTTCTTATAAACCTGGAGCTATCAGCTTCATTCTTTGGTCTCTTGTTCTCTGCATACTAGGATACAAATATAAAATTAATGGACCATAAGCAGATTGTAGGACTTAAAATTTCTTTAAGAATAACTTCTTTGTTTAGCTGAATGGATGTTACTGCTTATTACAGATATATTTTAGAATTTTCCTTTTATTTGGTAAAATAATATAAAAATATTAACCCTACTTATATTAACTATACTTTAGTCATTTGACAAATGTTTATTGAGTGCCTACCTATGCTGGTATAATAAATTATGGTAAAAATCCAATTAAGTGCAATTCTCAATTAATTGATGCATTTTACTGCCTTGGGTTTTCAAGAAAATTGGCCAATTAAAAGAAATCACATAGAGTTTGAAGATTTATTCCAAACAGAATCAGTCATGAAGTCAGCATGGCTTTTACTAACTCCTATGACTTATGTACTATAGTATGTTGTTTTGTGCTATTAAGTCAGAATTGGCCCATGGCTGACCCTTCAGTTTGCTTTCAGAGGCAGTAAATTGCAAAAGAGGAGACTGCCCATCCTTCTTCTGTGGAACAGCACCTAGATTTTGAATAGTGTGCTTTTGAGTTGGCTGCACAACTCCTTACCACTAAGCCACCAGAGCTCATACTATAGTGTGTGTTCTTGTTGTTGTTAAGTGCTGTTGAGTCATAGATGACTCATAGCGGCCCTATGAATGAAAGACCTGAAAAGTTGTATAACTTTCATCGTTTTCTCCAAGTTCATAGAGTTGCTGAAGGCAAGCTGTTTCAGACATGGATTCTACTCCTGCTTCCAAGCTTGTTTTAATCACGGAGCTCCACCAAACACTGTCCACCATGGGTAACCATTATTGAATTTGACACATTAGTGTCACAATTTTCAGCATCACAGCAACCACGAATTACCTCTGTACAGCAAATAGACCATTGCTATACTACTTAGAAGAATATTTGACCAAAACCAATTAAAGCCAGGCCTGAAGGCTGCAGAGTAAAATTGCCCACCTTTGGTTTGGTAGCATCATTTTCTGTCGACTAGGCCAACTGAGATCTATGATAATTTATATACAGAGTAATGACCTTAAAACAGAGCATGAAACTCAATCACAATTGAAATATTCCCATTTTCATTATGGACATTTTAGAAATCTTTTCAAACAAGGTAATTTTATTCAATTAACTTAAAATTGTGTTCTACAAACAGCCAGTTTCTAGTTTATGGATTTATTCACAAATACTAATAATAAACATGTACAATACACTTTTAAAAAAATTGAGAACCTATCAGACAAAACTTTTTTTCTCAGGGACTGTAGGTTCTAGTTAAAAGACATTAAACAGGCAACATGCAGTGTGTGAGATCATTCGAAGGAAAAGAAGAGGAAGGAGATTGTGAATGGATTAGATTGAGGTACTTTTTATTGTGAGTTTGCCATTTATCCAGTAACATTTTCTGTGCCTGGATGAAAAAAAAAGTATTTTTCTCATCTTGTATTGCTTGGTTTTGTTTTTTTTTTCTTAACATATAATGTTAATAAATTTATAATGAACTGTACTTTCATTATGAACATCAATAACAATCAATATAGTGTATTGGAGAAAGTAGATGGGTGGGATAAAATTTGTTGAGAAAGCATCTTGAGTGGATTTTAGTTTAAAAATACCTTTCTTGTATTACTTTGATTTTCTACAAGAGTTACATTATCTTTATAATTTTTAAAATGCATATTTAGGGGAGCACAGGCTAAAACAAACCTCCTTACACACCAAAAAACCCCTCAAAAATAAAAACATGCCTATCTATATTATGTGTATCTCTCTATGTAAGTTTTTTTCTCTTGTATGCATACAAACATGTAGTGCTAAAACCAAATCTTTTACACCCAAATAAGATAAAATGTTGACTATTGAATTATTCAAATTCTTTTTTTAAGATTACCATTATTTGGAAAATCTTTTAAAGCTTTAAGAAATGACAATAATCCCCTAAAAGAATTCTATTGAGAACAAAAGGAGGATGGGAGAAATAGCTACAGTATGTTTCTTTTTTGACCTTCCTGTCTTAGTATTCATAAAAGGTGAGTCTATCTTGATAGGTTAGGTTTTGCAAATGTTCAGAAAGACCATTTTTATGGAAAATGCTTGATACATCCTGTATCATTATTGCTCAAGTAACTAATACTTAAAATGCAATTTTGAATTAGTGTACTCCTTCTTGAAGAGAAGAATAGCCAAAATAGCACTCTATTCTACACTTAAATTACTGGAGAAAAGAACTCAATAATTCTAAATTTTATTAATTATAGTAATACCTAGACTTTTTCCATAACACATTTATTAATAGAAGAAAATACACACTATTATGTCATATTTTTAGTTAATTCACAGAGTCTTTTTCACAAAATGCAAATTAAACAGCTTTCAAATATTTCTTTCTTTTATTCACACTACCTGCTGCAGAGGGTCAAGGACTGCAGCCTCCAATATGGATTGAGGCCCAATGTCAAGAAGACAAAGATTCTCACCACTGGACCAATTGGCAACATCAGGATGGATGGTGAAGAGATTGAGATTCTTAACAGCTTTAGTCGGCTTGCCTCCACTGTCAACACTCTTGGCACCAGTAGCCAGGAAATCAGAAAAGTATTGTGATGGGAAAGTCTGCTGTTAGGGACCTCTCCAAAGTACTGAAGAGCAATGGTGTCACTCTGGAGACTAAGGTGCGTCTGATATAGGCCATGGTCTTTGCAATCACTTTTTATGCATCAGAGAGTTGGACAATGACCAAGGAGGATAGAAGGAGAATTGATGCCTTTGCGCTGTGGTGCTGGAGAAGAGTATTGAGAATACCATGGACCGCTAGGAAAACAAATAGATTCATCCTGGAAAGGGTTAAACCTGGTGGCTCCTTGGAGGCAAGGTTTCTGAGGCTCCATCTAACATACTTTGGACATGTTGTGAGGAAAGACCGATCCTTGGAGAAGGACATCATGCTTGGGAGGGTGGAGGGACAGTGCAGGAGGGGAAGGCCCTCTATGAGGTCGATTGATTCAGTGACTGGGATAATCAGGATGGGAGTGTCAGAGACAATGCGATTGGCACAGGACAGAGCAGGGTTTAGGGCTGTTGTACCTAGGGTCGCTATGAGTCACAAGTGACTTGACGGGACATAACAACAACAACAACAACCTTAATAAAATGTAAGTGGCCTACTGATGAGAAGCTCTGCACTCGACCCAGAGACACACTGTTTGAATCCACCAGCTGCTCTGTGGGAGAAAGATGGGCAATCTCCTCCCATGCAATTTCCTGCATGGAAATCCCACTGGAAGGTCAGCTATAAGTGAATTCTGACTCAACACAACAACCACCTTCAATATTGATAACTTATCTATAATAATTTCCTGTGTATTATATACACCTATATTCGTGGAATGTCCATTGGCAAAAGCCTACAAATATTAAGACATAAAAGTCAACATGAGAAAAAATTCCAGATAATAATTTTAACTTACAAGTAAATGAACTTTTATCATGTTTATTGTTTTGTATAATAAAGTATAATGAACATTTTACTCTCTTCTTTTTGACTCTGTAGTACCTGAAGCCACTTAAACTTTGTCTCTGATGTGTTGACATGTTTTAAAGGTATTTTTGAATGGACCAAAGAACAAGTAGTAGACTTACTCATCCTTTTGGCTTGAAGTCATTTTATAGAGGGGTTGTGGGGGGTTTTTGTTTTGTTTTTTTAAAAAAAATAAAACAACCTACATGAATATTAACAATAACTGAAATACAAAGTTAGCCAATCATCACCTGGAAGGCAATTTTGGACTAGAAAAACAAGCCGCCTGAAGACTATTCAATTGACTGATCCACTATATAAGCAACAAGGAGCCTAGAAACCCCACCACAAAAGGTTATACTACAGAGATATATGTTGAAAAGTTGCATTTATTCCCCCTTTAAAGTCCAAATCTATTCATCAGTGACTAACAACATAAATTCTAAAAGCAATTTCAGTTCCCACATATACATGTATATTTAAAAGTGCAGCTTGTTAGCCCTCACCAGATTATCATAAGGATAAAATGAGTGATCCTTACTGAAAGAGCCCTGGTGGTACAATGGGCCTAACAGCCAGAGGTGAAGAGTCAATCCTACCTGCCACTCTACAGCAGAAAGAGTTTGGTGAACCATATTCTTGAAGACTACAGCCAAGAAAATCCTATGGGGCAGCCGTATACTCTGTCCTGTGTAGGGTCATGAATCAGAACTGTCTCCTCAACACTTAAGAAGCCTTACTGAACATGTATTAAACGTTGGACTCTGTCCTAAATATGTTTATTAACTATCCACAAACATTTTATAAAATGATAATAAAGTGATAAACATTACACTTCCATTTTTGCAAGTAAAAAGCATGAATATTCACCAAATTAAGATCTGATATCATAATCTGTAACCTATTCTAATCAAAAAGCTGTGTGAGTATACCAGTTAGAACTCACCAACAGGTCCACAGCAGGAGAAAGATGGACAGTTTCTTCTTGTTAAGATTTATTGACTTGGAAATTCTTATACATTGTTGATGGGATTGTAAAATGGTACAACTACTCTGGAAGGCAGTTTGGCATTTCCTCAAAAAGCTGAACAAAGAAATTCCATATGACCCAGATATTCCACTACTTGGAATATACCCTGAGAAAATGAGAACTGAGGCACAAATGGAGACTTGTACACCAATGTTCATAGCAACATTATTCACCAATGCAAGAACACGCAAAGAGCCCAAATACCTAATCACAAAAGAATGCATTGAGAAGTCATGGTACAGTCACATGATGGAAAACTATGCAGCACACAGGAGCAATGATTATGTAAATTACTAGCTAACTTGAGAGGGACTGGGGAGCATTATGCTAAGTGAACTAACTCAGTCCCACAAGAACAAATATTGTATAAGACAATTATTGCAGAATGTGTATGAGGACACAAGGGGTGAGAAGGGGCAGAGTAGAGGATAATGATAGGCGGGGGCGGGGGGTAGAGGTAGTTTAATCATACGGTCACACAATTTGTTGGGTGAATGGGGGAAGGTGAAGGAAATGAGAAAGATCCAGTGTGAAAAACAATGTATACAAATATTGTAAATAAACCAGTATTAATAGAAAAACAAATTACTGCCTTGCAATCCTAGTGGAGGCACACCATTAGTGGGAATGGACTCAATGGTATGAGTGAAAGTGAATTAATAAAATTGTTTCAACTTACTATTGTTATTTCTGAAATCATACAAATAGGAAAATTGAGGAACAGAAAATTTCATTCCATTACCTCAGGAGAATGATTGCATATTCTATCTTGTAATTGAGGAAGCTGCTGCTTAAGAAAGAGCTAAGACTTTCCCAAGAATAGAGTGGCATACACTTTCCTCAAAAAGAGAGATCAAGAAATATCCTATCTGGAGAAATACTGTGTAAAGAGCTACAAAAATGTTGAACTATTTTGTTGGGATTCATGTGATGTCTTCTCTTTGCTGCCTCACATTGGATCTTTCTTGACCCAATAACCAGAGAATGAGGCCTCTATTTAGATGGACAGAAGACTTTTACATCTGTCATCCTCTGATATGATTCCCTTCAGAAAGAACAAGATGACACATAGTCACTGATCCCTGACTTTTTCCAAAGCTAACTTAACCCTTGGTGGTCTGTTCCACAATCAGCACATGGCCTAGTTTTCACAGCTGATATTGAGCTTCTCCAGTGATTCTTTCCACAGATGTAATCAATCTGATTCCCATGCACCCCATCAGGTAAAATTCATGTGTGTAGCCTGCATTTATGTTTCTTATAAAACTTGCAATAAAAAAACCCCACAAACCACAAAAACTTGCAATGAATAAATCGTTAATTGTACAGAATTCTGTAATTTTATCTTCAGCTTTATTTCTGTCACCAAGTTGATGTTTTCCAACTACTGATCTTTCTTCTGTTTCCAACTTTTGCATTCCAGTCACCCATTATTATCAATGCCTCTTGATTGAACGTTCGATCTATTTCTGACTGCAAACGTTGGTAGAAATCTTCTATATCCTCCTCTTTGGCTCTGGTGGTTGGTGCATATACTTGAATGATAGTGTTATTCACACTATTCCTTGTACATGTATAGATATTGTCCCATCACTCACAACATTGTATGTCAAGATGGATCTAGAAATGTCTTTTTAACTATGAAAGGAACCTCATTTTTCTTCACCTTTTCATCTCCAGCACAGTAGATCATATGATCGTTTGCCTCAAAATGTCCCATGCCAGTCCATCTCATTTTGGTGATACCTAACATGCCAGTATTTATGTATTCCATTTCTTTCTTAACAGTATCCACTTCTCCTACATTTATGGTTCTCACATTCCATGTTGCAATCACTAGTGTCTACTTACAACTGTTCCTTCTCCTTTGTGTTACTATACTTGAAGGCCCAGCTTCAGTTGCCATATATGATAGTGTAAGTGTGCTCTTGAAAGAGTGAGACCAGGATGCTCCTTGGAGGCAAAGATTCTGAAGCTTCGTCTAACATACCTTGGACATATTGCAAGGTGGGATCAGTCCTTGGAGAGGGGCGTCATGCTTGGGAGGGTGGAGAGATGGCGCAGGAGAGGAAGACGCTTGATGAGATGGATTGCTTCAGTGACTGGGATAATGCGGCTAAGTGTGTCAGAGACAATAAGATTAGTAATGGATAGAGCAGGTTTAGAGCTGTTGTGCATAGGGTTGCTAAGAGTCACAGGTGACTCGATGGCACATAACAAATACAACTTAACCCTTAATGATAAAGTTCCTAGGAGACTTCAGTCACTTTCCAATTATTCCTTGTGTTGTCCTTTTGAATGAGGTACAAGGACTATTAAAGATAACATTAAAAAAGGCATGAAATGTTATTTCCAAGTAGCACAAAAATATCTTTTCCACCCAAACATAATTGATGTGACTTTATTTGAGCTAGAATTAGAGACAGTTTAGAAAATACAGATCAGAGGGAAAAGGATCCTGACAGGGACATCTGGTTGTTCTGTTTGTACTTCTGTTCTATGTTCAGGGATCTCTGGTGCCCTAGTGGGTAAAGGATTGTACTGGTAACGCAAAGGCAAGCAGTTCTAACACACCAGCTGCTACAATGGAGAAAGATGGGCCATCTCTTCCCTGTGATTTATAACCTCTGAAAACTCACTGGAGTGTCAGCTAGGAGTTGGTTCTGACTTGACAACAATAAGTTGAATTGAATTTAACTCTATATTCATCAATGCCTATCTTTCCATTGTAGTAAGGTAGGCAGTTATTTCCTTTCATGAAAAACTTATTTGTTTGTTGTTGTTTTTTAAGAGTCAAAAAAAAGGGCAGCATTCCAACTTGGATAAAATATATGATATGCATATAATTATTCATGTACTGTGTTTTTTTGTGTGTGGTTCACATTTTCCTTCATTAAAATTATGCTTCATATGATCATTCAAAACTGTGGAATAGACCAAGATCTTTGGAACAAGGTACCCTCTGCAGTACCAGCTAATAAGTTTTTCCTCTTTCAAGTGTGAAAACAAACAAACATACATACAAACAAAACCTATGAAACACTTCACAGATTTGCATATCATCCTTGCGCAGGGGCTATGCTATTCTTCTCTGCTAATCTGTTCCAATTTTAGTATATGCACTGCTGAAGCGAGATCTAAGGCAATTTGAGGCACACTAACTTTAAGCAGCATTTGGTGTTCTGCAATAGGACCAGAAGAGGCTCTCTTCAACCCTATAGGGGGAAACACTATTTTGACTAGCTCCTCAATCTGTGATGCCTTTCAGGTGGAGTTTTTAACTATCGACTGTTACTTAATATTTTTAAAAAATCAACTATGTTCTTGGCTTTAGATGCCATTGCATTGGTCCTGACTCACAGTGACTCTCGGTCCAACAGAACCTGACACTGCCTGGTTCTGTCCCATAATCACGGTCATTGCAATGTTTGAGGCCATTGTAGCTACTGTGTCAATCCATATTATTGAGAGTTTTCCTCTCTCTCTTTTTTTTATGTTTTGCTTTATAAACCATGCTGTCATTCTCCAGAACTGGGCCTTCCTGATAAGCATATCAGGTGAAGTCTCACCATCCTTGCTTCTAATGAATTCTAGCTGTACTTTTTCCAAAGCAGATTTGTCTGTTCTTTGGCAGTCCATGGTAATTTCAATATTCATTACCAGTACCATAACTCTAAGATGTGCTTTTCTACCTTATACAACCAAAGTATGTGAGATGGACTCTCATATTCCTTGCTTTCAAGGAGCATTCTTCTTGCTTGAGGAGGTGGAGGGGGAAATAAACTATTTCAATAGCATTTTATCTGTATATTCTGAACACAGAATACAGTAATTACTAATGCTTTCTGACTTGGGGTAAGCGGCTTCATATGTCTATTCATCATTTCTCATTTATTAAATGATTATTATCATAATAGTTTCTACTTTTTATGGTTTTGAGGTTTGTTACATGGGATAATGTATGTCTTATCCTTTTCACTGCTGTCAAGTCAGTTCTAACTCATAGTGACACACTCCATTGGATTACTGAGGCTGTAAACTTCAGTGGCTATAAACTGCAATTGTAAATTGCAGAATCTCAAAGACTGCAGCCTGTTATATGGATTGCATCTCAACGTCAAGAAAACAAAAATTCTCACCACTGGTCCCACAGACAGATCATGATAAATGGGGGGAAAAGAATGAAAGTGCCAAAGCCTTCATCTTACTTGAATATACTATCAATACTCTTGGTACCAGCAACCAGGAGATCAGGTGATATGTTGCAGTGGAAAAGTCTGCAGTCAGGGACCTCTCCAAATTATTGAGGAGCAGTGGTGTTAGTTTGAAGACTAATGTACACCTGATTCAGACTATAGTCTTCTTGATCACTTACTATGCATCTGAGAGTTGGACAATGAATGACAGAAGAAGAATTGATGCCTTTCAACTGTAGTGTTGGAGAAAAGTACTGAATATCCAATGGATTGCCAATAGAACAAACAAATATGTCTTGGAGAAGGTACAGACAGAGTGCTCCTTGGAGACAAGTATGGCAAAGCTTTGTGTCACATACTTTAGGCATGTTGTTAGTAGAAGCTATTCATTGGAAAATGATATTATGTTCTGAAAAGTGGAGGAACAGCAAAGGAGAAGACACTCAACCAGGTGAATTGACACAATGACTCCAGCAATGGGCTTGAGTGTACCAGAGATTGTCAGGATGGAACAGGAGAGGGCAGGGTTCAGACTTATTCATACAGTAGCTGTACACTGTACTCAGTTTGATAATCCTAACCTTAACAATGACAACATTGCAATGGTAGGAGACTCCATCTTTCAGCCAAGAAGCCACTGTTGTATTTGAATGTAGCCTTTGTGTTAGCAGCACAACTTGCTACGGACTATACCATAAAGAACATAGTTCAACGTGGCCAGTATTCTGATGGGTATTGATTTCTCATAAAATTTTGAGCATATATAATTTGACACTTAGCAGTGCCTTCATGTGTTCATAGAATGCTTAAACATCTATCTGGAATTTAACAAGAAAACCAATTCTCATCAAGCAAATTCTGATTCCTGGGAGCCCCATGTGTGTCATAGAAGTACAACGCTCTTCAAGATTTTCAGGAGTCAATTTTTCAGAAGTAGATCACCTGGGCTTTCTTCTGAGATGCCTCTAGGTGAAACTCACCTAAGCCTCCCATCCTTTTAATTAGCAGCCAAGCATGTTAACTGTTTGTGCCACAAAAAGGCATTAGGAATTTAGGTTAATTTAAAATAATTTTCTTAGAAATGGATCCTTCACATTCTTTTCTATCTCTTATGCCTGCATTAGTCCCTAGATATATCTCTAATTTTCCACTTCCTGCCATATACATCCCATCTCAGTTTTCCCCAAATAAAACATTTCCATGCCTACAGCTTACATCCCTGTCCTTTCTTTCCATCAGTGTTGTAATGCATTTCATTGTTTCCTCTTATCACTTAGTGTAACTGCTATATTACCAAGATACTAGTAATACCTAGTGCCCATGCTGAGCACTTTCCAAAGCACAGCGGAATTGTGCCTTAAAAATTAAAATGGAGAATGAGAAGCATATTAAACCATGTAAGATCTCACTGCTAAAAACTCTGAGGTAGCACCAAGAAATAATCACATCTGTACATCCATAGGTGTCGGGGGAACTTTCTACTAGGAGAAAAAAAAATGAAATGTGAGTTATAAGTCACAGTAGGTTAATAGAAGACTGTTAACTCTGATTTGCTCCTTTTCTTGTAGAACCTTTTAATTACTGCATTTCTAAGCACTTATATTGCTAGTAGTTCTCTCTTTTATTCTTCTAATAATAGTTCCTAAGGTACATCCCATAAATTACCCCTTTCCTTTTCCTCTCTCTGCTCTTCAAACAATTCTGAGAAAGAGAAGGGGGGGGGGGAAGAAAGAAACAGCAAATTTTAAGTAACTCCTTTGGATTACTTCATGTGCTTCTCTTAAGGAAAAAAAATCTCTATTAGCGCTATGCTTTCCTGCTCCCATTCTTATGCATGCCAATTTATCAGCTGTAGCCATTGCTGCTGGCCTGCCTCTTTTCTATTAAGGCACCAACTCTAGACAAACAAGCCCTCTTCATTCATCCCTGCATTCTTTGCTTCTTTAACTTGTTCTAATTTCAGGTTTCCTCTAAGGACCCTCGATTTTAAAACCTTTCATTAGGCTGTCCGAAACAACTTCAATCTTTCTGTTTCCTTTTACTCCATAAAAGGCTAGCTTTCTCCTCAAACCCATTTGTGCAGTTTTGTTTCTTAATTTCTTCGTCTTTTACATCACTCTTGCAAAGACAATGTCTTCCCCCTCTCGCCATCCAGTTTTCAAAATTCAGTCCTCTTGTTTCTGAAATCTCATATTAAATTAAGTAGAAGAGGAAAGTGTGATTACTGATCTTGCCAAACAGAGACAACTATATGTTCTGTATTTATACGTTCTATTTTATAAAAGGACAAAACTTGAAATTGAAAAATCTTAGAAAGAAACAACTCGGGGGCAGAGAAATTTGGTAGCAAGGGTAAAATTTTTTGCAAAGAATTAAGTGTAAGAATGAAAATGTTTCTCTTAAAGATTGAGATGTTAATTCATTTATAGCATAAATCTCACAATATGGTGATGTTATTATGTACCGTCAAGTCTGAACTGATTCACAGCTGACCCTACAGTCGATTTTCAGATAGAATAAATCAGAGGAGGAAACTGCTCATCTTTCTTCCACAGAGCAGCTCTTGGAATTGAAAGCCTGTCTTTTCATTGCAGTGCAATTCCTTACTACTAAGGCACCAGAGCTCTCCACACCCTAGCTGGTGGTGGTTGAAATATTAAATTTGGTGCCAGTAAAATATATTCTTTTCAAGAGAATTAACCTAGAATATATTATGGTTGATCCCAGTTCATTGCTTTTGCTTGTAACTCTTCACAGGATGTTATTAAAGTCAAAAGGTACAAATAATGAAATAGAACATCAAATACTTTATTTCAAATGCTAAATTCAATGCCAATTCTCTTAAAGTCTTCTACCAGAGAATTTAAAGTATGACATTAACTGGATAGATTTTAAAAGTGAAATATTGTCTTCTCATTTCTCTTTCCTGATTTTTCTGCTAGTGAAAGAAAATGCCAGTAACTGAGCAATATGATTGTGTGCAATAAGCAGTTGGACCAATAAGCAACATCATGATAAACAGAAAAAGATTGAAGTTGTCAAGGACATCATTTTCGGTGGATCCATAAATAATGGCCATAGAAGCAGAAGTCAAAAAATCAGTGCATTTCACTGGGGATATTTGCTGTAAAATATTTCTTTAAAATGTTCAAGACAAATATAATATCCTTCTTTGAGGATGAAGGTGTGCTTGACCTAAGTCATGGCTTGTTCACTTTCTTAATATGCATTCTAAAGCTAGAAAAAGAAGAAGAAACACCAGGGAACAGCTCACTTTGAATTATGATGTCAGTGAAGAATGATGAATATACTCTGGACTGCCACAAGAACCAACCAATCTTATCTTAGAAGAAGGACTGTTAGAATGCTCCTTTGCAGTGAGGATGGAAATACTCCACCTCACATATTTTAGGCATGTAGTTAACACGGGCCAGTTCCTGTGGGAAAACATGATGCACACTAAAATAAAGGGTCATAAAAAAAAAGGCTATCAATGAGATAGATTGACATAGTGGCCGCAACAATGAACATAGTAATTATTGTGAGGGTGGGGCAGGACTAGGTAGTATTCCGTTCTATTGTACCTAGGGTTCACTAGGAGTCAGAAGTCAACTCAATAGCATCTAATAACAATATTTTCCATACCGAATCTTTCTCCTTTCCTTTACGCACCTCTCCCTCCACCCATCAAGTTGTATGACCCTATGAAAAACAATGTACATGAACATTATGAACTTTGTATGTAAACCAGTATAAACTAAAAATCAAATTAAATCTAAAAAAGAACCACAATGAGTGAGGGGTTAGTGGAAGGGTAGTGGGCGGGTAAAATAGGAGATAGCTACATACTGTATAACCAGCTTTTAATGTGTAAAATTGCTTATGACTTCTAAAAATAAGGAACTCATGCAATATTATTCAAAGTGGGTGACCCTGGAGGACATTATGCTGAGTGAAATATCTCAGTCACAAAGGGACAAATACTGCATGGTGCCACTGTTGTAGAATGCATCTGACATCGGGGTGGGGGGTATGACAGAAAAAAAAACTGGATAAATTATGTATATTTTATTGAAACAGATGAGGGAAAGAACAGATTAGAAGTGATATATGATTATTATGGTTAGCACAGGAATCTAGAATTAAGGTTGCAAAGAGAAGTGTACGGGGGGGGGGGTGGGGGGAAGGGACGTGGGAATTGTATACTAATGAAGGAATTTTTTTTCTCTCTCTTCGGAGGGGGAAGCGAGCTGGTGGGGAGGGGTGAGCAGGGAGAAAATTGCGGCAATGAATGAATGGAAATCCAAAACCTCCATAAAAAACAAAAATTAAAAATTTAAAAAAAAATAACATAAGTGTTCCCTATGTTTTTACAGATTTGTTTTAAAATAACATCTGGATTATGCTCAATGAACTAGGTAGGAAACACATTATTACTGGAATAAAGAGGGGGAAAAAGCATCATGAAGCTCACAGTAAAAGTCAGTATTGGGGCTAAAACATGAGTTTTTCCATATCCTAATGCATTTCCCCCCACACTGTAATACACACAAAGGCATTTTTTAAATGCACATGCTGCTGTGAGCTCATGGTAGCAGTAGCAAAACTTCAGTCTTTTGTCATACAAATAGTAGAGTATACACCCCATTCCCAGTTAGCTTATGTTTTATATATTTTCCAGATAATAAGATATTTGAAAACAAATTAAATTTTTATCACAATCCTTGGCAAACTTTGCACTTTCCTTTTGTGTGTTCAATTTTTTGATAAAATTTTAATATATATATTTCATATTACAGTAAGAATAAAGCCTGTATACTTTGATTTCAAAGTCAAGTGAGTTTTGAAATTCTAAAGCTTGGCTCTGACATCAAAGATATTCAAATAATCACCACACTGATAACATTAACTTGATTGAATAATGCAGTCTTCTTGGTTAGAAATATTTAAAATTGTCTTCAGTTGATTTGTCTTACTTAGAAAAATATAGCTTCTGATGAGAATATTTTTCCAAAGAAAAAATACAGCTTCCAAAATTATTACTGAATTGACTTTTAGAGAAAAAGTAGATAGGCTTGTGTAAAATTCACATGTACCTTCAAATTTTAAGTGCAAAGGGTTTCACATCTTTTAAGAAGTAAATGTGGTATTTAATGAAATTTAATTAAATATATCTCATTACTAAGTTCTGCATAGGATCATTACCATGTTAAAATTGTTCTCAGAATATAATGGAAAAATACTATATTCCTTTGAACTAAGTTTCAGTAACTAAGTGGTTAGCATTTGAAATGTTAAACTGCCAAACAGTTCTGTTTTCTAAATATAAAGGAAAGCACAAAGTTATGTTTTGCATTCCTATTTCCCCCCTCTACTTCTGTCCCTTTGCCCTTTCCTCTTTTAAGTATTTCCCGTTGCTTCTTCCACTTCACTTTTCAGCTTTATTCATTCAGTCTGATTTTCTTTACCTTTGTTCTATAATCTTTCACTTTTCTAACAATTCTCTCATCTCATCTTCACCTGAGATTAGCGTCTAGCCTAGGGTACTTAGCAGAGGTAAAAGATCATCCAGTGGACAGAAAACATAGCAGTCTTTTTTATAATATTTTTTTGTTTCCATAGGAAATCTTTCTGCAGTAATAGAATGCTTTTACCATGGCTTTTTCCATTCTGTTCTATAATCCATCATTCTGCTTTTCCACACTCAACTTTCAGGTTTTGACCCTCCTCTATTAGTCTCTTTGAGGTCTGAACCTCTTTCATCCCTTTTGCTGTATTGCATGTCTTCTTCTCAAAAGCTCCCAATTCTGTTCCTAGCAGCTGATCCTCTAGATATCCCATCTAGGAAGGGGATGCAGAAGAGAAAGCCCACCAAGTGGTTTCACTTTCATAGACTAAATGTGAATGTTGGCTGGAAATCTAAGTTGCAAGTGTATAGTTCAAATAGTAAGCACTATGGGAGCTCAGATAGGCTTTGAGTTGTGTCCTTCTGTGTCACAGATAGAATTCTCTGTGTCTGAATAACTATGTGCTGTCTCAACTTTGTTAGGATCATTTAATGCAATCATTCAAGTCAAAGAGCACCGAGATCAGAATAGTAGAAATATTGCCAAGCCAAAGGATCTGGTTTAGCTTCACAAAACTTTTTTTAAAAAAATTAACTAGATTATACTTATAGTCACTGCTTCAAGTTCAAAAATAAGCTGCTACTTTGGTCATGACTATTAAATATGCTAGAAATTTCTCCTTAGATATAGAGTTAAGTGGAGTAGATAAGGGTACTAGAAGCTCATTTTTGTGTGTGTGTACCCATATCTTTTAAAATTATAGATGATAGAGTTAAAGGACAAACTTGAAGAATATGTATTGAGTAGTGCTATGAACTCAGCAGGCACTGGATAAACGTTTGTTTAATGTATAGAACACAAAACAGTCAGCACTTTTCTCAGAAAATTCAACAAAAGGAGGGACAACTTTTTTCCTTAAAGTGATTTGCTTGAACATTAATGTCTTACTAAGGTTGATATTACTTTCCCATACAAGGGCTAATAGCTGAGTTGTGCTAATAATATTCATTCCGCATCAGAGTACAAGCTGCCTTCCACAAGGCTTACTTCCTGTGCTCGCTTCGGCAGCACTTATATACAAAGCTTACTTCCTGAACTTTTACCATTACATGTGCTTATTAAACCACAATTAGTCTCAATCTAGAGTGCTGTGATCCCTGCAAAGGGCCATTTAGCTGTGTGTTGTGGAGGACATATGGTGTTTCCAAAATGGGTAGGGACTATGGACACTTAGTGGGAAAAAGCCAAACATGCCAAAGGACCTACATTGTCTGGGATAGTCCTGGCAATACAGAATTGTCTTCACTAAGCCAAGAGTCCTTCTACTGAGAAATACAGCACCTTGTGAAGTTTTACTTGATGTGCTGGGTAGAGTGATTCTGACCCTTATATTTTCATAATTTCTGTGGAGGTGAGTGTGTATAGCTCCATTTTCCTGTTTCATTCATCAGTTTATAAGAACTCTTACCAGGCTAGGGAGCTCTAGTGGCCTAGTGGCAAGAAGCTGTGCTGCAATCCCAAAGGCACTTGGTTTGAAGCCACCAGCTGCTCCACAGGAGAAGTATGGGCATCTCCTCCCATGTGGTTATCTGCCTCTGAAAACCCACTTGAGGGTCAGCTCTGGCTTGGTTCCAACTCTATGGTACACAACAACAACAACGTTACCCGGCTAGCTAGGGAGCTCTGGTGGCTAAGTAATAAGAAGCTGCATTGCCAACTCAAAGACATGTGGTTCAATTCCATCAGCTGCTTCATAGGAGAAAAATAGGCGATCTCTTCCCATGTGCTTTACTGCCCTGAAAGCCTGCTGCAAGATCAGCTATGGGCTGGTTCTGACTCAACGGTATGCAACAACATCAACAATTATCATGCTAGGATCAATTTCTGCTTTACTCTGCCTCCCACAGGCTTGTAGACTATCTAACTGTCTAAACAGAAAATAAATAAATAAATAAGACCTCAACCTGGATTCTTTCTTTCCTAGGCTGGCGCATTTTCTTGAGTGAGCTGATGGTTTTGTGTCTAAAGCAGAAGAAATTTATTGGTGGGTCCTTTCAAACTTTAACTGATTTACTTTGTGTTTGGTGTATCCCACAGTGCTCAGGTAGCTTAGCGTAAGGAGTTGTGACCCATTCAAAAGCCTGCGGTTTGAATCCACGAACCACTCTGTGGGAGAAAGATGGACAGTCTTTTTCCATCTGATTCACCACCTCTGAAAATCCACTTGAGGGTCAGCTGTGAGTCAGTTCCTACTCAGTAACACATAACAATGACAACAACAGCTGTATACCATTGCTATTCTGGATGTTTACATGCATGTCTTCATTTTTGTCCTCCATCAAAATCTATCCACTTTTCACAGAAGAAGAAATTGAGGCATAAATCAGATAAACAGTTTGCATAAAACCTAGCAGCAAGTAGTAGGTCCCAGAGAGGAACCTTGCAATGTGACTCCAGCGACTATATTCTCAACAACCAAGATTGCCCCAGAATAACATTTAATTAATTCTACTCTTGTTATGTGAGGTTGTTGTTTTGTTTTGTTTTGTTTTCTGTCTGCCAGGCTGGCTTCCCTCGATTGGTTCCTGCTGAATAGATTGCCTTGTCTACAGTCTACAGCACAAAAGCTCTTTTTGTAAACCTCTCTCACTTGGCCTGATTATTCAAAAGCAAAGCTCAAGCATTATCATGAGGGCACCAGGCCACTGGTCCCCGGGGCAGTAGGTTTAGAGAAGCACCCAGTGAATGTGTGTTAACAGAAGTACCCCAAGTTCTGCTGGCTATAGCCCTATAACTGGGCTAATTGTTGTGACAGTGAAATCCAGATAAATGACGTCTGAGGTCACCAGGGCAAAAGGTCCCAGGGAAAGAGCACAGAGATCAGGGCCTAAGGTGAAGCCAAACCAACATGGAGAAAATGAGGTCACAGATGCAGGTGTTAGTCAGAATGCCAGAAGGCATCAGGAAAACAAAAGCTGGAAGTTGCACCATGCTTCAAGCTCATGATGCATAATTAGGCAAGATCAAGCTGCCCAATGAGCAACAGAAAGTCTGCTTTAGCATTTGTTCAGCTCTCTTCTGTAGCTTGCACTAGCTATCATGTTACCTTGATCAGGTCCAGACTGAGGACTCCAAGAGTACAATCTCCCAGGTGAAGTGTTAAATTTTTATAAAGGCAGGGATACCTCTAGAAATTTATGGAAAGGCTTATTTTCCACTCTGCTATTTCATCGACCTTTCTTATGTTGGACTGTCCCCAATGATGGAGAGTCAGATAGAGACTGGAGAGCTTTGCCAGTAGTTGCTGAGAATATTAGAAAATAACTGTAACAACAGGATGTGAGTGAACTCCCCCAGATGTGGGACTTCGGACTCCAGGTAAGAGCGAGGTTGGTTGATATATTGGTCTACCAGTTATTTAAGCATTCAGTTTTTACATAAATCTAGGTTCTCTAAACTGTGTGGCACCAGAAAGGCATAATTAGAATGTGTTGATACATTTCTATATTGCAGGACACTTGGAGTTTACCTATTTTATGACATCATCATTCACTTAAAATTAGTCCCAATTCTGTTGCGGTCTGACTTACTAGACTGTTTCAAATATTTTATTCTAACCTCCATTTCAGTCTGTTTTCAAGTAAATTCCATCCACTAAAGAATAGATTGATGACTTCAGCAAAATTACTGTATGGAGTTAATACAGCTTTCCTTGCCTTGTGGATATCCAGTACCTTCTAGGTTTTACAACTGTAAATAAAATTGGACATTGCTTTCATTTTGAAATCCAGACCTGAAAGCTCTGCTTGTCAGGATGACATGTTAGAAGGCCCATGGTTATTTAGTCAGCTACTATTTGTGCAATTAAATAATCTTATCACTATCACAGGATTTTGAATAAATAATCTTATCACTATCACAGGATTTTGAAAAGATGGGGATTTGACTTTGAAATGAACAAAGATAAGATACTGAGGAATAACATTTTTAAAAAAATATTCCTGGTCCCATCATCACAGTGGAAATCACCAGGTGGAGTTATGATTAGTAACCGAGATTTAGGGAGTCATTCTGGGGTCACAAAAAGAGAAGAGGAAAACCAACAAATGAATGGAAGAGGGCCCACATGTGCCTCTTTCTCTGCCTGTATTCCTGATCTGTTCTCTCAGTGACCACAGGGGCTCTTTGCAGAATGCCCAGAGCCAAGAAGACTGACAATCCTACCAGGAGTCAGACCTAAGGTGCTGGGCAGAGATATCCATACAGATACGAGGATCCATGAGAAAATCAAGGATGCTGACAGTACAGAGATCAGGATCCATGAGAAAACCAAGGATGCTGACTGGACACAGTGTCTGAGATCCATTTGTCAAGGAGGAACATACTCTGAAATGCAGAGAACCCTGGGTTCAGTAGAGCCTTGAAGGAATAAATAAATCATAGGAACTCCAATGGATCTAGGACACTTAGAAGAGAAAGGTGACCTAATTCCTTTGTGTTAATGATGATCCTGGACAGGGATTCCCTAAATGAACTGCCTCTTGCTCTTCTCTATAATTACCTCCAGAAGGCATTACCTAAGCTCTACAAACTGACCTCTTGAATAAAAGATCTTTTTTGTTACTCTCAAGTTTTTTAATAGTTTGCAAACAATTATTGTGTGTTTTTGTCATGTATGTTGTGCTTTATACAATCTTTCATAGACATTGTACTTTGTATAATTAATCACTATTGACCTATGCCTATTATCACCCTTTCTTTCCAAATCTCTATTGAATCTTTCCTATTCATCTCTATTGAGTCTTTCCCATTCCTTAATATTCTTTTCCACAAAGATCTTTACTATGTTATATTCACAAAGCATTCTTTTATTTTTTTAT
>NW_006399819.1:3705284-3712994 GCF_000299155.1 Elephantulus edwardii
AGATGGGCTGATTTCCGGGTTCTCAATTCTATTCCATTGATCTGTGTGTCTGTCATTGTACCAGTACCATGCTGTCTTGACTACCATGGCAGTGTAGTAGGATTTTAAATCAGGAAGTGAGATGCCTCCTACCTTTTTTCTATTTTTAAGCATTCTTGTCAACCAATTCGGTGCAGCACAGTACGTGTCCATGACACAGAGTCAAATTGTTAGCAGTTTTGACTCTTGGCTTTGACGTTTGTTATGTATCCTAGGCCAGTTGACATGGACCTCCTTAAGCCTCAATTTCTTATTATAAAATATGTGTAGTGGTATCCATGTAACATGGTTAATAGGGAGCTCTGGTGGCGTAGTCCATAACCCAAAGGCTACACATCTTTAGTGTTTGTAACCACCAGAAGCTCCAGTGGAGAGAGATAGGCAGTCTAATTCCATGGAGATCTACAGCCTCAGAAATCTGATGAAGGGTCACTATGAGTTGGTAGCAACTACACAGGGGCAGTGACTTTGGTCGTTTCCAAAGCAATCTGGTGGCTATGTTAAGTGTTGTGCTGCTAACCTAAAAATTTTGCCATCCTTGTTTCTCCCTCACTGAAGACTTGTGTGTTCTTTTGTCAATCTAATGGCAGTAGGTTTGAAGTTTTTGTTTAAGGATTCTTGAAGGATACCCGCTGGCCTAGTGGCTAAAGAGCTTATTGCTAACTACAAGATCTATACTTGAAACTTATCAGCCGCTTAGCGAGAGAAAGATGGACAATCTGCTCCCATAGTAAGGTTTGCAGTCTCAGAAACCTGTTGGAAGGTGATCATGAGTTGAAATCAACATGACACTAGGGTTGGGTTTTTTTATATAGTGCCTGGAAAGACAGTGGCTCTCAGCCACTGACTGAAAATTCAGCAGTTCAATCACAGCAAACACTCCATGAGAGAAAGATCTATCAGTCCACTTCTGTAAATATTGACAACCTTGGAGATCCCAGGGGACAGTTCTACTCTTAGCTTAAGAATTAGAAATTACTTGACTGCACAGAGTTTGCTTTGAAGTTTACTATGGAAGGAGGTGTTGGGATGTGTCCTGTTTCTAACTTTTCAATCCATGTGCAGAACAGATCATTCAAGAGGCTGGGCTTTATGAGGAGGAATGTGGCATCAGGATTGGAGGAAGACTCATCAACAATCTGCATTATGCAGATGACACAAGCTTGCTTGTTGAAACAAAGGAAGACCTGAAACATTTGCTGCAGAGGTCAAGGACAGTAGTCTGCAATATGGATTGAAGATTAACATTAAGATAACTAAGATTCTCACCACTGGGTCAATTGGCAGCACCATGATAGATGGAGAAGAGACTGAGATTGTTAACAGTTTCAGCTTGCTTGTTCAACACTCTTGGCACTAGTAGTCAGAAAAAGCAAAAGCCAAATTGCATTAGGAAAATCTGCTGTAGGGGACCTCTCCAGAATGCTAACGAGCAATGATGTCATTCTCGCTACTAAGGTGAGCCTGATCCAGACCATACTGTTGTTTTTGTTGTATACTGTCGAGTGAGCGCCAACCCATAGCTGAGCCTCCAGCAGGTTTTCAGAGGCATGGGAGGAGGTTCCCATGGATTAGCTGGTGTGCAATGCAAACCGTGTGCCATTGGGCTTGTAGTGCAGCTTCTTGCCACTAGGCCACCAGTGCTCCCGGGCCCAAGTCTTTTCATTTCTTGCCTTAGATGTTGATTGTGGATTCAAGTAAAACAAAATAACTGAATATTTAAGTCTTTCCTCTGTTATGATGTTGCTTACTAGTCCAGTGCAAAGAATCTTTTTAATTGGTGTTGAACTAATCCATATTGATCTTATTTTATCTTCTTCAGTAGGTGCTTTAAGTCTACTTTTTGCAAGCAAGGTTTTTTTATCTGCAATAACACAGACTGTGAATAAATCTTCATTCAATCTTTTTGCCACATTCTTTCTCATATAGTCCAACTTCTTAAATTATTTGCTCAGCATACAAATTGAATAAACGTGATGAGCAACTACAACCCTGACCCCCACCTTTGCTGATTTAATACCATACAATATCTCTGGGTTCTTAAAAAGCAGTTGTGCAACAATGAATGACTATTTAAAAAAACCAAAAAAGTGAACTGGGGTAGGGGAAAGGAGGGAGGGGGAGGGGCTAAAATGTGCAACAACGAATGAATGAAAATTTAAGTTTTCTGTAAACTTTCATCAAAATCACAATTCAAATAAAAAAATTAATAAAAATAACAACAAAAACAAACAAACAAACAAAAAAAACAACATCCCACCCCAAACACAGTGGTTCCTGCTTTATGTACAGGTTCAACAATAGCACAATTATCAGTAATTGCCATTCTTCTCAATGCTATCCATAATATTTTATAATCTACACATTCAAATGCCACTGTAAACAAGTAAATGCCACAATTAAACAACTTTCTGATATTCTGTGTTTTCACTCACACTCATCAGACATCAACAACAGTATTCCTTATTCCACAGCTTGTTCTGAATCCAGCTCAAATTTCTAGCAGTTCCTTGTTAATGTACTTTAATAGCCACTTATACGTAATTGTCAGATTTTACTCTCATATGGTATTAATGATATCATTTGATAATTTCTATATTCTATGAGATCACCACTTTAAAAAAAATAGAAACAAATATGAATCTCCTCCAGTCGTTGGCCAAGTGCCTTGCATTCAAAATTCTTGGCATGACTAGTGAGCATGCTCAGGCCTGCATCTCTATGTTGAAGCATCTTAAGTACAGTATCAATTCCTGGGTCCTTATATTTTAGTCAAACCTTCAGTGCAGTTTGAACTTCTTCTTTTATTGCCTTTAGTTCTTGATCATATGCTACTTAAAAAAAATAGTTCTGTGCCGATAAATTCTTTTCAGTACAGTGACTGTGTATATTTCTTCTTTTTTGTGTGCTTTCTGCATAATTCAATATTTTACTCATAGAATACTTCAGTATTACAACTCAAGGCTTGTGTTTGCCGGTGTCTTAGAGTTTGCAGTTTGAATCCATCAGCTGCTCTGCTGGAGAAGGAGGAACAATCTCCTCCTGTATCAGTCAGATCTGATTTGACAGTACATGCACAAAAATAATAAAATTTAAAAGATTATTAAAAAAAATAAGTGATCTTAAATTACAAAATATAGTAATGGGGTAGATTACTTGTTGGGTTAATAACAGAAAGTTGACAGTTCAAATTCACCAACTGCTGCATGTGTGAATGATGTGACAAAGAGCAGGGGCCACATGGGAACAGCTATGTCCGACCTATACTAACTTTACAATGGGAATCTGTTCCTGTCAACAGCATTAATGGCACAAAACCAGTTACCATGAGATCAGACATACAGATATGTCCCCCATACTCCCATACCTCTTTCTACTCATCTCAATATTAATCATGCTGCTTTGCTGGGTCCAAAATCTGATGTGATAGCTCACAGACCACACAAAATCATGTTGAGGAAATTCAAAAGGTTATAATCCAAATTAGTAGCAGAATATGGTTAGAACAGCTTCCAAAATGTTCAGGCAGGCAACTCAGCCTTGAGCCCCATGGCTTTAGACTAGTGTTCTCAGTCCTGCCAATATTGCCTCTCCTCCCCAAGCCCCGTGAAACTGTCCAGCAAACGTAGGTAAAGGCTCTTAGCATAGCTCTTGTTCTGTCTGTGGGGGGTTAGCAGCCAGCTCCCGCTCACTTCAGGCCTCTCTGATCCTCTGCTTTGGCTATGGCTGCTACTACCTTAGGTGCAACTGGAGCAATAATGTCTGGTCCTGAAGGGTGTTCTACATTCTCTCGCCGCTGCTTCTCATCTTCACTGGTGAGGAAGGTCTAATCTGTTGCTGGAGGGGAAAATCTAATCTGCTATTGGAGCCACTCAATTTATTGGCAAAGCTAGCCAATCCCCTTGTAGACTGTTCAATCTCCTTGTGGAATGGTGAGATAGCCAACCCCTTGTGGATAGGGTAATACACCTATTCATGTATTCCTTCCTATGCACATGGCACAGTCAAGTTCAATGGCTAGGAAAAACATATTGAAAGATAACTCCCCAGATGATTTAATAAAAATCCAGTGGGTTGAGTTTATTTCTAATTATTTAAAACTAATCTCAAGAAATGCAAATAAACATATGCATACATACATACAGACACATTTTTTTTCTAAAAATAAAAATCTATTTTTTATTTTAAAGATTGTCATCAAAAAAGTAGTAAAAAAATCTACCTTTGCAAAATCTATATTTTCTACGCGCTAGCAAGATACTATTTAGCATTATTTTAGATTAAATGACGATTTAAAAAATAAATAATAAACATAGATACCAGGTACTGATGATGTGCACTTGCCAGGCACTATAATAAACATCATCTTACTTGAATCACAGTCAATACCATTTGTACCAGTAGTCAAGAGATCAGGAAACACATTGCATTGGGGAAATCTGCTGTCAGAAACCTTCCCAAGTATGGAGGTGGAGGAGCAAAAGTGTCAATTTGAAAAGTAAGTTGTGCCAGATTCAGGCCACAGTCTTTTCAATCACTTGCTATGGAGATCTGGACAATGAATAAGGATGGCAGAAGAAAACGGATGCTTTTGAGCAGGGGAAAAAAGTACACAATAAAGTACACAATATCCTATGGACTGCCAACAGAACAAGTAGATATATCTTAGAGAAAGTGCAGCCAGAATGCTCCTTGGAGGAAAAAATGAAGAAGCTTTGTCTCATGTATTTTGGGCATGTTGTTAGGAGAGGCTATTCCATGGAAAGCAATGTTTAGAGAGGTGGAGGATTGGCAAAAGAGAGGAATACCCTCAAATAGATGGACAGACACAGTGACTGCAGCAATGGGCTCAAGTGTGTTAGAGATGATGAAGATGGAAAGAATAGGACAGGGTTCTCATCTGTTGTTCGTAGGGTCACTATGAATCATACTTGACTCTATAGCGCCCAGCAACATGTTATTATTGTTATGAGACATTGAGTTGACTGCACTCATAGTAACCCTATGCACAATAGCCCTGAACCCTGCTCTATCCTGAGCCAATCTCACTGTCTTTGACACACCTACCCTCATTACCCAAGTTACTGTATCAGTACAACTCATCCAGTGTCTTTCTCTCATGCATTGTCCCTTCACCCTTCCAAGCATATCTTTCTCCAAGGACTGGTCCCTCTTGACAACATGCCCAAAGTATGTGAGACAGAGTCTCAGAATCCTTGTCCAAGGATCAGCTTGGTTTTACCCTCTTCAAGACATATTTTTAGTTCTCTTGGTTAGTCCATGGTATGTTCAGTACTATTCTCCAGCACCACAACTCAAAGGCATCAATTCTCCTGTAATATTTTGTCATTGTCCAGCTCTCTGATGCATAGAATATATAAAGCATCTACTGAAGAATATCAAATAAGATAAATATGGATTACATTTCAGAATCAATTAAAAAATTCTTAGCACTAGATTAATAAGCAACACCATGACAGAGAAGAGATTTAAGTTTTCAATTATTTCTTTTTACTTGAATCCACAATCAATACCTATGGCAATAACAGTCAAGAAGTCAAAAGAGGAATTGCATTGGAAAATCTATTGTCAAGGACTTCTTTAAAGGGAACAAGAGCAAGGAAGTCAGTTTACAGACTGAGGTGTACCTGATGCAATCCATTGCATTTCCGATTGCTTCTTTTATGTCTGAAAGTTGGACAATGAATGAGGTAGAGCAAAGAATTGATGTCTTTGAATTGGGATGTTCTGAGTATTTAATATGCCATCAACTACCCAAAGGAGATGCACATCTGTATAAGAGGAAAAGCAACTGGGATGCTCCTTAGAGACAATAATAGTGAAATGTCATTCCACGTACTTTAGCCATGTTGTCAGGAGACACCTGACCTTGAAGACATTATGCTTGGGAAAATTGAGGGTTAGGGGAAGACAGGAAGATCCTCAGGATGGAGACTGGCACGGTGATTAACAAAGGGGTTGAGCGTGGTGGAGATTGTGAGGATTGTGCGAGGTGGGACAAAGATTCAGTCTGTTGTTCACAGGGTTGCTGACTTGAAGTCACCTGACAGCAGACTGTAGACTTGAAATCACTTAATAACAACCACCATATTCTTTTATTGTACATAGAATTTTCAGAGTCCCACTATTTAAAAATTAGACAGCCAATCCTGCTCCCTAGTCTGTCTTAATCTGTAAGTGCTATTAAAAGTTGTGCACCATGGGTGACCTTTCTGGTGTTTAACACAGCAATGGCACCATTTTCAGCATCACTGCAACATACAAGTTATTTCAGTACAACAAACTGACAGATAAGTGCTGTACTATGAAGGACAATGATAAACAAGCAAGGAGTTTGTGCGGATGGTACAGGATAAGATAGGGTTCAGATCTGTGTTCAGGGTCAATCTGGGTTGTACTTGAAATGACAGCACCTAACAACAATAGCAACACAGGACAAAATTAGTATGATAGAGTTAAGGAAGCAGATGTAGTTTTCTCTGACGACTACAATTTCAAGTATAGTTACTATTGAAATACTCGTCTCTTAAATTTCTTAAGGCTAGCATACCTGAAGATTTAGGTTAATACATCAACTAGTTCTCTGGGGGTGGATCTCACATTGTACTTTGTTAACAATTGCTGGCAGCAGGTAACATTCTTTCACTCTGTGTCTGCTCTGATCTGATGCAAGATTAAGACAATGAAAATGTGATCCATTATTCACTTTGTTTTGAAAGTATACGGATTTCTAACAGCTACTTTAATCTCCCTGTGTCTTATTGAGAAAAGCAATGAGGACTAGTATAATCTTCATTCCATGGTTAATTGGCTAGCTGATGCTGCATGTTCAGATGACTTGGCAAATTGTCTTGGTCAATTAGACTTCACTCTCAACTGTGAACATCATAAGAAGTGAATCTAGCTTATTTGCTACTGTGTGCTTGGCACAGTGCTAGGTACCCAGAAAGCAAACAAATAATTTCAAGTGGGCAAATTAAGAAATTAACAAACTGCATACTGTTTCTCCATACACCATATGGAAAAATATATTTATTTGCAAAGTCAATGGTTATAAATGGTACTGAATGCTGTCTAGAGAAATCTAAAAAAAGAGCAAACCCCAAAAATTAAAAAAAATGCATAGGTCATGTTGCTTCAGGCTCAAGCAAAGCATTATCAAAACACAGGAGAAGCAAGCACATAGAAACATCTGTAGAATAAGGAAGTAACTGCAATTACAAAACAAAGTATCTTAAAGAAAGTAGCATTTCAAAATGAATATATAAGCATAGCATATGTTCTATACACACACACACACAAAAAAGATCTGGAAGAACATTAAATATCAAACTTCAAGGGAGTTTCTAGAAAAGATGCAAAGTCATATGGAGTCTACTGTACAATGAAGAAGAGACCTCTTATTTGATGCAGAGATATGAGTATTGAACAGACTAGGTAGCACTTGTATGCAATTTGAGAGCATGTGGTTTGAATCCACCAGCTGCTCCATGGAAGAAGGATGGGCAGTCTCATCCCATGTGATTTACAGCCTTTGAAAATCTGCCTTAGTGCTTTCTCAAAAAGTTGCAAATAGAGATACCATTTGACCCAGCAATTCCACTACTGGGAATATACCCTGAAGAGACCATAGCTGACATCCAAGCAGAT
>NW_006399819.1:3713941-3733252 GCF_000299155.1 Elephantulus edwardii
CCTTAGGGTCAGCTACAGGTTGATTCTAACTCAAACACACACAACAACAATAGCAAACCAGATCAGGTGAAATAATTTTTAATGAGTGTATGCAACAAAGAAACATTTAAGCAGGAAAACTCAATATGTGTATGTACAACTGTTCTAACAATGTATTAAACATAATACACTGATTTGTTTCTGTAAATAATATCCTTTGGCCCTAACAGAAGGGAGGCTGGCTCAGATAATGGCTTCCTGAAGTCAAATTATTGTACTTGCCTACACAAGCCTAGTTAATAATCTTTCAAAATCTAGCCACCTGTGAGTGAGATGGTGAGGAAGTAGTCATAAATAAACTATTTTACGGCACCTCTGGGAAATACGCACATAATTTTACCCTATCCAGATCATAGGAGGGTAATTGTAATACCCTAGCATAGTTTTGTATAAAATCACAGGCTTTGTCTGTGTATGTTAAATGGAGAAAAGCATTGGGTAGAATAATGTTAAGAATCAGACAAAAAACAAAAACCAAAACTTTCCCCTCAATTATTTGAACCATTAAAGTAAAAATGGATCTTATATAGAATACATTTTCTAGATCAATGATTCTCATTTTGTTCAAAGCACTAAACAAATACTATCCTCTACTAAATAAATAGTATGTTTAAAACTTATTTCTTTGAATAAGTGTAGGTGCTATTATAGCTAATAAATTAACATTTTATTTGTAGATATTTCTAAAACATAGTACAAAGTGCTGCCTCTGTAGATAGGGGAATAGTTTTCAGAGAAGAGGAGTTGGTTAAGGTTGCACAAGTATTTTAAAGGTATTTGTTACCAAGTGTTGGGTTTTGTTTGTTTGGTTTTTTTTGGGGGGGGGTTGTTATTGTATGCTTTTTTCCAAACAAAATTGAAAGGAATTATTCAACAATGCTTTCTGGTATACTACAGTGCTTGTCACTGGAAAAAGTTAGGGACCACCGAGCTAGACAATTGCTTAGATCTGTGCTGACAGTTGTGACTTCCTAGGATCACAGGATTAAAGAGCATCTCAGCAGATTTGACATCTTTGGCTGTCTTTGTGATTGATGCTTATCACAGTGGCCAAAACCATGATGAGACTACCCTCATCAGTCATAAGGAAGGCTGTCAGTTCAGGCATATTGCCACAATTTGAAGACAAATCTGAATACTGGAAGTAATGAAACTACAACACAGCCAGTCTGTACGTTTAGCCATTTATCATATATTGGAAGACCTACAGTATAATGATTCAGATGATGGATGTTACTGATAGTGATGGCTTGATTTAAGCAGTTTATTGTTCGTAAGTATGACTTCTTGTTAGTTGCCATCAAGTCAATTTCAATTCATGGCGACCCCATGTTTACAGGGCAGAACAGCTCCCTAAAGGATTCAAGACAGACCTTTGGAAAGCAGACCACCAGGACTGCCTAAAAGTGGCTTTGAACTCCCGACAATTTAGTTTCTACTAAAGTGCTTACTCATTTTCATCACTCAGTGAAACTTTAGGGATAAAAGAAAGGTAACTCTTTTTTTTCTGAAAATTAATACTAGCGGGATTGGAAAGATTAACAGTTAAAAACTAGTTAAATTAGAAATAAAGAATGATGCCCTTGTAGGAGTAATGTTGCCAATGTAAAAGCAACTTGACGGCACATAACAACAAACAACATTATAATTCTAAATGAGGTTTGACTGCAGTATTCAAACTTGATTTCTGTCTTTTCTCTATAGTTTTTTAAATAATGAACTCATTCAATCTCTCTGGTAGCCTTATACTAAGAATCTATACTGCCATCCAACAGGCTCACAGTTCAAATCCACCAGCTGCTCTATGGGAGAAGGATGAGTAATCTCCTCCTGTGTGATTTACTGTTCCTGAAAACCCGCTGGACAGTTAGCTATGGGTTGGTTCCAACTCACAACAATAACATCCACTTATAGGGCACTTTGGTGACCTAGTGGTAGGGAGTTACACTGTCAAATCAGACTCATGCTGTTTGAATCCACCAGGGTCTCCATGTGAGAAAGATGAACAGTCTCCTGCCGTGCAGTTTACAGGATCTGAAAACTTGCTGGAGGGTCAGTTATCAGTTGGTTCTGACTCCAAAGTAAACAACAACACTTAGCCTTAAGTTTAGCAATCAGTTAATTTTGGCTGAAAAGCTTCTGTGGGAATTAGAAACAAAACAAAAAAGTATGCTTCTACTCAATGGTACCTCCAATTGGGTCAGTGTGTAACTGTGCCTCAGAGGGATCTCAAGTGCTGTAACCTTTCAGTGGTAAATTATTTTACTTCTGAGGTGTCTCTCTGTGGTTGCAAACCACCAGCCTTTTAGTTGGCAACCCAGCTCTTCACTGTTGGTAGTATTCGGAAGCTCCTCTAGAAAAGAGCTAAATTTTCAGCAGAATCATTACTTTGCTCTTCTTCCAAATTTCTCTATTAGATAATGTATCAACATACAATAACACCTGGATGTGGAACTCCTTATATGCTAAGAAGTGAGCTCTAATGGTGTAGTCCATAGGGCATTGTGTTCCTAATTCAAAGACCATGTCTCTCTGGTGGTTCAAATCCACCAATGGCTCCTTAAGAAAAAGATGCACAATCTCCTCTCTTGTGATTTACAGTCTCTGAAAGCCTGTTGAAAAATCAGCTCTCAGTTGGTTTTAGACTTGATGGCAGTGAGTTTGTTTTTATCAGTTTTAAAAATATGCATAGAATCTGCTCTGGTGGCAGTCCTTTGGGAGTTGAACTGTTAATGCAAAAAGGTGTGGATTTCTTTGGGTAGCTCTGTGGGAGAAAGATGGGTAATCTCCTTTTGCAGTTAACAGTCTCATAAACCCAAAGGAAGGTTGCTAGGAGTCAGAACCAACTCGATGGCAGTGCATTCTATATTCTTAAACTTATTAATGAAGTATCCTTAGTGACCTCTTTCTAGTCATAGGATTTCTCTATATGAAACATAATAGCAGTAGACATAAGTGTCCTGCTAGATTTAGCCTAATCAAAACTACAATTTTGAGACACAGTCAAAATTAGGCTATAAGTTACTTACTCTATAGAATTTGCTTTTTGCTTAAGTTAGCCTATTTTGACATAATTTATACTTCTAGTAGGAATAAAGATTTAAATAAGAACTGTAAGGTAATACCATTTTCTGTCTTCAAAACAGATATCTTTTTCAAAACTATAAACTGGGATTTTTATAGATGATAGATTTGGTGGTGTAGTCTGAAAAGAGTTGCACGACCAACCTCAAAGGCTATACTTTTCTGACAGTTTGAATCCACCCGTGGTTCTATCGGAGAAAGATGGGCAGTCTCCTTCCCTGGGATTCACAGCCTCAGGAATCCCTCATACAGTCAGCTATGAGGTGGCTCTGACTCAATAGGAATGAAGTTTTTTAAAATTTAATATGTAAAATACACATCATAGTGAACATTAATAATGAGATTGAGCATGAAGACAATTGTGAGAATGGCACATGATAGGGCAAGGTTTCAATTTGTTATTCTCAGAGTTACTATGAGTCAGCGTTAACTTGACAGCACCTAACAACAGCAACCTGATATTCCAGCTAAATATATAAGCTATCTCTATTTCTATATCAGATTTGATGAAGGTTTAGGGAATTGAGCCATCTCATACATGGCCATTCCACTGTTTGAATTATAATAGCAATATTTATTTATTCATTTTGCAAATATTTATTGAATGTTTAGTAGGGTCAGGCGCACGAATCTAGAAGTTGAAATTCAGCAGTAAACAAGAGAGACAAAAAAATATCTGTCCACATGGAATTTATAGTATATTTTCCTAAAAGTTTAAAAATGTATATATCCTTTTATTCCAAGAAATGTACTTTTTTTGATATATGAATATTACATTCACTCACCACCTGTTTGTCAGTCTGTGGTGTTTTGGGCCTTCTGTGTTTCTTGATGCTAGATGCTATGCCATGTATATTTCAGAAAACAGCAATGCCATCCTCAGTAAGCAGATTTCAACAGAGCTTCTACAGTAAGAAAGACTAGGAATAGTGACAATATACGTCTTCAGATTAGCCAATAAAAACCCTGTGGGTCACATGAAGAAGTTAGAACTTTGTACAAATAACTTGCTTTGGAAAATTTACCAAGAGGAAACACTTACTTGTTGGAGGAGGATATTATATTTGGTGAAACAAAAGACCAGCTTGAGTGAAGGGAATTCTCGGTGAGATGAATTGGAACATTAAGTGCAAGGATTGTCAAGAACATGCCAGTGACCATTAGTATGACACAAGGCCTGGCAATGTTTTGTTCTGTTGTACATAAAGTCACCATATGCTGGAGTCTAATTGGTGGAAGATAGCAATTTATCTGTATTATATTCACACAAATGAATATCTGTAGTCATTAAACATGATGCCATTTAATAATTTATCATTAGGTAAAAAAAAATTAGGCTATATAAGAGTAACTACAACAAATATTCTCACCACAGGATAACTGGCAGCAGCATGATAGATGAAGAAAAGATTCAGGTTGTTAATAATCTCATTTACTCAGATCCACAATCACGTTGCACCAGCAGTCAGGAAGTGAAAAGCTGAATTGCTTTTAAAAAAGCCTGCTGTCAAGGATCTCTCTAAACTGCTAAAAAGTAACAGTTAGCCTAGAGACTAAGGTGTGCCTGATTCAGCCCTTGTCTTTTCAACTGCTTGGTATTCATCTGAGAGCTGGACAATGACTAAGGATAGCAGAAGAATCAATGGCTTTGAGTTGTGGTACTGGAGAAGGGCATTGAGCATACCATGGACTGCCAAGAGAACAGGTTTGAGCTTGACCTGGAGAGGGTGAAACCAAGTTTCTCCTTGGAGGCAAGGATTTTGAAGCTCCATCTCACACAGTTTGGGCATATTACCAACAGGGACTAGTTCTTGGACAAGGACATCATACTTGGGAGGTTAGAGGTTCAACACAGCAGAGGAAGACTCTGAATGAGATGGACTGACACAGTGATTATGGTGATGAGGTCAGGTGTGTCAGAGACGGTAAGAACGGCTCAGGTTAGAGCAGGGATCAGAGATATTCTTCATAGGATTGTGATGAGTTGTAGTCAACCCTACAGAATATAACAACATAACAACAATAGTAAATTTTTATCTTTGTGGAAAATATGTAAGTACTCATACACATATATATTAAAGTCAAAAGAAATACATACTGAAATATTCGTAGTTTTTAAAAAGCCATATATTTCCATAGGGTTAAAACCAAGAATTATAAGCTCCATTGAGAGCAGGAACATTATCAATTTTGCAAACCTAGTTGAATTAGTGAATTAGCCAGTGTTTTTGTTTTGTTTTAAAAAGAGTCAGTATCAAAAGAATAAAAATTGCTCATATGTCAGTCAAGGGGCATTTAACACAATTGGTACTGTGCACATCTGAGATTAGTAATAACTCATCAGAACAGAGCAAGGGAACACTGCATGGTTCAAAATTGGGAAGGGTCTATGCTAGGGATGCATCCTGTCTCCATACCTTTACAACCTATATGCAGAACAGATTATCCGGGAGGCTGGGCTCTATGAGGAGAAATGTGGGGTCAAGATTGGTGGACGATTTATCAACAACCTGTGTTATGCAGATGACACAACCCTGCTTGCTGAAACTGAAGAGGACCTGAAGCGCCTGCTGCAGAGTGTCAAGGACTGCAGCCTACAATATGGATTGAGGCTCAATGTCAAGAAGACAAAGATTCTCACCACTGGACCAATTGGCAGCATCAGGATGGATGGTGAAGAGATTGAGACTGTACACAGCTTTAGTTTGCTTGGCTCTGTAGTCAGCAGTCTTGGCACCAGCAGCCAGGAAATTAAAAGGCGCATTGCCATGGGAAAGTATGCTATGAGGGACCTCTCCAAAGTACTGAAGAGCAATGGTGTCTCTCTGGAGACTAAGGTGCATCTGATACAGGCTATGGTCTTCGCAATCACTTGTTATGCATCAGAGAGTTGGACAATGACCAAGGAGGATAGAAGGAGAATTGATGCCTTTGAGCTGTGGTGCTGGAGAAGAGTATTGAGAATACCATGGACTGCTAGGAAAACAAACAGATTTGTCCTGGAAAGGGTTAAACTGGGTGGCTCCTTGGAGGCAAGGATTCTGAGGCTCTGTCTAACATACTTTGGACATGTTGTGAGGAGAGACCGGTCCTTGGAGAGGGACATCATGCTTGGGAGGGTGGAAGGACGGCGCAGGAGGGGAAGGCCCTCTATGAGGTGGATTGATTCGATGACTGGGATAATTGGAATGGGAGTGTCGGAGGCAGTGCGATTGGCACAGGACAGAGCAGGGTTTAGGGCTGTTGTACATAGGATCGCTATGAGTTGCAAGCGACTCAATGGCACATAACAACAACAACAACAACAACAACAACAACAAGATTTACCCCAAGAGGAAGTATAAATTTTAAGCAGCCTTTACATTCTCTACTTAATGATAAGAAGTGAAAAATTTCATACTATAAGAACACTTTTAACAACAAGATTTATAATCTTTCCATTTGATACTCTTGTATGCTGTTAAGTCAGAACTAATGTATAAGTGACCCTCCAACAGGTTTTCAGAGGCTGTGGATTTCATGGGAGGAAACTTCCTGTCTTTCTCCTATGGAGCAGCTGGTGGATTTGAGCCACATGCTCTTGGGTTGGCAGCACAACTCCTTACTACTAGGACACTGGAGGTCTTTGAATATGATGTTGTTACTATGTGCATTTGAGTCAACTGTGACTCATAGTGAACCTGTGAATAGTAGCTCTGAACCCCGCCCTATCCTGAGCCAATGATTTTTAAATGCTGTTAGAGTAAGTGGACTATGGAATCCCATAAGCTTCTTCTTATAAGATTCACTGGTATTTTTATAATTATTTGGTGTCAGATCATAAAAATCAATCATGATGAAGGAATAATAGCTACAATGAAATAAAAAAAGTGCTTTGTAACTTAAAGAATGACAACAGAGAGGGGGGGAAAATGGCTGCTGAGATCCTGAGAAGAAATGATGAAATCTCGTTGGGGTCTGTTATTGAGATAAATCAGTTTAAGTCCTTTTCTGCACTTATGTTTTTACTCCACTTCTGATTTCTGGATATGGGAATGGAACTGACTTAGCTTATTTTTCATGGCAGTCATAGTCAATGGAACACTGGCAACTGATTGCCAGTACTACCAAGATTTTTGGAAGCAGGAGATGCATCCATACCTAAACAACACACCTCTGGAAACTCTATGAACTTTGGTAAATGGCAATAGTTATAGAAAGGCTTCAGGCCTTTTGTTCATAGGATCTCGATGAGTCAAGCTCAACTTGATAGTAATCAACAACCAATTAATACTTTTGTCACTTTACTTGAATTATCTGCATTGAAAAATGCCACATGAACTTTAATTTAAATTTGCATATTGTTTAAAATACCTGTTGACAAAATTAGAGGATAAAGCAGCATGCATACATTTTTCTCAAAATGACAATTCCTCCCCCCAAAAAACACCCCACCTTGCTATTGTCAAGTTCATGGTGCCCTCTAATAACTCTGTAAGAGAGAGTAGAACTCTGCTAAGAGTTTCCATGGCTGCAATCTTTACAAAAGCAGATTATTTAATATTTCTCCTATAGAGTAGCTACAGATTCATGTCATCAGTGTAATCAGTTGATTGCTAAACCACAATGGCAGCAATGCTTGTATTCATAAAAAGCAACGCAGTTAAAGACTGAAAATAGAATGAGACTGTTTTTGCGTGGGTTGTGTGTGCGTGTGTGTGTGTGTGTGTGTGTGTGTGTGTGTGTGTACACCATCAAATCAGATCTGACTGGTACAGGAAGAGATTGCCCCTTCTTCAGCAGAGCATCTGGTGGATTTGAACCGCATACTTCTGGGGTTGCAGTGCAGCTTCTTGTCACTAGGCCACCAGAGCACCAGAAAGATTGTTTCTTAATCTTAACATCTATTAGTCCAAAGTAACAATTGGATGAACTTTAATTAAGAAAAACAAGGAAAGCAATAAGAAATAGATGTGGTACAGGTAATATTTTATAAGCAATACCGTGGCATTAAATGAAATTAAAATTATTTAGAAGACATCCCAGTTTGGGAGCACAGCATAGTGAACATTTTTTTTGCTTTTCTCCTTGGCAGGAAGGTGTGTATCAGGGTTGTATCCTCTCTCCATACCTAGTCTATCTGTATGCTAAGCAAATTATTTGAGAAACTGGACTCTATGAAGAGGAATGAGGGATAAGGACTGGATGAAAATTCACCAATAACTGTTATGCAGATGACACAACCTTGCTTACTGAAAGTAAGGAGAACTTGAAGCACTTACTGCAGAAGATCAAAGAATACAGCCTTCAATATGGATTGTTAAGAAAACAAAATTTCTTACCAGTGAACCCATAGATAGTATCATGACAGATGGATAAACGATTGAAGCTGGCAAAAAGGGCATCTTATTTGGATACACAACCAATACCTTTGGTACCAGCAGTCAGGAGATCAGGAAATGTATTGCACTGGGAAAATCTGCAGTCGAGGACCTCTTTTAATTACTGAGGAGCAATAGAGTCAGTATGAGGACTAAGGAGTGCCTGACTCAGGCTATGGTCTTTTCCATCACTTTCTATGCATTTAAGACCTGAGCAATAATAGAGATGACAGAAAAACCAATGCCTTTTAGCTCTAATGTTGGAGAAAAGTACTGAATATCCAAAAAAAAGATATTAAGTACTGCTAAAAGACTGCCAAATGAACAAACAGATGTGTCTTGGAAAAAGTGTAGCTGCAGTACTCCTTGGAGGCAAAGGGAGTAAAACTTCATGACATACTTTGGGCATGTTGTTCAAAGACGTTTGTCCTTGGAGATGGACATCATGCTTAGAAATGAAGAGGGTCAGTGAAAGAGAGGAAGGCTGAACTATATGGATTAACATAGTGACTGTAATAGTGGGCTCAAGTATGTCAGAGATTGTAAGGAAGGGACAGGATAGTCCAGATCTGTTGTTCATAAGGTCCCGATGAGTTGTACTTGATTTGACAGCACTTAACAACAACTCCCCTACTCCTGCAATGTCAAAACTAGTCAATGAATAAGAAAAATAAGTAAAAGAAACTTCATAGTATGGGCTTGGCAAAGAACAGTAAATATAACACGGAGGGTAAGAAGAATGAACACATCTATCTTGGGAAAAGTACTATCAGGATTCATCTTAGAAATGAGGAGGGTGAGACATTGCCTTGCATGCTTCGGACATGCAGTCCAGAGGGGCCAGCCTCTGAAGAAGACATAAGGATTGGCAAAGAAGAGTCCATGGAAAAAGAGACCACTTAACGAGATGGATCACCTCAGTGGCCCCTTAATAATGAGCAAATGACTGTGAGGATAGCACAGAAGCAGGAAGTGCTTAATTCTAATGGAAATCAAGTTCCTAGAAGTAAGAACCAATGCAGTGGCACCTAACAAATAGTTCCAATAATAACTACTACTTCCAAATTACTTAAAAGGATATTTATTTCCTCAACTGCATTATGCATCTTTCAAGTGATGCCATAGTGATTTTAACCAACTCTGGACTAACTATACCACCAGAGCTATAGCTTACTATTGTTACTGTTATGTGCTGTCGAGTCGCTTGTGATTCATAGTGACCCTACGTACAACAGCTCTGAAGCCTGCCCTGTCCTGAGTCAGTCTCACTCATTCTTACACACCAACCCCATTGCCCCAGAAAATAGAGAGTCTACAAAGTGATTTTTAGGGAGTTCTGCTGTCCAGGTGAGTAAGGAATTACACTGCCAGTTCAAAAGTAAGCAGTTCTAATTCACTAGCTCCTCTGCAGGAAAAATATGGACCGTCTCCTCCTTTGCAATTGAAAACCTCTGAAAACCAGCTGGAGTGTCAGCTATGAGTGGTTCTGACTCTAAGGCAAACAATGCCAAACAAAGTGAGTAACAGCCATGTGAATCTAGTGGCCACCACACTGGTCAGGGTAAATTATAGAACATTTTTATCACTAAAAAAGAAAGTTCTCTTGGACAGTGTTGTAAAATTTAGGCCCCCCATAGTAACATAGAATTTACTACCTACAGTCACTAAGCCAAGGGAAGGTCATATAACTAGATTCAGTTTTGTGAGAGCCATGTTCAGGGTTTGTTCAAGAGATAAGGAAGAAAAGCTCTCATCACATTATGGGAATAGATGAGAAGATATGAGATCTAGAGCTCTTGCAGTTTCCATAAAGGAAAGCCCTGCTGAGCATAGAGGCTCTATGGAAAAGAAAGTCCCTGAATCCTGAGAGAAACTAGGTCATGGTGGTGGTTTTGAGTCTACAAGCCAACAGTACCTGGAGACCATCAGCAGAGTTCTGTTATACCTGAACTGTACTATATTTTCTTTAAACTGTCATACTTCATTTTCTATTTCTTTTCTCTTATTTCTTATCCCCAATTTTGTACCTTCTACGCCTTGCTTAGTTGTTAAAAGAAGTAGTTAAAAATACAATTGGCACATGAAGAAGTGCTCCAAATCACTGGTAATAAGAGATGTAAATCAAAACCACAATGACGAACCATCTCACCCCAGTAGCAGTGGCAAAGTTTAACAGGACAAGCAAGTAATAAATTCTGGAGAGAATGTGGAGAGATAGGAACTCTTAAATACTGTTGGTGGGATTGTAAAATGGTATAACCACTCTGGAAAGTAGTTTGGCATTTCCTCAAAAAGTTGAACATTGAAATTCCAAATGACCCAGCCATTTCACTGCTTGGAACATACCCTGAAAAATGAGAACTGAGGAACAAAATGGAGATTTGTACATAATGTTCACAGCAGCATTATTCACCATTGCAAGAACATGGAAACAGCCCAAATGTCCAACCATAATCAAGTAGATTGAGAAAATATGGTACATACACAAAGTGGAATACTACGCAGCATGCAGGAGCAAGGATTTTGAAAATTATACCTAACTTGGGAGGGTCTGGAGAGCATCATGCTAAGTGAACTAACTTAGTCCCTTAAGAACAAATACTGTATAAGACCATTATTGTAGAAAGATAACTAGTAAAATGTATATGAGGATCCAAGGGGTGGAGGGTAGGGGAAGAGGGGTGAGGATGGGCAAAGGGGTTATCGTAGGGTCACATAATTTGATGCGTAGAGGGAGGGGTGGATAAAGGAGATGGGAAAGAGCTGGTGGGAGAAATAATCTATACAAACTTTTTCAGTACCAGTATAAAATAACAATTTAATGAAAAAAGAAAAAATAATTGGGATGAATAAGTGAAGAAAATGTGAAGACCCAACCTGCTACCATTAAATAAAAGCTTTTAATTCTGTTCAGGCATTTTCTATAATATGCTAGTAAAACCATTCTATCTTCAGTTGAGTTGAATTCTTACTGCCACTATGAAAGCCCTACCCGCAATTGGTTTATGTAGGCTTTCTTTCCTTTCACTTTCATAATATAATATCATTAATCATGAGAATTCCAAGAACATATATTTGTTTCTTAAAACCAAAGGTGAAAAGGGGGGTAAGTGGATGTGTTTTCTAACATAGTTCACAAAATCACAATTTCTTTCATTTCATGATCCTTCGAGAACACTGACCAGGGGGAAGGGTATCCATTTGCAGAAAGGCTTCCTCAGGAATCAGTGGAAGATGTTAAAAAAAAATAAAAAAAAAAAAATCACTGAGTCAACAGGCTGACAGTGGTCAGGGAAGAAAGACAAACTCCACTACAGCTTTTGGGCTGTATCCACAGAGCCGTCACATTCTAGGCTTTGGAAATGATTCATGATGCACCAGGAAAAGTACATTCAGTTTGGATAAACTCAACTCCAGAAATATGCGAAGGATTGTAGAGAGTTAAGAGAATGTATTATTTTTTTTTAAACAAATAATGAAGTAACTAGGGAGGTAAGGGTGAGAGGGAGCTTGGAAGGAAAGATTAAAGTGACTGACAAACTCCTAAGATTTGACGTGTTAACAGCCAACAGATACTTTAAAAAACAACAAATACTATAAAGACATAGGAATTATGTGGAATGGTAAAACAGTACAGAACATTCCCGCCCCCCAACATCCTGACTATGTATAAGAGAAAATTAAAAAAGCTAGGTTAAAAAAAAAAAAAAAGACAAAAAACAACTTTTGGACCGTTGTCTAAAGGAATCTAGAAGCATGGCAAAATTTTAGATTAAATGCAAATAAGCCCTAAGGGTCGGAAAAAGATAATCATTGCAAGGAATGGGAGGTGTTTATTTGACTGGAGACATTCCTTCCTACTTAGTATTTCTATAAATCTATTATAATACAAATACCGAAATTTATGATGAACAAGGGTATATTCCTTACCATATGGCAAGGTTTAAACTAAACTTGAAAAACCCCATTATTACACAGTTTGCTCTGGGATCTCAGCTTGTTGTTCTGGGAAAAGGGAGGGGAGGAGGGAAAGGAGTTTTTAATCTGCCATTTTCCAAAAACAATTCAATTAAAGATAATAAAAAATTGAAATCCTGCCCACAAGGGTTAATAACTACAGAGGTGTCCAACAGATATTCAATCACGAATATTCAAATGCTCTTTTCATTAAGCCTTGGTGTCTTTTTCCATTGCTAAACCAAGATAATTGTTTCGGGGCTAATTTCTGAGGCTATTTAATAACACCTCCTGCCAGACTTCTCATGTAAACTCAGCAAGAGGAAGCATCTAGAGTAATAGAAAAATACTTTTGCTCATTTTACAGCTGAAATTCATACTTTTCTTTACAAAAAAGAGCCTGCTGTGTGAGTGTGGCAACTGCCATACCAGCTGCATTGGGGAAGATTGGATTAGGAGCTAAAGCTGACTGTGCAGTAAAGTCCTCACTCTCTAGCAGGATTTTTATGTAAATTACATTATAGTTCATACTTTTGCAGATAATGAAATGGATACAAAACACTTTAAGGTTTCTAAGTCAGCAAAATAATGAACAGGATAGCTTGTAAACGGCTTTAATACATTTTTGACATCTGGTCAGTCATATAAATAGGCTTTGCATTTCTCCTTTCTTACACGTAAGTTTATTTATTTTTTTTAAAGCTACTGTGTCTTAACGGGTTATTGCTAATATGTGAACACAAACTATGAAGAATTCATCACATTTTACAATTCACTAAGTGGCCAGTTTCACATTATGTTTTGTTAAGAAAACATGGGCAGTAATTTCTCCAAAAATGCCATTCCTTTTGATTGGGGAAAAAAAGAGGCAACCATGCCTTGTAGACTAATGGCAGTGCCAGAAGGATATGCTTTTATAACTAGCCTCAAAATTAAAATTATGTATATTGATCCGTAATTATTCATTTATGTAATTTGTGATGACATGTATGGGTAAAAGTATGTTTTCAAAAGACTGTCCTCTAGAGACAATATGTTTTGAGGTTTCCAAATGGATCTTTCTAAGCAATATTCAATGACTATAACAGACATGGCCAAGTAAAAGAGTCTGTAACACAATGTATAAAATGTATGCTTTACCTTCTGTTATTGTCATTTTAGTTCCATATACTATCTTGTGCTTGAGGGGGAAATTCCCATTAGTGTCAATGGAGAATCCAGGCATGGGGTAAAGGAAACTCAAGACTTTGGCAAGAGTGACACAATTCTCCGAGCAATGCAAGAATGTGAGCAAAGCATGCATTTCAAATGTAAAGTACTATAGCAATCCATTATGCTATTAGTATAGTTAAACTTTTCAAGGAAGCCTGCTCATCTTTATCCTGAGATGACTATCACATATGTAATATTCTCTTTGGTGTATTTAATAATTTTAGTCAAAATAGGTAACCTATTGACATTTTACCTCAATGCCAAATCAAACAAGATTAGTCATCTAGCTGTGTTTCACTGATAAATAGATTTTGATGGTGAAATGTCAAAACATGATACATGGCCTTTGACTTGTAGTTGGCCTGTAGAGACCCATGTGATGTCTCTCTCCAAAGGAAACGAGCATAGCCTGAAGTTCCTGTGGCCTTCTACAGGGAATCATTTATGACTGGCTCTTGATATTTATATCTTAGAATATTTCATTCTCATGGAGCTTTCAGGTGCATGCAAGTATTCTAAAAGCAAACACTTCAGTATTTTGCTTTAGGGAATCCAGATAGTTTAGAGAAATAGCCCAAAGAGGAAATTGAGTCAATGTGAAGAAAAGATGCTAAAGAAAACCTCATGTATAGTAATAACAATGCTGAGTACTCACTCAAGCTTTTACTGACTACTTTACAAGCAGCATTTTTATAAGTCTCACGGAAGCTGTTTCTGTTATAGTTCCTATTTGATAGATGGATAGATTGAGGTTCAGAAAAGTTTAGTACTCCATTCTTTTCCCCAATCAAGATGAAATGCTATGGAATATATTTGAACTGAAAAGCTCATGTTACCACTCTTAACTACTTTAAATACTGATCTTTCCTTGAAACTTCCACCCTCTATCAAAAATAATATGAAAAATGCAAATCAAATGATTTATGTCTATATATACTTGGACCAGGAAGCAGTCCTCAGAACAGAGCAAGGAAACACTATATGGTTCAAAATCAGGAAAGGAGTGTGTCAGGGGTGCATCCTGTCTCCATATCCTTTCAATCTAGATGAGGAACAGGTAATTTGGGGGCCTGGGCTTTATGAGGAGGAATTTAGTATCAGGATAGGAGGAAGACTCACCAATAACCTGTGATCTGCAGGTGACATAGTCTTGCTTAAGGAAACTGAGGAGGACCTAAAGCACTTGCGGCACAGAGTCAGGAACTGTACTCTTAGATATGGACTGAAACTCAACATCAAGAAGACAGAGATTCTCACCACTGGGCCAGCTGACAGCACCATGACAAATGGAGAAAAAATTGAGATTGTTAACTATTCAAGCTTGCTTGGTTCCACAATCAACACTTTTGGTACTAGCAATCAGGAAATCAAAAGATTAATTGCATTGGAAAATTATGCTTTCAGGGACCTTTTCAGGATACTGAGAAGCAATGATGTCATTCTAGTGACTAAGGTGCACCTGATTCAGACCATGGTCTTTGCAATTATTTGCTATGCATCTGAGAGCTGGGCAATGATTAAGGATGACACAAGAAAAATCTGTGTCTTTGAGTTGTGGTGCTGGAAGAGTATTGAACATACCATGGACTGCCAAGAGAACATAGATCAGTTTAGGGTGAAACCAAGTTTCTCCTTGGAGACAAGGAGTTTAAAGCTCTGCCTCACATACTTCGGGCACATGGCAAGGAGAGACCAATTCTTGATGAGGGCTAAGAGATAGCGCAAGAGAAGAAGACCACAGATGAGATAGATTGACCCAGTACCTGGGATAGTGGGGGTAGGTGTGTCAGAGTCAGTGAGACTGGCTCAGGATAGGGCAGGGTTCCGAGCTATTGTACATAGGATCGCTATGGGTTTCAGGCAACTCAATGTCACAAAGCAATAACAACACATCTATTTCAGAAAACAATTTTTTTTGTGGCTTTATTTTCTCACTTCTGCTGCCTTTGGTGGATTTAATTTGGCTTCACTAGGTCTGTAGAGTCTGGTTTTGCACTTTGTAGGAGTATGCAGCTTCTTTCTATGATTCTAACAGAATCAGTTTGATATTTTGTTGTTATGATATACCATAAAAATAGAACTGGCCCATAGCTGACATTCCAGAGGGATTTTAGAGGCAGTACATCAAATGGGAGAAGGTTGTCTATCTTTCTTTCATGTAACAGGAGATTTGAACTACATGCCTTACCATCAGACCACAAGAGCTTCATCATATGACTTTCATTTCTTTATGAGTTTCTTAAAAAGTGCTGACTGTACAGGAAAAGAGAAGATAAAGATTTCTCACCTTGTTGGCTTATATGATTTTTTAAAAAAAATATTGTAATTTTGGTGAAAATTTTGCAGAGCAAATTGATTTCCCATTCAAAAATTCATACACATTTTATTGTATGACATAGATTGAAAATGCCACAGGTTTATTGTGCTCCTCACACTTCCTCTATATATTTACTGTTTCCATTTGTCCTTCTTTCCTATATCTTTCTGCTTCTACGATTTATATCTAGGTTAACGCTGCCCTTTTGATTTTGCTGATTGTTCTAAGTTGTGCATACTTACATAGTGTTATTGTTCACCTATAGGACTAGCTATCGTTTGACTTAAAGTTGTTCCACAGGGATAAACTCTCTCAAGTTTGAAGGAGGTCTAAGGATAATATTCTCAGGGGTTCCACCAGTCTCTATCAGACCAATAAATCTGGCCTTTTTTAATTACTTTGAATGTTATTCCATATGATTTTCCTTCTCTACTTAGGACCTCATATTATGATCTCTTTCAGAGTTATTGGTAGCAATAGGTGGTCACCATCTAATTCTTATTTCAAGGCTTCTAGGTCTGGGATTCACAAGGGACATTATTCCTTTAGGCTAATTGTTTTCATGTGTCTTTGATTGTCTTTATTCTTTTTTTGTTCCAGAGTGGGGAAAAACCAATCACTATTTGCATCTTAGCTGCTCACTAAGCTTGTAAGACCCCAGTCATTACTAACCAAAGTAGATATAGAACATTAACTTTGTAGATTATATTATACCAACTGATCTTGCTGTTCCGCAAGACTATACTCTTGAATCTCCAGACCCTGGGTGTATGATTTTAACAATAATAAAATGCCATTTCTGGGGCTATTGCTATAGTTTAAATGACAATGATCAATGAATGAGGATAGATTCATATTATCTCTGGCAAGATGCTTTGGGTATGTGAATTTATTTTGTACTAGAAGGCACTATTATAATAATTATCCATTACAAAGCCATTGACAAACAAAAATCTCACTGCTATTAACTTGATTCCAACTCATGGAGACTACCCACCAGGTTCTCAATGCTGTACATTTTCATGGAAGTTGAGTGTCTCAACTTTCTTCAAAAGAGCAACTGGGGTCCCTACTACTAACTTTTTCCATTAGCCACCCACACAAAGAACAGATCAAACACAAGTCTTTCTGTCTCAAGGGTCCTTGTTCCTCCCTTTACCACATTGACTGTCATATCCAGGAATATGAATGGTTCCAAGCCACCTCCTTTACTACTGAAAATAAACATTTAAGATTTAATGGACTGTGTTATAAATAAAAGTGAAAGTCATTAGTATAAGAAATAATAACATAAAAAAACAAACAAAAAGAAACAATAACATAAATAGCTTTATTTGATCCCTTTATATCACTTAACATCTTTCTGCTCTCTATCCTTGTACCATTTTCATATGAACTGATATGTTTTAGCACCCTGAGAAATTATGAAGCTGTGGGAGTTTGCACCCTATCGGGAAAGACAAACCATCTCGAATATCATCATCTCCAAGCTTAAAGGTACCTGTGGAAACAGGATGACTTGTGTTCATTAATCTATTGGCCTCAAAATCTCAGCTATTAATTGTAATACCAGGTTCTGCTATGTGTACACTGTACCTAATAACTCTGCTTCCTTTGACTTTTGTTCTTCATTGTGTTCTGTTCTCTGGGTCTCATGAAGAGACAATGAAAGAAAAAGCAGAGAGGAAAGGGTATTTCCCTTCTAGCACTTGGCAATTTGACATGTATGCAGATCTATATTTGTCTTTGTCTCATCCTTTTGAAGGTAAGCTTGTGGGGAGTACCATGCATGTCATGTCGCATTAAATGCTCAGCACACTTTTACTCAATGCTTAACATAATAACTTTCATATTCATTTGAGAGAAAAGCCTTCTTTTCTTATGTCCAGCCAACTGAAAAGATTCATAAGGCTGATTTATAAGGTTGAAAGGGAACTTTGAGTACAAAAATGTACAAGATGTTGGACACACAGAGAGGGGAGGGGGAGGAAAAAAAATCTCGTGCTAGTAAAATATCCTATTTGAGTTGCTGTTCTTTCTTTTGTTTAGACCTAATGTCAGGATAAAATGTTTGCTCGAAGCTGATACATATTGTATCACTCAAAAATAAATGTATACTTCTTTAGAATAATAAAAAAAGAAAAAATCATCTGCATGTGAAAAATTTGTGACATTTTTTCACTTTTGAGTGGTCTATTTGGTAGAAAGTTTACACTACTTATTTACCCAAAAAAGAGGAAAGAAAAAAAGATTTTACTAAATTAGCTTCTTCTAGAAAATAAATCTGGATATGATCAGGAGCAGCCAAAGCAAAAAGCAGTAAAATCCAAAAATACTTTCAAAAACAGCTTAAGTCACTTAACTTTATGTAAATATACTGAGATGGGAGAAAAATGAGAGAGAGAAAAAAAAACTGAACAAAGTAGGTTAAAAACTGGGAGGAGAGAACTCTTGCATCAAAGAAAAAGACACAAAAGAAATTACAAGCTATTATTTTACTGGAAAGTAATTAAGACTTACTCTTCTGATAAATTGGCATAGAAGCAACTATAAAAGAAAAAAGTGCTCAAACCTGTACTTGGATCAAGGTGGAGCTACCAACCACAATGATACAAAACTGTCTTAGGTTATTGTTGCAGGATTATTTCTGAAATAGAAAATACTCAAGTATGCAACATACTTCTCAGCGTTTCCTCCCTGCAATTAGTAAGTTATATCTCAGAACACAGCAAGTGCCATATTCATTAACTTCTAATACTGAATTCAAGACCCCTAAATCTTCTTTATCCTCTTTATGGATTCCCGTGCCTCCCCCCGCCCCCGCAAACCGCAGACTTCTGTTTAATTTGTATAAAGTATAACACAAATGATGCAGATTTCACTCTACTCCCATTTAGCTACATGAAAAATTATTTCTTGGGTCTTAAGCACATATAAAGAGTGTCTTTTCCTTTCCTAATTAAAAAAAAAACTCCTTACTTAGGGTAAAATTTAAATCAATACTTTAAAAACAAAGACGTGTATAAATTGATGTATTTGTTAAAGGCTAGAGATCACACAGCCTCTAGCTTTAGCTAATATTAAGGTGACTATTTCCCTGATTTGTTTGGGAAAGTCCCAGTTCCTGTTCCTTGCTCTGGCACAATTATTAATAACATCCCCTTTTGTTCTCAAAAGTACCCAAGTTTATACAATAAATTACATAGATACTGATTCATAATGTTAAGAGGTCATGGCTTGGAGAGATGGGAAGTTTTTGAGACAAGCCCAGGAGAGTCTGCATATATTTCTATCTTTTACTTACAGGATGTTGTTGTTGTTGCTGTTATGTGCCATCGAGTC
>NW_006399819.1:3735892-3795196 GCF_000299155.1 Elephantulus edwardii
CAAGTCCCTTCAGAAAATATCTTCCATTGTCCAACCCATGATCTGACAGTTTGTATCTTAAGCTTTCTTGGCTTCTGTGATTCCAAAAACGTTGACTGCTGACATTTTTATTTTGACAAAGAAAAATGTCAGCAATTTACAGGATACACTTGTTGAGTAATTACCTATTCATTTTGAGACTAATTTTGTCATCAGCAACATATGGGTAATAATAGCTCATAAAACTACTGGAATCACATGAAAACACAAGTATTATGTCTGGATACACAAATGTGGAACATAGCATCAGCTCAAAAAAATTGTACCGCACTTGGGAAGATAAATTCATAGCTTGTATTTATCACAGGAAGCTCTGGGGGCCTCTTAGCAAGAAGCTCTGCTGCAATCCCAAAGGCACATGGTTTGAACCCACCAGTCATTTCACAAGATAGTGGAGGAGAGTCAGTTTCCTCCTGTGCGATTTGCTGTCTCTGAAAATCTGCTGGAGGCTCAGCTCTGGGTCAGCTCCAACTCAACAGCATACTACCACAACAACTTAGCGCACAGAGATACTTAAAAAAAAAAAAAAGTAGCTTTATTAACATTTGATCACTAAAAATGCCTCACTGCCATTGAGTCAAAACAGACGCAAAGCTGATCCTCCAGTGGGTTTCTTAGGCTATAAATTGCATGAGAGGGAATTGCCCCTCTTTATCCCTCAAGCAAGTAATGTATTCAAACCATCCACCTTTGTAAGTTACTATCCAGTGGGGCAGTGTAGTCATTTGATTGGCATCCTCATTATCATCATTAAGCATCAGTGACTATTTTAAAATATTAGAGATAATTGCTTCTCCCCTTCTAATGTCAATTCTTTTGGTGCTTAATGGTACCAAACATCTTTGGAAGATGCTTTGAGATTTGGTACGTAGTGAAAACAAAAAGTTATAAGCACTTGATTCGCACTTTTAGATTGCTTTTAGCTATAACTAGACAGGATTTGATTTAGCTACTGGCAAAACATGTCTGTTTGATTTAAGAATAAATGCTTTCTTGATCCATCTTAAAATACCCTCAGCACAGAGTACTATGAATTCAGCCTCTTGGACAATCTGGAAAGATTCCAGATCTTTCTTTTTTAAGAGGAAATGTCCTTGAAATCTCCAGATTCATCTTAACAAAACTCAAGTGATTTTCTTTCTGTATCATTGTACAATCTGAATTTGTTTTGAATTTCTACTGTGTTTTAACAATCTACCACCCAGGTAAATTGGTGTACCGGTGAACTTACCGAGAAGAAATCGAGATTGTTAACAATTTCAGCTTTCTTGTTCCACAATCAAAATCTTAGTACCAGCCAATGGGAAATCAAAAGACAAATTGCACTGGGAAAATCTGCTGTTAGGGACCACTCCAGAGTACTGAAGAACAATGATGTCAATCTAGAGACTAAGGTGCCCTGATACAAGCCATGCTCTTCACAATTACTTGATATGCACCAGAGAGCTGGACAATGACCAAGGATGATAGATGAAGAATTGATGCCTTTGGATTGCAGAGAGGAATATTGAACAAACCATAGAGTTCCAAGAGAACAAATAATGAATGGGTGAAACTAAGCTCCTCCTTGGCAGCAAGGATTTTTAAACTTCTTTTACATACTTTGGACATATTGCCAGGAGGGTCCAGTCCTCAGAGAAGGACATTATGCTTGGAAGAGTGGAGGTACAGCACAGGAGAGAAAGACCTGAGATGAGACGGACTTGACATAATTACTGGGGTAATAAGGATAGGCGTGTCAAAGACAATGAGATTGGCTTAAGATAGGACAGGGTTCAGAGCTATTGTACATAGGTTTGATCTGAGTTGCAGGTGACTCAGTAGCACATAACAACAACAACAACAAACAAACAACTGCATTCTCCCAGGGTTTCAGAAAATAGAGAGCAGTAACTGCCAAGTTAGACACAGCTGCCTTAGAAGTCAGTTCTTATGCAATTAGTGACCTTGAAATAAATGAGTTAATATTTCTGAACCCCCTTCTACTGGTCTTAAAAACAGGGGTGTTATAAATACCTATCAAATTATTTTAGTATTTAAATATGATAATGGCCATAAGGCCACTAATCTCATAGTAGGTATTCAATGACTGTCAGTTCTTTCACTGTAAGTTAAAATGGTTAATGGTATCTAGCCAGGTCACCCTGATGAAGACTGTTTTGAATTTATTCCTATTGGGACATAGAGCCCAGAAGCACATAAAATAGATGACATCTGGCTTATAACATAAAAATGTCTGTGCAATGCAACACAGCATCTAATGCAACTATGCAGGTTTCCCTTTCTAAATTCCCCAAACAATTCAACCTGAGTGGTAATAGCTTATTAATGACCTTACTTGACTGGGCATACGTGGTTTTTTGGAATTCAATTGCCATATAGGAACCATATGTTGAGATCTCTTTAGACTTCAGAAAAAAGCATTAGCAGAGAAAACAGACATAATATTCCCAGTCACAAGATTCCATCAGCCAAACTCTTCCTTCATTATTTGGCTGACACTGGGCGTCCTTCAGCATCTCACTCAGGCATATCCTCCTTGGGAAATTCTCCTTAAACACCTTCTGCTAGTCTCCACGGTTGTACTTGCTACAAACCCCCCAAAATTCCCTTTTATTTATCCATTCTTTCTCTTAACCTTTGAATCTCTAGAGTAGCAGTTCTCAAAGTGAGGTCAACAGACTTTGATGCACCACTGAGACACTTCAGGGGGATTTACAAAGTCAAAACTGTTTTCTAAATGATGCTAAGACAATTATTTGCCTTCTATCACTGTGCTGACATTTGCACTGGAAATGGAAAACATTGATGACTAAAACTGCTGACATCTTAGCATGAATTAATGTTGTGCACCAAACTATATTGCAGCATCAAAAGCATTATACTCTTAACTGTCCTGTACTTGCAAGAAAAAAAACCCAAAACACCATAACAAAACAATGCAACATAAAACTTAACAAACAAAAATTAACATATCATTTTCCGCAAACTGACCTGGCCCACTCAACATGGCTTTTATTGTTCCTGATGTTAGTGCATGTTCTCTTTTTACAATAAATTTATGGCCATCAGAATAATTTGATATTGCTGAAAATGAAAACAATGAGGTCAAGTTTAGAGAGATCCCTTCATATGTGCTATCAAAAGTTTGCATGGATTTTACCTAGAAGGTACACTGCACTAACAGCTCTACAAAGATTCCCAAATTCCCATTTGTACCTGATATTGCACTGCAATTGCTGATGGCTGTGAACTTTTTAGATTGTTAAAGAAAATAAATAAACTGTTAAAAAAATAACATGTCAGTTCTAAGAATAGTCAATTAAACAAAAATATCTATTAATAATATAAATATCTCAATACATGTCTTCAATATTCTATGTGGAAAAATAGGATGTATACAAAGTGCTTCTGCTCTTTACCAAAGTACATTGATTTTCTGGAAGGAAAGCACTTGTGAGTTGCAAGCTGAAATAGCCTTTTCTTCATTGGAGCATGATTTTTTTATGAAAAGCAACTGGCAGACAAACTTTTTTATTCAGACATGAGAATGTCATAGAGATATTTATGAAAATTTTATTTTAAATTAATCAAAGAGAAATCAGTCACTACAAGAAAAAAGCTAATAATATTTATTCCCAATGACAACAAAATGCAAACTTCCAAGTGAAAATGATAATCTGAAGATTTAAGCTGCTGTGGTGAGCTTGACAGATCTCCAATACAGTCAAGATCTTTTTTGATATTGACTGTGGTGGCTTTTAAAAAAAGATTTTTGTTTTATGAGATATGTCAGTTTGGACAACTTGCATCACTCAATGAGACATTATATTCAAAACTATGAAGGTACAAAGTCCTATGTGGGTAAAAGAGTTATTGGAAAGGCAAGACAGACCAGTGTATTTTAATGCAACATTTGAAAATATTCACTGGTTCATTGAGGTGGCATCAGATTAACTAATCTTCAGAAAACTTGTTTGTAGAGGTCTGTTTGGTATAAAAGTATATATTTGAAAAGACTATTAATGTATGTTTCCTTTTTCTGACTATGCATCTATGCAATGCTGATAGTGTTCATACAAACCAAAAGCAAACCATAGTCATTGAGTAAATTTAAACTCCTGGCAATCCTCCACTGGAGTTCTCAGGCTGTAAATCATAATATGAGGAAACCATTTTTTCATATATGTCAACCAAAACAACACATTGCAATTGATTGATAAAAAACTAGATGTGAGAAGTCGGCTGACTTTGCTTAACCACACATCAAAAGTACTTCTGAAAAAAAGATAATCTGCTTTCAGAATAATTTTTAATTTTCAAATACGATTTTTCATTAATGCATTTTTTGCTATAATGGGACAGGTTTAATTGTACTATTGTAAGTTAATTAATAGCTAAACATTTTAAAAACAGTTACATTTAAATTCTACTTTAAAATATTCAAAGATGTAACTCACATAGAAAAAACTTTTTGGACCCTCAACATTTTCTTATAGTCCTTAGACCAGAAAGCTTACAAATGATTGTTGTAATGGCATTGTCATTCATCTTTCTATCCTGTGTGCATGGAACTTACTAAGTGCTTCAAACATGCTCGTTACATAGGTGGATAAGAGTTCAGTAAAATGAATAGTGTGTCCAATGTTAGAAGAATGTTTGTTGTTGTTGTTATGTGCCGTCGAGTCGCTTGTCACTCATAGCGACGCTATGTACAACAGCCCTAAACCCTGCTCTATCCTGTGCCAATTGCACTGCCACTGACACACTCATCCCGATTACCCCAGTCACTGAATCAATCCACCTCATAGAGGGTCTTTCCCTGCTGCGCTGTCCCTCCACCCTCCCAAGCATGATGTCCCTCTCCAAGGACCTGTCCCTCCTTACCACATGTCCAAACAAAGCCCCAGAATCCTTGCCTCCAAGAAGTAGCCTGGTTTAACTCTCTCCATGATGAATCTGTTTGTTTTCCTAGCAGTCCATGGTACATTCAATACTATTCTCCAGCACCACAGTTCAAAGGCGTCAATTCTCCTTCTATCCCCCCTAGTCATTGTCCAACTCTCTGATGCGTAACAAGTGATTGCAAAGACCATGGCCTGTATCAGGTGTACCTTAGTCTCCAGAGACACACTGTCGCTCTTTTTTTTTTTAAATTTTTTTATTTTTATTTTTATTTTGTGTGCGTGTACCGTCAAATCAGATCTGACTGGTACAGGAGGATATTGCGCCTCCACACTGTCGCTCTTGAGTACTTTAGAGAGGTCCCTAACAGCAGACTTTCCCATCGCAATACGTTTTTTTATTTCCTGGCTGCTGGTACCAAGAGTGTTGACCATGAAGCTGAGCAAACTAAAGCTGTGAACAATCTCAATCTCTTCGCCATCCATCCTGATGCTGCCAATTGGTCCAGTGGTGAGAATCCTGTTTTCTTGACATTGAGCCTCAGTCCATACTGAAGGCTGCAGTCCTTGACCCTCTGCAGCAAGTGCATGAGCATAGATATTATTTTGATAATTGATAATTGATAAAGCAGTTAAAACACAGTATCATTCTCCACCCTAACTTTGTTCTTGCCTCATAACACAAAAATCAACAAAAAGAACTGAACTCTTTGACCACAATTGGTCAATATATTTTGATCATTCAAGGAACATCTACTGAAAGATACTTCTTTCCAAGCAGTGAGTTAGATCTTCATGTTGGTGATAAGGGTGAACAAGCTAGTTTTCTTAAAGATCACTTGCTGACAGCTAATTCATTTCATTTTACTTGTCTTACTATCAGGTTATTCATTATACAGAAGTATTTTTTTTAATGAGATGGGCTGATTATAACACTTTTTGACAATTTCTGGTTGGCCATTTTTATATTGTTTTATAATTACATTTAAAAGAATGTGTAGTACTAGCTGCTTTCCAAATTCCTGTATTAAAAATATGAAGGCTTGTTTGCCCCAGAGATACAGAAGTGTATAGAGGGGGCAGACTGACTGGAAGGAAAATGTAGAATTGAAGGCATGCAGCATGTGAGGAAACACATAGCCAAGCTGAAGTTTCCAAGAGACTAATATTAAAAAGAAAACTTTTCTAAAAACTCCAAATTATATGATATTTTTGTCAATACTATCTCTTTCAAGTATAAGTCAGTCAAGTTTCTTAAGAGAGAATTTTTTTTTCCCTTTTGGTAATTTTACCAGTGAAAAAGTAGAAATAGTTTAGAAATAATTTTTTTTCACGGTCTTGTAAAGATATATGTCAAGATTGTAAATCTTTTCTTACCTCTAAAGAAGCACTCTTGAATTGTGTTGATACAGGTAGCATATTATATCCATGAGTTAAAGGGCCCAAATTATTCCATAGACCCCAGATTATTCACTGTAAGATAGATCTTTCCTTTCATTTTCCTCTGATTTTTAAAATCAGGCTATGTTGTTTAGTCATGTCATACTCTCCTTGGCTGAGATTTAAACATTCTTTGTAGAATATAGATAAGGGTGTACCTTAATTCTGATAGCATTTTAAAATTAAATATAGCAGATGAGAAAAAAAAAACACAACCACCACAAACAAACAAACAAGCAGATGAACAAACAATGAAACAATTCTGTGTGGGAGACCATATTCAGGAGAGTAGGCTCTAACCTTCACTTGACTCAGCGTCTTTCCTCTTCCTTGTTCCCTGGGAAAACAATACCAGCAACAGCAGACCATCAAGTTGACTCTGACTCATGGTGACCTCATTCACAGCAGAATAAACTGAGCTCCATAGGGTTTTCAGTGGCTGAGTCCGCCGCCCTCCCCCCCGCCCCCCCCAAGATAAATCACCAGTCATTTTCTCTTGAGGCATCTCAGGTGAACATAAGCTCCCAGTTAGAAGCTGAGCAAGCATGTATTAACCAATTGTACCACCAACAGAGTCCATAAAAAGAACAGGTGTACCTGGTAAACAATGAGGGAGCTCTGTTGGTGAATCCCAGAGGGATTGTACTGCTAACCCCAAGGCAGTGTCTCTCTGCTTGGTTTAATTCACTAGCAGCTATGTGGGAGAAAGTTGAGCAATCTCCTCCTGTACAATTTACAGCTTCCCCAAACGTCACTGGAGGGTCAATTATGACTCTGTTCCAATTTGAGAGCAATGTGTTTTTCAGTAAGTGCCTAAACAGTGAATGGGCTTAAGCATAGCAGAGAGTGGTGAGAATGGGGCAGGATAAGGCAGTGTTTCATTTCTATTTTACACAGGGTCATTGTGAGTTCATTCTGACTCAATGGCACCTCACAACAACAATGAGCAAGAAGCTGACATATTTCAAGGCAAGGTAACCAAGTTTGATAGACCTACTTTATCCCGAAGAACTCTAGAGTTCGGTATAAAGCTCACACAAGCCTGAGGGGAAAAGAATGCTAATTTTTAGCTGATGTGTATAAATATGATGTGGTCACACGAGCAAGGTTCCTACATAAGGAGAACATACAGATTTTTATGTTTCAAAATATTAAAGATTTCCTCAGAATACAATTGAGTATCTTTTTCATACAAACAACAGCATGTATAATTTTCCTTTGCATTAACCCTGTCTTGTAAAGCACTAAGAAAAAGGAAAATGTGCAAACACAATCATGTCCATGTCTCTGTCATGGTTAAACAATCAGAATACTCCACATGCATGTATGAAAATTAAGAGCCTTCCCACTTTTCTCAGTCAAGACAGTCATGCTGTTCTGACTGCACATGCACATAATGGAAACAAAATTGCTTTAAATAATCAAAATACACAAAGGCACATTTTTCTGAGTGATTGGAAATAACCCTGACAAATGCTCGCATTTGGTAAATTATGAGCTAGCCAAGTTACGTTTGCATAAATATAATGAAAAACATTTTTAAAAAATTTAGTAAGTATATAAAGCCAGACATTCTCTTGGTAATGAATTTCTTTGACAGATAAACCAACAACCATGCAGGGCAAGTTTATGAAGGTGCCTCCCTGGTGTTTTTGTGTATGTGTGTACACACACACACACACACACACACATTTCTGTCAAGTTGACTGCAACTCATAGCAACCTTATAGGATAAAGCAGAACTTCCCTACAGGGATTCTAAAGCTGTAACTGTTCACAGAAATAGATCACCAGATCTCTTTTACATAGAGTGAATGGTGAGAAACCTCTGACCTTTGGTTAGAAGCTGAGTGCTTTAACCACTGTCCTGTCAGGGATTCCTACAGATATATTGTATACACATACCAGGTTCTGCAGAGGGACCTAAATAGTGGAACTGCTTTTAAAACAAGAGAAAAAGAGTGAGAGAGAGATGGAGAGAGGTGGAAAGAGAGACAAAGCCTGAGCCTATCTAGTAGCTAGTTCAATTTTGAAAAGAAGATTATAAGAATTGCTGTTTAGAGTAAAGAGGAGTGGGGGAAAAAACCCATTAGTTGAAGACCTAATGAACTAGGCAGTCTTCAACCTCTCTGACTCTGAGACCAGAATAATCACTGGCAACCATCTGAAATGGATTGCAAGAGAAGGTACTTGATAAAATGGGATAAAATATGCAACAAAACTCCAAATAATAAATAAGCCCAGGACTACTGATCTGATAGAGACTGGTGAGACCACTGAGACAATGACCCTGTTGCCCTTCAAACTGGGAAGTGAAATTACTCCTATGACTCATTCATCTTTCAGCCAAACAAACAATAACCAGCATATAAGGTGATCAATAACATTAGCGAGGAATTCATTCCTCGGAGCAATCAACCATACAAGATCAATAGGGCAGTATTTGTTCAAGGAAAAGTCTCAGAAGGCAGGAAGGAATAGAAAATAGAGGTAGTAAGTGGGAAAGATATTGTGACATTGTGGGATTTTCACTCAAGATCACAAAATGTATATGAATTGTGGAATGAAAACCAATTTTTCCCTGTAAATGTTCACTCAAATCACAATAAAAAACAATCAGTCACAATTTAAAGATAACTGCTTTGATTAGGGTACAATATACCAGCTAATTAATGAGAAACTGTATTTTTTATGAACTCTGTAAAGCATCTTTGAAAAATTTATGTTTCTGCGGAGTCTCCAGCAGATTTTCAGAGGTTATAAATTGCAAAGAGGAGATTGTCTTTTTCCCACAGGGTAATTGGTGGGTTTGAACTATGTGCCTTGGGATTGGCAGCACAACTCCTTATAGTAGCTGACTAGAGCTCCTTATCATGAAGTTAAAAATTAAAAGAAATTAAATTCAACAGTAGCTGAAGTACATAGCTTCACATAAAAAGTATACCACTGGTTGCAACACCTCCATGATACATCTTCAAGGATATGAACATGTACAGCTAAGCACAATTAATAACAGTGCATCTAAATTCTAAAATCAATCTCCATAATAGTCTATGTGTTTCCTACTGCCAAAGGGGCCCTTTAGAGTAGTGAGAGAAGATCTTCACCCTGAAACCCACAACGTCCCTTTTCAGCAGGAAGTAGCTAAGAGAATACGCCAACCCCTTTTCCTTATGAATCAGGGTGAAGTCCCTCTCAGGGAGGAGTGATAGGGAATGGCAAAGGGCACACTGACAAAGGAGATTAATCAGAACTGGCTTTGACAAGCACTGTGGCAACTGGACAATTAAAACAGACATTCGGGAGCGGGGAAGAAGAACAAACTGAGGAGGAGGGTAGAGAAAACAGTGCAACAATGAATGAATGAATGAGAACCCAACATCTCTGTAAATGTTCATTAAAACTAATAAAATTTAATAATAATTTTAAAAAAATGTATACCACCCAGGGTTTTCCCAAATAGGTTTGTCACAAAAGATAAGAAGTTTGGGCACATACCTACTACAATAAACTTTATGCTCAAAAAAAAAGATAAACTGGGCCATGGGTTGTGAGTAGGATAGAGATGACATTTCTTAGGGGAAAATTCTTTCAATTCTTAAGCATGAATTGTAGGTAGAACCTGCTTGTAATTTACTGCCTTAGTCATCTTTGAGTATCATCAACTTTTTCTCATAAACACCCACCCAACTTTACTTGACAATAGGAAGTAGGAGCTTGAGAGAAACCAGAATTACGACAGGACTCTAACAGGTAAAATGGTACAGCCAATCAAACTAAACTGGAGTCACTCGCCTTATTCTTTGGGTCAGTCCCTATGCTCTTCTTCTCTTTTGTTTTAAATATAGCTTAATGTTTTTGGCTTAGTATCGAACAGTCAAACTCACAGGAAAAGTTTGGTAAGTAAAGTCCTTATCAACCAGCAATGTGATTTTTCTTCCCATTATTTTCATAAACTCCCTCTCTCCTGAAAGTCATCAATGACTAATTAATTGTGACATCCGTGATCTCATATTTCATCCTCCTAGTTTCTGTCTTCTTGTCACTTGATCAAGTCTTCCTACAAGAAACTCTCCACCTTTCTTTCTATGGAATTTCTCAGTTTTCCTTTTATCTGTGCAATTTTAATTTGTTTCCCTTCCTCTTCTCACACTCTCCTTTTAAGCAATCTAAACAGATATTTGTCAGCCCTCTTCTCTCTCTGTTCTGTCTCTCTCTTGACAATCTCTTCTGCACTTTGGGTCTTATTGGCAAAAGAAGACCTCCAAAGCTCTGTCTTGAGTTCTGTTGGAGCGTGAGATCCTCCTTCCCACGAGCCCACTGCTCTCCTCTGCTAGAGCAGGCTGCAGGAAAGCAAAGGGAGAAAAAAAGTCTATGTGTACAAATAAAATTCAGTATCTTCTCTTACACATTTTCATTTCCACCTGTGATAGCTATTTTTTAAAAATGCTATGTTGTTAAGGAGCTCTGCGGCTAACAACAACGTTGGCGGTTTGAATTCACCAGTCGCGGCAGCAGAGACATGGGCTGTTTGCCTCCCATAGAGACTGACAGTCTTGGAAAACTGATGGAAGGAGGCTGTGAGTTGGAATAAACTGGTCAGCAGTAAGAAGTTGTTAGTGGCTGAAGAGGAGATTGTGCGTTCCCAGGGACCCCACCTGTTGGACTGAAATGGTTCCAGGGAGTTGTCTTTGCTCTCACCTTCGAAGAAGTCGATCTCCAGGTGTTTCTATGATGGAGCAATTAAATGCATTTTGAAACATCAACCTTTCAATTAGCAGCTGAGTGCTAATCTGTTTTGCCACCAGGCTTCATTTGGTAATGGTACATTTTTGAAAAAACAAAACATTTCTGTAGAGTGAATTCTGAGACATGACAATCTATAGGATGGAGTAGAACTGTGGTTTCAAGGTTGTAATCTTTAATGAGACCAGATTATTGATACTTTTTTTTCCCTATTGGTAAATTCATGGACTACTCCACAGCAAGTTGTACTACCAACCTAAAGGTTGCATGTCTCCGCAGTTCAAATTCACCAGTGGCATGAGGGTAAACTTACTCACAATAGTTAGTTTGAATTCCAGCCCTTAACTATCACAGCATCAGAATTCCTTTTAAAATGTTATAATTGAATGTAAACAAATGCCAAAGCAGGACAAGTTGATGAAAATGTTTTGGTGAGAGTGCACACAAACAAATTATGACAACTAAAAAAAAAGGTGACAGGGTTTGAAACCTCAAAGTCACTTATGATGTCATTATTGTTCCTTTCTGAAATAATTTGCAAAGCCATGTCAAGTCTTTCATTTCAAACCTTGCCATTTCTGTCTTCTCCTTCTCTCTTCTCTACCTGATCCCAACAGCTCTTTGAGCTCTTATCCCGGATGCTCGTTCGGCTCTTAGCTAAACAAGACTTTGCACATGTTTATGGGCATCCTCATCATTTTGATTTGCCAAAATGATTCCTTTTCCTATAGAGGAATGCTCTCTGGTTGAGACTGATAGCTTTGTCTACCTATTGTTGTTGTTTTTGTTGTTATGTGCCGTCGAGTCGCTTGCGACTCACAGCGACCCTGTGTACAACAGCCCTAAACTCTGCTCTGTCCTGTGCCAATCGCACTGTCTCTGACACTCCCATCCTGATTATCCCAGTCACTGAATCAATCAACCCACCTCACAGAGGGCCTTCCCCTCCTGCGCTGTCCCTCCACCCTCCCAAGCATGATGTCCTTTTCCAAGGACCAGTCTCTCCTCACAACATGTCCAAAGTATGTTAGACGGAGCCTCAGAATCCTTGCCTCCAAGGAGCCACCCGGTTTAACCCTTTCCAGGATAAGTCTGTTTGTTTTCTTGGCAGTCCATGGTACATTCAATACTCTTCTCCAGCACCACAGTTCAAAGGCGTCAATTCTCCTTCTATCCTCCCTAGTCATTGTCCAACTCTCTGATGCATGACAAGTGATTGCGAAGACCATGGCCTGTATCAAACGCACCTTAGTCTCCAGGGGGACACCATTGCTCTCCAGTACTTTGGAGAGGTCCCTAACAGCAGACTTTCCCATGGCAATGCGCCTTTTAAATTCCTGGCTGCTGGTGCCAAGACTGTGTCTACCTATTAGAGCTCTGAAAATGAGGCGCTTGATTCAGTTTTCCACAATTTGTCCACACACACATGCACACACTTCTGCAGTGCCTGTTAGTTGATCCTCAGAGATATTTGATTTCTTGGACCTTATTGTCATTACTTGGTCACACATTTTAAACTGTAAGAAAAAAGACTAAATATGTTATTGTATTTTTAGTTAAGGGTTACATACTACTTCAGGTTCTCTTCAACTATTTGCAGACAATTTGTTAAGTGACATGGTTACATTCTTGATAGTGAGTGAACTTGCTCATTATTTTTATTCTGATGACTCTCTTTCCATTAATCTAGTTTCCCTTTCTCCTTACATTCTTATCCTTGTTTTGACTGCTTGATGTTTTGTTATTTTTGTTGTTATGTGCCATCAACTCATAGCTGACCCTCCAGTGGGTTTTCAGAGGCTGCAAATCACACAAGAGTTTACCCATCGTGCTCGCGCAAAATAGCTGGTGGATTCAAACACTGCCCTTCGATTGGCAGTGCATTCCCTTACCACCAGGCCACCAGATCTCCCTTGATCTTGAATAGGTAATTTTTTTTAAAGCAGCACAGAATTTATAAGTGATATCATTACTTTGTTAGCTAATCTGTTATTTATCTTCTGAAGAGTCTCTCAAGGCAAAAGTCTCCAGGAGTCTTTCAACCAATCTAGAAAGTGTCTTTTTCATTTTCTTTTTTGTTTGTTGAGGTTTTTTTTGTTATTTGATTTCATTTGGTTTTAGAAGTTCCACGTTCTGTTCCACATTTTTCTCCTTGCTATCTATGTCCATCTACTCTGGTCCTGATCAAAACTTTGAGTTCTTCTGGGTGGATGTGATCTTGGTACACGCTACAAAACTTTTACTTTGTTAAAAACATCCTTAGATTTGGGATCAGAGAATAGTCATGAAGGGGAGAGCAGAAAGCAGGGAAATAGGACCAAAGCAAAAGCAAATTCAAAGCAGTGGCAAGTGGCAGGTTAGAAATATTCTGAGACCATTTCTTTTCTTTTCACTTTGTCTTTTTGTTGGTGTAAAGGAGATGCCAGCATCCTCATACCACAACCACCAGTCTGTCATGAATCTCATAAGTCATAGCACCTCTCCTGCCACACCCAGGCCAGCTGCTCCCAGGGAGGCTCTTTGTTCACTGGAAGTCGATCAGTGACTGATGGGCTGAGAATTAGTCTATTGTCAGGAAAGACTGCATAGTTGCCAAGGCTAAGAATGAACTTGACCAGAAATGGTCATAGTAATCCTTGTATATTAAGAAGAGAGTCACACCTCTGGAGCCTTCTATCTTCTCAAATAATGCACAAGTATTATATTGAACAGTGGATTTCAGGAGTACTGAGAGGCTCTTAAGCATCTAGGATATTAGTAAAAGGATTCTGTCAATGAAGGAAAGTGTGAAACACATGCATACACCCGCACTATGTACATGAATGAAATACAGTGTATTAAATAATTATATACATTCCAATTTAAAACAACAACAAACCCAAGCAAACAACAATGACAAGAAAAAAGGAATCTGGGAATGAGGAAAGTACCAAACACTAAGGATATCTTAAACTCATTCCCATTAAGTTGGAACTAATTCACAACTGATGCACAATTGGGTCATTGAAGCTGTAAAGCACATAGGAGACTATTGTCCATCTTTCTCCTTTGAGATGCTGAGAGATTAGAACTACCAGAAAGGCTCAGCCTTTGACTCAGCAGAGTAAGTCCCTCTGAACTATACCTTTGATAGCTAACACTCTAGCAGGTTTTCAAAAGCTGTAAATCACATGGGAAAAATTAATTGTCCATCTTTCTATCGATAAACAGCTAATGGATTTGAACTGCTTGCCTTTGTGTTGATAGTGCAGCTTCTTACCACTAATCCACTAGAGCTCTGTAAGAGATGTCTGGGAAGTCCCAATTAGGGATTCCTTCCCAGGAGATGATCTCACTCAAAGTTCCATAAAGTCAAAAGCAAAGAGCACATACCAGAACAACTTTCATCATCTCCACCTTAAATTTTCTGTCAACATTCCCTCTTCTTCTTGGAGTAAGATTGAAAAGCAAAACAAAACAATAATTTTACAGCTAACGTAGTTACTTGAAGTCTGACAAATTCCTGCTCCATTACTGAAAAGGCTACTTTTACATTCAATTGTTCCTACCCTACCAACTTTTTCCCCCTTTTCCAAACATGAACAAAATTTTCCCTTTTTAAAAGTAATTGTTACTATTAGTTTCTTTCCCTTTACTTTATCTCTATTAAAATATATATGGAACAGATATTCCATATATTTTCTTCCTCCATATTTTTGTCTCTCACTTTCATTCCCTAGGTAACCAAGCCCCAAGGGGTCTATTTGTTCTTGTTGACCTCATTAGTCCTGAATTACTACCTGCTTCCACCTTTCTCTGGCTTTGGCTCTGGCTCTGCAATAATCAACATTGCTGATCATCCCAAACCAACCTGGCTTGGTATACTTCCTATAACCAAAGTTAAATTCTCTTCTCTCTTCTCTACACCATGCTTGGGAGGGTGGAGGGACAGCGCAGGAGGGGAAGACCTTCTATGAGATGGATTGATTCGGTGACTGGGGTAATCGGGATGGGTGTGTCAGAGGTGGTGCGGTTGGCGCAGGATAGAGCAGGGTTTAGGGTTGTTGTGTATAGGGTCGCTATGAGTCGGAAACGACTCTACGGCACATAACAACAACAACTTCTCTACATATTTCCCCTCTTTCTACCTATAATTACTTTAATGAATAATTTACATCACCGATAACTCTTAATTCTTTTTTGCATATTGCTAAAATTGTTGATTGGAATTTATTTTATATAGATCAGATGTTTTTGCTTTCCTTGATACATAATCCAATATTTCCATATACCAATGTTTGGCTTCCAGTCAGATGTTGTTGTTGTTGTTGTTGTTAGGTGCCGTCGAGTCGCTTGCGACTCATGGTGACCCTATGTACAACAGCCCTAAACTCCGCTCTGTCCTGTGCCAATCGCACTGTCTCTGACACGCCCATCCTGATTATCCCAGTCACTGAATCAATCCCCCTCATAGAGGGCCTTCTCCTCCTGTGCTGTCCCTTCACCCTCCCAAGCATGATGTCCTTCTTCAAGGACTGGTCTCTCCTCACAGCATGTCCAAAGTATGTTAGATGGAGCCTCAGAATCCTTGCCTCCAAGGAGCCACGCAGTTTAACCCTTTCCAGGACGAATGTGTTTGTTTTCCTAGCAGTCCATGGTATTCTCAATAACTTTCTCCAGCACCACAGCTCAAAGGCATCAATTCTCCTTCCATCCTCCTTGGTCATTGTCCAACTCTCTGATGCATAACAAGTGATTGCGAAGACCATGGCCTGTATCAAACACACCTTAGTCTCCAGAGAGACACCATTGCTCTTCAGTACTTTGGAGAGGTCACTCACAGCAGACTTTCCCATGGCAATGCGCCTTTTAATTTCCTGGCTACTGGTGCCAAGAGTGTTGACTGTGGAGCCAAGCAAACTAAAGCTGTGAACAATCTCAATCTCTTCACCATCTATCCTGATGCTGCCAATTGGTCCAGTGGTGAGAATCCATGTCTTCTTGACATTGAGCCTCAATCCATATTGGAGGCTGCAGTCCTTGACCCTCTGCAGCAGGTGCTTCAGGTCCTCTTCAGTTTCAGCAAGCAGGGTTGTGTCATCTGCTTAATGCAGATTGTTGATAAATCGTCCACCAGGCTTCACCCCACATTTCTCCTCATAGATATCTGGTCAGATAGATTTTAAAAAAAAGTGTGTACACACACACACACACACACACACACACACACACACACACACATTCATACATATAAGGAGCTCTATTGGCATAATGCATTACTTTGCTAACCAAAAGGTCAGTGGTTTGAATCTACCAGCTGCTCTGTAGAAGGGTGCGCAACGTGCTCAGATGTGATTAACTGTCTCTAAAAACCTGCCAGAGGGTCAGCTATGAGTTCTGACTTGATGGTATACAACAACAACAACAAATACATATATTGTGTGTGGGGCGGGGAGAGGTGTGAGAGTTGTTATGGATCTTTGGTAGAATGGTTATTTATTTATTTCCCATTCATGAGTTTCTGCTAGGTGGGTGATGAACACAAGTTGTTTGAGAGCTTAAATTTATTGTTAAAACTAAAATTTATAGCGATCAAGTAGATTACCACTCATGGTTTCCAAGGCTCTAAATCTTCACAAGGGATGCTTCTCATCTTTCAGGGACTGGCTGATGGATTTGAACCATCAGTCTTAGCAGTCCAACAAAGAAGACTCTGGAAACCACTGAGCATTGTGGAGAGACCCATGGGTTCTTTTGTTATTCTGACTGCCTCCCTCCTCGGAGAGTATTTTTTGATACATTTTGATAGAGGGTTATCACTACTCTAAAAGTGAAATGTGCATGTTTTTGCTGTCACTTTCCCTCTATGTCTATCTGCTACCTCATAAATATGGGAAGAACTTGGCAATGGAACATTTGAACAGACTTTTTAGGAAGGAAAGACCATGTTCTCCTGTGAGCTGACTGAGAACACTTAGGTAGATGACTGTTTCCTTTTGTTCAGACCAAATGGTTTAAAGTGCTCCATTTCCATCTGGGTGATGGGTCTATTTTTTATTCCTTGAGAAATATTTATTCTACTGATACAGGCATTCAGAAAAGTTAATTGACAGTTTCCTTCTTCATCATGTATTTCTTACAAAACTTTTGGGCTTTCCTGATTGACTGTTTCACGTATCTTTTCCCATTTTCATGCATCAACCCTGGAGGTAGAGGTAGTTCTCTTCATCTGACACAAGAAGGGGGTTGAAAAAATGTCAGAGAACAGGTTAGTCTCCCTGAGGGGCCACGAGGACTGTGTCTACAAGAAGTCATAGATTTAAGTTTCTGCAATGTAGAGTTTCCCCAAGGTAATAACTGTTAATAGCATGTATTTCCCAGAGAAACAGAGTTAGGACCCTGTCTGAGAGAAGTGTTGTCAAATAACAGAGACTATCTATTCAAGTTTCTAGTGAGTATCCTCTGCCCTGCAATGTCTGACAGGAATAATTGCTTCATAAATATTTGTGGAATTGAAATACATTGAAATGTTGGCAAAAATATATATACACAGTATTTCTAGATGTACCAGCTTTTTGACACTTGGGCAAATTTCTTATTTTCTTATGCCATGTTCTGAAGAATGCATAAGATATTTCTGGGGTTGTGACTTGGCAGAATTTCCCCTGGGGCATTGCCAAGGAAGTGGAGACTTTAGTTGGAGCTGCTCTCTGTTAAGAGATCCAGAGGTCAGAACAACAACAACAAAAACAACAAATCTCTCCTTAGTACATGTTAAGATTAGAGACTTTCACAAAGAAATCAATGTAGTTCAATTCTTTCCCTGATGCCTCTGGCTGTAAACAAAGCTGGACCCAAGATACTAGGTTTGACTAATTAATTAGTGGTGAATTCAAATCTGACCATCATCCTGTGTCTAGTTGATTTAATAATATATCAAGCTTGTCTGAGTACAGCTTTGCCAATTATGAAATAAATGACCATTTTGAATATTATATGAAATGTCAAAGAGAAATAACCTAGATCTGGTATAAATACTATTGTTGCTGCTGTGTACCATAGAGTCAGAACTGCCCCAAAGCTGACCCTCTGGTGGGTTTTCAGAGGCAGTTAATTACACAGGAGGAGATTGCCCACCGCTCTTCCATGGAGCAACTAGTGGCCTCGAACCACATGCCTTCAGGATTATAGCACAGCTTCTTACCACTAGGTCACCAGAGCCTAATAAATACAATACAATACTGACATCAAATAATTAAAAATCAGAGTTAAAGCAACATTTATTATATTCTCAATAGTTTCTTTTAAACCTTAAACATTTTATTTTAATCAAGAGGAAAACAAGGTATGTCACAGATGAAAACGACACACATATTTTTGTGCTTATTATTTAAAGAAAGGAGAAACATCTGAAATCTGTTTGCTAACTACAGTATAATACAAATTAGCCTGCAGGCACTGTGTGTGCTGTACCCTGACTGCTTGCCAGCCCCGCTTAGTCCCAACGTATTAATGAGCAAGTGCAAGTATTTGAACAATCAGCATTTCCGCATTTGCATGCAAACTCTCATGCTGTGTAATTATACACAGAGCTGGCACTCAAATTAATTAAAGCTGATTTCTCTGTGACTGCAAACTGGTCATATCCTCAGCTTTGCCTTCCTATGAAGTCATCACTCTACATTCAACGTGACACTTCTGTCCCTGGCATTCTCAGTAATGCTAATGTTCGACAATTGTGAATCCAGCAATATTTTAGAGAGCAGCTGACAATGGCTGGGTATTCTTGTGCTTTTCCTCTCCTCTTATTTATCCCTGCTTCTGGGAGAGAGATAAAGACCAGCTTTTGAATGCCTGCTTTGTAATTATCTCAAGTAATAATGCAAACAAATTACATGTATTGTTTCAGTGTGTTCCCTCCCCTTTTGTGACTCCACCCACTGATTAGTGCTTACAAACAATTAACAAACTTAAAAAAATGTTTATTTGATACTAACAAACAATTAGATTTGATGGTTTTATTCTTAATTTTGAAAAGGCTCTAACAAATGGTGTTTTATTTTGAGAGATAAGAATCTCATAATTCAAGATCTGGGAGATTAGGAGAGAAAGAAGCAGAGATGACTGCTAGATTTGATTAAGACTTTTTTGAATCCTCATCAAACAGAACAGAATTGAAACGGAGACTATTATTTGCCAGAGAGATCCCCAAATGTTAACTTCTAGGACAGAAGGCTTTCTGCGGCTCTAGTGCAATAAAGGCATCTCCTTTGGTTCCTCAGTTCCTCTGAAGAGGCTGTTTCTGTGACACTTCCTTTGAAAAGACATGCTCAGAGCAATTAAGATACCATTATGATTCTCTCTATAAATTAAAATCTGAATTATAGGTGACGAGAAACACATCACTGCGTAGAGTCTCAGGTGAGCTGCTTTGAAATCACCCTTTACCTCTCAATCCCATCTCACCATCTCCTTATTTCTCTGTATCCCATTAGCAATTGTACAGGCAGCTCTCACAGGGCTCAGTGTCTATTCTAAGACCAGACATCAAACAGTTCTGTGCCTCAAGTTCAAGATACTGAATAACACGGCATTTTTGGCAAGAAGATTGCTCTAGTAATCTGCATTTAAAAGAGAAGATCTAGGAAGAAATTCCTTGGTAGTCTGCTTCTAATGATCTAATCAAGAGATATAACTGACCTTACCTTACACTGTAGCAATTTGGGGACCACATAGACCATCAGTCTTCCTTGCTTCCTGCTAGGTCCACTTGACATACAAATGAGAAAGGAGTATTGAGGCTTCCGGAGAGACTCTTGGGGAGATCACAGTCACACTACTATGATCCTGAAGCCTGCTCTTCTGTCTTGTCATAGATTTCCTATGCAGACAGGTGTCATATTGGCACGAATTACATTGCCAAATAAATTTACAAGATGGGCGTGTCTGGGATCAGGTAGCCAGTTCCACCTGTCTCTAAACTCTCATAACCTCCACTGCTTTCAATATTTCACTCGGGTACCCAGTGACTTCATGAATTACCCACGCACTGGGCCCAACTAACTGAGGTGTGGGAACAGTATCGAGCTAGCAGCACCGTCATTGTAGTACACAATGCTCGTTGCTACTGGCAAATACCTATTTGCTGAATCAGGATTGGGCTGCAGTGAGCAGGACTGGGCAGTTCTACTGCTTTCTGTTTGTTTCCTTTTTTAAAAAAACAAAACACACACACATACACCCCCCCCCCCAAAAAGGTTCCTTTCCTAATTATCCAGCTATTTCTTTTTAAATGCTAGTTTAGCAAAACATTCTTTTTCAGATTCATTCATTCAAAACAATTTTTTAAGGACAGAGAGTTGTTTTCTTTTAGCCTTTTTCAAACCAAGAATTCGCAAAGCAAAGGCAAAGATAATAAAATCAGAGTTCTCCAGACAAAATGAACATTGCAACATATGTTGAACATTTTGTTTTAAAATTTTCTGATAGCAAATAAAATATGAATTAATTATGATTCTTTATTGTCAGGTGTTTTAAGAAAGCTTTTTGGGTTTTTTTTCCCTTTTCAAGCAAGTCCCTAGATTGTACAGTTAGCTATGCTCAATCTCTTGTTGCCAGTGAGTAAGAACTGATTCATAGCTGACCCTCCAGCAGATTTCCAAGACCATAAATCACAGGAAGAGACTGCTGTATTCTTTTTTTGACTGCCAGAGCTACTCTGCCTTGGGTTAGAGTCACACCCTATTGACTATAAAACCAGTGATCCCTACCAGTGTTCAACTACTATCTGAAAATTGTCAGTTTGCATCTGCCTGATGTGCCTTAGAAGACAGACCTGGCGATCTTCTTCCAAAAGGTCACAGTTGAAAGCCATGAGGAGCAGAGAGCTACCATGCACACCATACATTGGAACAAGAACAAGCAGCAGCTATAGGCTGCTGCAACTCAATAAATTGTTTCTAATAGTTGACAGTAGTGTTAAAACACTTGTAAATACAAGTGTCAGTGTCATTCAGCTAATAAGGACAAGATTTTAGAAACCTGCCCAAATTATGTGTATTTTTTTAGGCATATAGGCTTTTTATTATTTTTAATTAATTTTAATGAAAGTTTACAGAGACTTAGGGTTTCCATTCATTCATTGTAGCACTTTTCCCCCTGCCCACTCCTCCCCCCCGCCCCCGGCCCCCAGTTCACTCTTCTTTGAAAAGTAAAAGAAAAATTCTTTCATTGTTATACAATCCCTCCCCACAAGTCCACTCCACTGTGCAGCCTTCATTCTGGACTCCTGTCATGACAATAATACCTAATCATATATCCCTTTTTAACTGTTCTCTCCCTCATCTTTTTCAATGTAGTATATATAATTTATCCCTTCTTCTCAGTCTTCCCTCAACCCTGATGTTAGTCTCATTTTACAACAGTGGCACTATTCAGTATTTGTCCTTTTGTGACTGAGATATTTCACTTAGCATCATGTCCTCCAGGGTCACTCATTTTGTATAATATTTCATGAGTCCTTGATTTTAAATGCAGCATAATATTCCATTGTGTAAATATACCAGAACTTCTCTATCTATTCATTTGTTGATGGGCACTTAGGTTGTTTCCAACTCTTTGCAATTGTATTATTTGTCATGTTTTTAGGTACTGTTGACTTGGTATCATCACAAAAATTATTGCTTTATTTTCACTTATATGCATGTTTTTAGAGCCATTGACTCAGTCCATCTCATGGAAGATCTTGCTCTATTTTGCTGACCATTACTTTACCAAATTTAATGTCCTTCTCTAGGCCTGGGTCCTTCTTGCTAATATAGTATATAAGAGCATCTCACCATCTACACTTCTAAAGAGCATTGTGGCTCTACTTTTTTTAAAGACACATTTTTTTCTGGCAGTTCATTGTATATTCAATATTCTTGGACAACACAATAATTAACATCTATCAGTTCTTCCTCTGGCTTCTTAATTCATTGTCCAGATTTCCCATGCAAATGAGACAACTGAAATAGACCATGATTTGACAGACTTAGCCATCAAAGGCACATATTCACTTTTTAACTTTTAAAAACAAGTATTTTACAGCAGGTTTACTAATATAACATGTCCTTTTTTCCCTGCATTCAATCATCACTAATTATCAATTTATTTTTATTTCATGGTTGCTCAATTTTAGACTGCAGAAGTTGATAAGAATCTGCCACTTCCTCAACTTGAACATTAATGGCTGTGGCATTAAGCTGAGTAATAGTTATATTAACTCATTTTCAATATGTGTACAGGAATTTTCCTACCACTGATAACATTGTACTTTAGGATACATCTTGAAATGTTCTTTGACAATGAATGCAGTGCTGGTTATAATAAGTTTGTCATTATAAGTACAATAGAATTAGAATAACATTTAGAAAATATGGGTTCAATAGATGTGAAGAAACATGTCAATTCATAATTTCATCTGACAGCACTGTAAACTATGGGTAAAATATTCATTTTCTCTAAGTTCTCAATTTCTAAGTGATATTTAAAGCAAGCAAACTATTTTTTTCCTGTTGTAGCTTGTTTTTCTTTTTTCTTTAACAACTATTTTTTTCTGTTATTAATTTTAATGAAAGTTTACAGAGACTTAGGGTTTCCATTCATTCATTGTTGCACGTTTCTCCCTGCCCACTCCTCCCCCCGCCCAGTTCGCTCTTCTCTTTGGAAAGTAAAAGAAAAATTCTTTCATTGTTATACAATCCCTCCCCACAAGTCCACTCCACTATGCAGCCTTCGTTCTGGACTCCTGTCATGACAATAATACCTAATCATATATCCCTTTTAAACTGTTCTCTCCCTCATCTTTTTCAATGCAGTATATATAATTTATTCTCTCTTCTCAGTCTTCCTTCAACCCTGATGTCAGTCCCATTTTACAACAGTGGCACTATGCAGTATTTGTCCTTTTGTGATTGAGATATTTCACTCAGCATCATGTCCTCCAGGGTCACCCATTTTGTAAAAGGTTTCATGAGTTTCTTGTTCTTCAGTGCAGCATAGTATTCCATTATGTGAATATACCAGATCTTCTCCATCTATTAGTTTGTTGATGGGCACTTGGGTTGTTTCCAACTCTTTGCTATTGTGAACAAAGCACCCATAAACATGCGTGTGCATATATCTGCTTGGGTGGTGGTCATGGTTTCTTTGGGGTATATTCCCAGTAGTGGAATTGCTGGGTCAAATGGTATTTCTGTTTGTAACTTTTTGTGTAAGCACCTTCCATAGTGGTTACACCATGTTACACTGCCACCAACAGTGAATAAGGGTTCCAGTTTCTCCACAACCTCACCAGCATTTGTTATTTGCTGTTCTGTTAAATTTTGTTATTCTTACTGGGGTAAGATGATATATCATAGTTGTTATGATTTTCATCTCTCTTAGAGCTAGGGATTTTGAACACTTCTTCACGTGTTTGTTTGCCCTCTGAATGTCTTCTTTGGTGAAGTGTCTGTTCACATTCTGTGCCCATTTTTCAATTGGGTTGTTTACCTTTATCTTGTTTTGTGTGCAAACTGTTTTCTTATTTAGATTTTCATTTCATCTTCAAGGTTTGTCCTGCATTCCACCAAAGCAAGAGTTTCTTTTACAGCATCAACTTTGTTTCAGTTTGCCCACTATATAGCACAAAACCGGCATGAAATAATGTGTAAATATATTTTAATATGAACGTATTATTATTTGTTACATATTTGTAAATTATTATTGTTGTTATATACTGTAGAGTCAGAACAGACCCATAACTGACCCTCTGGTGGGTTTTCAGAGGCAGTTAATTGCACAGGAAGAGATTGCCCATCCTTCTTCCTTGGAGCAGCTTGAGAATTTGAACTGTGTGCCTTTGGGATTGCAGTGCATCTTCTTGCCACAAGGGCAACACTGCTTCCTTATTTGCAGTTAGGTATATGTAAATTGGAAATTGTAACAGCAAACTGACTTGCAAATGCTAGTTCTGATATAAGATTTATAACTGGCATGCATATATATATGAATTTGCTTGGCTCCACAGTCAACACTCTTGGCACCAGTAGCCAGGAAATTAAAAGGCGCATTGCCATGGGAAAGTCTGCTGTCAGGGACCTGTCCAAAGTACTGAAGAGCAATGGTGTCTCTCTGGAGACCAAGGTGTGTCTGATACAGGCCATTGTCTTTGCAATCACTTGTTATGCATCAGAGAGTTGGACAATGACCAAGGAGGACAGAAGGAGAATTGATGCCTTTGAGCTGTGGGCTGGAGAAGAGTAGAGAATATCATGGACTGCTAGGAAAACAAACAGATTCATCCTGGAAAGGATTAAACTGGGTAGCTCTTTGGAGGCAAGGATTCTGAGGTTCTGTCTAACATACTTTGGACATGTTGTAAGAAGAGGAGACTGGTCCTTGGAGAAGGACATGCTGGGGAGGGTAGAGAGACAGCACAGGAGGGGAAGGCGCTCTATGAGGTGGATTGATTTGGTGACTGGGGTTATCGGGATGGAAGTGTCAGAGACAGTGCGATTGGCACAAGACAGAGCAGAGTTTAGGGCTGTTGTACATAGGGTCGCTATGAGTCACCAGCGACTAGATGGCACATAACAACAACAACAACAAAAACATATATATGAACAATACCATTTGCCAAATAAAAAGCAGGTACATTTAAAGAGACTACATTAATACTGTTAGGTTCTTGTTTTACCTTGAGATCATCTTTAATTTTGGCTCATACCTTCCTGAATTCTATTCTTTTGTAGGAATTCTTTCTGAAGCTTCTGAGACTAAATTTAACCCCCATTCCACATGAAAGTTATCCAACTATTTGAAAATGACTATCATTTTCTCCTAACTCTACTCCTTTTCAGACTGTACATTCCTTTAATCATTCTAATATTATATGACTTTTAAAGGCTCTCACCAGATTGGAGAGATTCCAGTTTGTCCGTGTCTTTCCTAAATGTGGCACTCAGAACTGAATACATTACTTGAGATGTGGTCTAATTATGCAAAGTATATGGGAACTGATGCCTCCATTGTTCTGGACTCTATTTCTAATAACTTAGAACTTTATAGAGGCAGAAAATGTATTTTTCAAAGGGGTTGGCATCATATGATATTCTAAGTTTTTAACTTCTATGAAATGAAAATGCCCAAGTCCTTTTAATACTAAAAACTAATCAAATGTCTTACAACTTGTTGCAAGTGATATTTTAGATGAAAATTGTATACTTTATATCTATCCATAGATGAACTAGATATAGTTCATCTTTCAAAATGACCAATTATCCTAATTATTCTAGCATTTTTTTATATAAAATTTTTCATTTTAATTATATTTTAACAAAAGTTTACAGAAAACTTAGATTTTTCACTCACTCATTGTTGCAAATTTTTACCCTCACTTCTTCTGTTTTTGTAAATATTCATTGATTATTGCACTATTACCTCCCTCCCCTGCTCCCAGTCCTTTTTACAATATACCACTTATTCTGGGCTCTTGTTGTACATATAATGCCTAATCATATATTCCTTTAAACAGTTCTTTCCTTCATCTATTCCAGCAATATTCATTATCTAACCACTCTTATTCTATTCTCCCAAACTCTCATGTCAGATGTGTTATAATGGTGGTTCTATGCAATATTTGTCCTTTTGTGACTCAAATATTTCACTCAGCATAATGTCGTGCAGGGTTACCTATGTTTTATAATGTTTTATGTATTGATTGTTTTTCAGTAACCTCTAGCATTTTTAATCCTGATTTTGTTACATCAATTATTGAAGTTATCATAATTTTTGTTTTGTGTCATCATTTAAGAGTTATTAGAGTGGCTACTACGGGACCAAGTGTTAAGTCAGAAATTTAGTGTTATCAAAACCAAATATTATCTCTATTCTTAAAAACTGCACTGTGCATTAGGGAGCTTGCTTATATGATTATTGTTGTTGTTGTGTGCTGTCAAGTCAGAATTGACTCATAGTTGACTCAAGAGCTGGATTTCATAAATCACATTGGAAAAGATTGTTGATCTTTTTTCCTGCAGAGCAGCTAGTGGATTCGAACCACCAGAAAGTATTGTCTTTGGGTCAACAGGACAACTGTCTACAGACTATGTTACCAGAACCCCCTAAGCAAATTAGATTCCTATAAAGTTTGCATGAAATTTTTGCATTCCCAATAATGTGCCAGTAATCTCCCCATTTCCAGGCTGGTTGCCTATTTCATCCACGTATTCTACCTTTTCCTGTCCTTGATTTTTTTTTTTTGTCTCATGTAATTTATTGAGTTAAGGAATGAATTTTTCTTGGTTGCTACTGTTTATTGTTTGGTTGAAGGGTGGGCTTGAGGAATGTCTTTACTTGCGGGCCAGAAGGGTATGTTAGGGCCATAGTCTCAAAGATTCCTCAAGTGTTTATAGAATCAGCAAGTCAGGTCTTTTGGTGCATTTAATTCTTTTTGTTCCATGTGTTTCTCCGCCTCTATCTGGGACCCTCTGTTGTGATCTCAGTCACAGTAGTGGTAGCCAAGTACTATCTACTTATTCTGGTTGTGAGATCATGTAGGCTGTGGTCCATGTGGTATCTAAGTTCCTTAACTAATTTCCTTCCTGGGTTTTCTTCAAACTCTTTGGTTTTCTTTAATACTTTTGTTGTGGATGGAAGAAATTGGTGATTGTATCATAGGTGACTATCCACAAGGCATTAATGCAATATATAATACTCACCAAGGGAGGATGAAGAACATTGCCTAGGAATCATGTTTTACCAATTAACAGAAATGCTTCTTGTGCCTATGATCCATTGTCTTTAAATCTAGAAATTTTGTCTTGAGAGTTATTAAGTTATATCTATGAAGTTTCCATGACTATGTGCTTTGTGTTTCTATTGTCTATATTAATAGACATCAGTACCTACCACTGTAAATATATATAAATATCCATAGATTTGTATATATCTGTAAGTGGATATGCTTCTTTCACCATACCATGCCTCTTTAACATACCTGTTTATTTATATGTCAATTATTATTTGTTAAAGTTTTTGTTGCAGGATTTCCATACTAATGTCCCGTAGCTGTCTTGTATTCTTTCTTTCAGCATTACTCAACTATTGTGCTGATTTCCTCCATTTTATATACTGCCTTTCACAAATATTATGAATATTTGGTGGTATCATGCATGATGTATTAGGATGCTAGCTCAAAAGTCAATGATTCAAATTCACCAGTTATTACTTAGAAGACTTAGACTAATAATATTGAAGACCCAGTGGAACAGACTAGACAACAGTGGGTATTTTCAATCCTTATTAAAACAGTTCTTCTACATAACTAGTAATATTTCTGCCCTTTTCATTCATTTCTGATAAATATAAAATGGTTCCTTTTGTTGTATGTAAACTTTCTCTTGTCATTTGTTTAGATGAACTAGATCATGTCCATGTGCCCCAAACAGCTCTTCAATTAGCAACACAAAGAAAGTCCTGGGCAGAACGTGACAAATATGTACGACAATCCTCAGATTCCTGAAAAAGGCCAGACTTAATTAACCAGTAAATACTAGGAGATATCTTGAGTATATCACCCTGAGTATTCTTTAGCCTTGGAACTGAACCCTCTTCTGGAGGTCACCCTTAAGCCAAACAATAGATTGCCTCATAAAATAGACAACACTAGCATGAGTGGAGTTGCTCCTTGGAAGCAAAGAAGGTGAAGTTTCATCTCATATACTTGGGGCATGTTATGAGAAGCCAAACCTTAGAGAAGGGCTCATATTTGGAAAGATGGAGGGGTAGGGTTGGTCAGAATAGGAGAAGTTCTTCAACAAAATGAATTAACATGGTGACTATAACAATAGGAATTCTATTGGAAATGGTGAGGATGGACAAAGTTGGGTAAGGTTCAGATCTGTTGTTCATAAGGTTAATATGAGTTGCAGTTGATTCAGTGGCATGTAGTGACAACTGTGTTCTTTGAAGTCTAACAGTAAATGTTTACCCTAAAGCAAAAATGAGCAGGTAAGGAGATTGGGAAGGAAGGGAAGCTAGCTAAATAAAAACAGAACAACTAAAATGGAAATAATAGGAATGCTTATATGATTAGAAAAATAGACCCAATATCACTAAAGGATATGTATAGAAATATTTAATAGGAATATAATTTGCTGTATAAGCTTTTTCCCAAAATGATAATTAAAAAAAATAAGTGACAGAATTTCACATTTAGAACACATCTAAATTTTTCATAAAGGTTCTAGAGCTAATTTACATTTCACTTTTGTGAGTTTGCATTAACCTTTTTACTGAGTATCATTGGATGTGAAGCAAAGAGCAAATTGTTTGGTACAAAGCCTTATAAAATACTTCAAAATTTCTTGTTGAAAAAATGCATGGTGCAGAGGTAAGGAAAAAAAAGTTCAGTGCAATTTTGTTTCTTAAAAAGAGGAAAGACCACTATTTCTGGCATGCTAGGGAGGCATAGCCCTTATACATGAAAGAATTCTTTTGTTCAGGAAAAACACTGAATACCTCTGGACTGAACACTCAAGTTGAAAAAATAAAGACCCTCTGGGCACAGACTGATGGACAGTGCTGGATAATGAATGGGCTAACTTTCTTCATAATAAATTATGAACATATTGTTGATCTGGGAGAGGAGATCTGGAAATAGGAAGAAGGAAAAGCACATGAAAAGGGTCGTGGTATGAGATAGTGTCCAAGAACATGGCAGAAAGCCCAGAACACATCAGAAGAATATAAAAACCTAAGCCAAATCTATTGCCATTGAGTCTATTCTCATATCAAACCTATAGGACAGAGTACAACTGACCAATAAGATTTCCAAGACTGTAAATCTTTAGGAAAGCAGACTGCTACATCATTCTTTCTTGGAGTGGCTGAAGGTTCAAATCACTGACCTTTTAGTTAGCTGCTAAACATTTAACCACTGCAGCACCAGGCTCCCTCAAAAGAATACAGTCTGAGAGAAATTCTCAAGCTTCTCAGACTTAAATCTCAACACTTGATTGCTTAACACTATGCTAGCCTAAGTGGAAACATAAAAAGAAAAAATTCCAGTTAACTTCCAATCCACAGAGTAAGTATATGCTCTTGTAGGTTTCCGACGAGTGGCTTTCACAAGTAGATCACCATATATTTTGTCCAAGATTTTTCTAGGTAGATTAGAACAATTAATCTTTCGGTTAGCAAATGGGCAAATTAACTTTTTCACCACTTGGAGACTCTAAATGACAATATAGAAAAAATGAGTATAATACAATTTTTGCCTTCAAGATGGAAAAATAATGATCTCAATTTTATAAGATGAAAAATAGTGATAGAAAAGGAAATAATTTTGATAACTTTTATTATTCCACTTACCATAAGTATTAGGAAATAATAACATTGTTATTTTCTCATAATATTCTAAGTTTTTCACCAATTACATCTACTGTTTTGTATTTTTTAAAATGTTGTTGCTATTGTTAGGTGCCATTGAGTTAACTCATCGCAACACTATGAACAACAGATCTGAATGTTTTCCTATCCTTTGCCATCCTTAATCATCTCTGACTTGAGCCCATTGCTGTAGTTTTTGTGTCAATAATCTCATTGAGGGTCTTACTCTCTTTCTTTTCACTTTTACAAGGTATAGCCTCTCTTAGCAAAGTGCCCAAAGTATATGAGACAAAGCTTCCCATCTTTGTTCTAAAGAGCACTCTAGCTGCATATTTTCCAATACATATCTGTTTGTTCTTTGGGCAGTACTTAAGATATTCAGTACTCTTCTCAAAGAGCACAACTCAAAGGCATCAGTTCTTTTTCTATCATCCTTATTCATTGTCTAGTTCTCAGATGAAAGTGATTAAAAAGAGGATGACCTGAATCAGGCGCACCTTAGCCTTCAAACTGGTATCATTGCTCCTCAGTAATTGCACTTCTCCTCAGGAGAAGTCCCTGACAGCAGAATTTTCAATGCAATATGTCTCCTTATCTCTTAACTTCTAGAATAGATGTTGATTGTGGATCCAAGTAAGATGAAATAATTGACTATTTTAACTTTTTCTCCATCTATCATGGTGTTGCTTGTTGATCCAGTGGTGAGAATTTTTTAAAAAGACTTTATTTCTTAAGTGGTTTTAGATTTATGGGGAAATGGAATAGAATGTATAGACTGTTCTTATATACACTCTGTCCCCCTTATTACATAAGCATGGAATATTAATGTGATATATCTGTGACAATTAATGAATCAATATTGATAATTTATTGTTACTAAAGTCTGTCATTTACATCAGAAAGCTGTGCTGGTCTAGTGGTAAAAAGCTGCACTGCAATTCCAAAGGAACTTGGTTCAAATCCACTAACTGCTCCTTGGAAGAAATATGGGTAATCTCCTCCTGTGTGATTCACTGCCTCTGAAAATCTGCTAGAGGATAAGCTATGAGTTCTGATTCCGTGGCACACAACATAATTTAAATTCTATGAAAGAAAGATTCATTCTTTCCTTTGTACAGTTCTACAGGTTTCGACAAATGCATTACACTGTATTTTTAAAAGTGATATTTATTTTTTAGTAGAATAATGTATCTTTTTAAAAATGCAATGGCTTAATGTTTCTGGGAGTAGTCATACAGGAGAGATAGTATCAATGATCTTGTAAGTCAAAAGTCACTTTGCTCCTACATATAAAAATTAAAATATCAAGTTTATACTGATTTCATAGTACCAATCAAGGGGTTAGCAGAAATTGCTTGTATAAAGCACTCTAAAATTTCTTAGGGGGGCGAAAGCATTGTAAAGAGAGAAAATAATTCCAGTACTATTTTGTATAAAAGACCATTATTTCAGCATTCGAGACTTATCTCATACATGAATGGATTGAAGATATTATATCAACACTTATCCATGAATGAATTGAAGATACTATCTCATACATGAATGAATTGAAGATAGTTGTTCAGTGTGAATACTCAATTGTCCAACAGTTGTTCAAGTGTTTAATATTCCTAAAATATACTTCAAAAAGGAAAATAATCCTAGAAAAAATAACCTATGTATAATGTAAAAATTATAGAATTTTATGTAATTTATTTTAAGACTCCCAATTTTAATCAATGTATGAAGGTAAAAATTGTTGATAAGAATCTATCTCTTTGGTAGTATGCTGTACTGAAGGTATCAGCATAGAAGTATTATGCTAATATGAAATAGATAGAAAATTGATCTCACTGAAAAACTGAAAAAATCCTGGATAGTGAACAGTTAGTTAAAGAAGAGCAATTATGGGATCTTGTTTCATTATATAAGATGAGTAAGAATAAAATGTAAAACTTCAACATAAATGATGCCAGGTTTATTAGGTTTGACATACTTGTTTTAATTATTTAATTTAATTTGGTTTTGGATTCCTTTTTAAGTTGGCAAGGATTTTGTTTCTATTGAATCTACAATTAACAGACATGGAAACAACAGTAAAAACAATAAAATATTACGTTTGATAAATCTGCTGGGAAAAACCTCTTTAAAGTAGTAAAGAGAAAGGGTGTCACTTTAAAGACTAAAGTATACTTGATCAAAGCCATCATAATTTCAAGTTCTTCATATGCATGTCAAAATTGGACAATGAATAAGGAAGATAAGACAAATTTCCAAATTTTTCCTTTTTGCTATATTTAAGAAATAGTTGTAACTATGTACTTTATGTGTGAATTTATATACAACACTTATATGTATATGCATATGCCTACAAATACACCTCTACATGCACATCTGTATTTTCATTCATATATGTTTTCCTAGACATATAAATACAAACTATTGATGTAACCACTCACTAATATTTATTATTGCTGTGTTGTAAAATGGTAGGTATTATTTGCTGTTGTTATATACCATTTGTCTGTTAGAGCAGAAAGTGGAATTTGGGGTGCAAGGCCATGAGTGTTTCCTTGAAAGGTCCAGAGGAAATGAACACAGCTTCTCTCTACCTCAGAACAGAAAGTCGTTAAAGATCCCATAGCCCAGACCCATGGTGCCTCAATAACAGCAAGAGGTTCATTTATTTATTGTTGACTCACAGATTTTACTCAGGGTTGTGGTACCAAGAATAGGGTTTATTAGGGAAATAAGTTGGAGAGTGGGCCGGGGGAAAAAAAATATCACCCAATACAAATCAACGTTTTAGCCCAAAAGTCCCAAGGCACAAGTCCTCAATTAGTCTAGGCTCATGTTTCACTTCAGCAACACAAATTCAAGAAGTCTCTGGCTTCCTCAATTGTCCAGCAAGGTTTGCCTCAGAGCAATTATAAGCCAACTTCTCCTTAATTATCCAGGAAACACAGCTAAACTTTTAATTGTGGCCTTTATCTCAGGGCTCTTCTCATTACATTTGGCCACTTTCTCCACAGCAATGCCACAATCTCTCCACCACCATCAGCAGGGTCTTGACACTAGAATCTCACTCTCACCAGGGTCTTGCTCCATTCTCCTTCAAGTCTTGCTTTTCAGTGTGGGAATCTTTCTCACTCTCTCACTCTTCCTAGTCCCACAGCTGTTGATGCTTTCAAGACCATGTACCTACAGGTAAGGTAATTGGAGACCAGTGGGGACTAAACTAATGGCTTAGAAAAGCCAACTTTAAAAAAAAAAAGAAAAGCCAACTTTTAAACTAATACCTCACCATTGAGTATAAATTGAGCCACAGCTGACCTACAGCCGGTTTTCAGAGGCAGTTAATTGCACTGAAAGGAGATATTACAGCACTTACAAAATCTTCCCTTATTCTTCTGTACAGACTCCTCCCTTATTCTGTGCTGTTTTTCCCATCACCAACAAGAACTAGTTAGTGTCTATTATCTAGAAAGTGATCCTCCTTTTTCTCCCTTATTGTCTTTTTCCCCCCCTTAATTGTGACTTGAATGGCTTTTCATTCATTTATTTCCCTCTCCCTCATTCCCTAATGCGTGTCCTATACCAACTTGTTAGTTGCATTACTTACGTCTTACTGTCCATTCTTTCAGAATATACTTCCCTTTCACCTATTACAAAGTCATGTTCCTTATCTATTCATTCTCTTCCTTTTCTCCCTAATGTCACTCCTCACTGTTCCTTAATCCTCTTGATTTTATAACAAACAGTAGTCTTATTCCACACTTGTCCCTTTGTAATTGAGTTTATGCCTTTAGAATGTCCTTTAGACTCATATATGTTACACAGTGTTTCTCGAGATCTCTATTATTTTTCAATGCTGCATGATATTCCATTGTGTGGATGTACCACAGTTTCTCTACCAATTAATTTGTTGATGAACACTTAAGCTGCTTCCATCTCTTTGTTATTGTGAATAATACTATAATAAACATGGGTTTGAATACACAGTGGCAAGAAGCTGCACTGCTATCCTAAAGGCATGCAGTTTGAATCTACCAGCTGCTCTGTGGGAGAAGGATGCACAGGAGACTGAAAACCCCACGGAGAGTCAGGTACGGGTTGGTTCTGACTTGACAGTACACAACAACAACAACATTTGTGTCTTTTCTCTATTTCATTAGGGTAGATTCCTAGTAGTGGGAGAGCTGGGTCAAATGGTATTTCTATTTTTAGTCTTATGAGAAAACATCAGACAGCCATCTGTAGTGGTTGTACCATTTTACACTCCCACCAGCAAAGCATCCTCTCTACAGTTTCAGTCTCTCTGCATCCTTGCTTTGTTGTTCTGTTGAACTTTGTCATTGTTATTGGGGTATTCAAATTTTTATTAGTAAATGCTTTTAAATATATAATCTTCTTCTTGATACTTATATTTAAATGAAATAAAAATTATATGGCCTTATTGTTGTTGTTATGTGCCCTCAAGTCATCTGTGACTCAAAGTGACCCTACGGACAAAAGCTCTGAACTCTGCCCTATCTTGAGCCAGTCTCACTATCTTCAACACACTCCCGTTACCCCAGTTACTGTGCCAATCCATCTCATCTGGGGTCTTCCTCTCCTGTGCTGTGCCTCTATTCTTCCAAGTATATGATGTCTTTCTCCAAGGACAGGTCCCTCCTGGTCACATGCTCAAAATATGTGAGACAGAGATTCAAAATCCTTGCCTCCAAGGAGAAACTTGATTTCACCCTCTCCAGTGCAGATTGGTTTGTTCTCTAGGAAGTCCATAGTATGTATGTTCAAGACTCTTCTTTAGCACCACAACTTAAAGGCACCGGTTCATTTTCTGCCATCCTTAGTCATTGTCCCGCTAATATTTGAAAATTTTATTATCATTTTGTACCAGGTATTGTTCTAATTATCTTACATATGTTGTTTCATTTATTGTTAAGTACTAATTCAGTGAAGTAGCTAATATTATTATCATCTTTTTTATAGAGGAAAAAAAAACTGAGTACAGAGAAATCAAATAACTTGTCCTGCACGACCTTGTCAGCAAATAAGTGAGCTGGGATTGAATCTCAGGTGGAATTTGGAGACTACATGCTTGTATCCATTTACTTGGCATCTATGGGGTGCTTTCTTATACACCCACAATGTTCTTAAGTGCTTTTTATAAGATTTATTGTCTTAGGAAAGACAAATTTTCATCTTCCTCATTTGTTTAGTATTGCTGCCACTACTGCTGCTGTTAGTTGTTATTTAGTTATCTATTAATTCGTGATTTGTTAGTCTGTTAATAGGCAACTTCATTTACAATAGAACAGAACGTTGCCTTTCCATGTGCTAACTCCATGATTCATCCTATGAGACATATGCTTGTGTTCATTGTTTGGCCCACAATGTGCTTTGAGTGCCTTTCACCTTAGGGCATTCATCTGCCAATACTATTTTGAATCCTATTCTGCTGTGATTCACAGAATTTTTCTTGATTAATTTTTAGAGGCAATTTATCAGGTCACTCTTCCTAGTTGGTTTCAGGATGGACACTGCTGCAACTGTTGACCCTAGGTGACCCTGTTGGTATTTGAAATAAAGGTGGCACAACTTTCAGCATCATAGCAACATGGAAGCCTCTTCAGTACCACAAAGTGAGGGATGCTTAGTGCCTCATAATGCTAAATGGTCTTTAATGTCTTGTCCAAAAATAAGTGCAGAATACATTTTCATCCTTTGAGACTAATCCTTCTATATGGGTCACCTTCTATTTGGGGTTTTTATTGATTTCATTGGACAAAAGTGATCTTGCTTGGTCTCTGCTGTACTTTATCCCCTGTTTGGATGCCCATTATAACGTCTGTAATATTTATTGTACCTATTTATTTACATATCTACTTATCCCCGAGGCTTAACTTAGTGTCTGGAACACAGTAGGTGTTAAAAAACATTTGTGAAATGAATCAGTAACTGGGGTTTGTCCTTATCTTTTCTGTATCATTTCTCGACACATAATTTTCCCTGCTGGGCACCAATTTGTCTCCTGCTGGGGAAAAGCAGAGTACTGCCTTCTCTAGATTTTGAATTAATGTTTTCCCTGTTTACCAAACTAAAGTGACAAAGAAACTCAAGTTTCTTTGCTCAAATAGAGAGTATTTTTTGATAAATAAATGCATTTGAAATGCTGAGTCTACAAGGGCCTTCTTGGATTACCTCAAAAAGAAGATGCCCAATGTGTGTCCATATTACAGTAATATATAGGGCTCAATGCCATTCACCTCCCACATATACCCTACCATACCCCTAATCTTTAATACTAAGTAATAAAACAATCTGAAACAATCTGATCCATAATTTAACAGAGAAGCAAAGAGAATTATAATGTGGTCATCTCAGCAGAGTCCTGAACAGAAAAACAAATCAAGTGCAGATTAGTGTAATACTACTATTTCCTTCCTTCCTGTACTCATTTGATATTTTCTGAATTTTTTGTACTCATTTGATATTTACTGAATTTGTAAGTAAGTGGCTGAGTAAATGATGGTACACAAGAGAATTGGGGAAACTGTAGGTAGGCTTTGAAATGGCTTAGAGAGAAGAGGACTTTTGATGGGGACCATTGCATGTAAGAATTAGTCAGGAAAGGGAAGAGTGGCATGCAAGTAGTTTGAAAACCATGATTAAAAGTATCAATTGCATGGGAACATGGTGAAACAAGACGTCCTGGGCAGAAGATTCTTAGAGGAAAGTACAGAAAGATATTCTTGTCATATGTTTGCCTGGTGATAAATGTGTACTGTGTTGATTGTGGAACTGAGCAAGCTGAAATTGTTAATTTCAATCTCCTCTCTATCATGGTGCTGTCAATTGGCCCAGTGGTAAGAATTTTTGTGTCCTTGATGTTGAGCTTCAATTCATATTGAAGACTGGAGGCCTTGACCTTCTGCAGAAAGTGCTTCAGGTCTTCCTCAATTTTGGCAAGCATGGTTGTGTCATTTGCTTAGTATTTCATTTGTAGGTTGTCTTCCTTCAATCCTAATACCACATTCCTCCTCATAAAGCCTAGCCTTCTGAATGATCTGTTTCACATATAAATTGAAAAGGCATGGAAAACACATCTCTGATGCACTCCTTTCTTAATTTTGAACCAAGCAATGTTTCATTGCTCTATTCTGACCACTGTTTCCTCATCCACATAGAGGTTTTCCATGAGCACAATCAAGTATTCTGGAATTCCCATTCTTCTCAGAGTTTGTCACAGTTTGTTCTGATCCACACAGTCAAATGCCTCTTCATAGTCAGTGAAACACAGATAGGCTTTTCTCTGTTACTCTCTGCTTTCAACCAAGACCCATCTGATATTGGCTATGATGTCCCTAGTGCTTTGGCCTCTTCCACAATCAACACTCTTGGCATCAACAGTCAAGAAATCAAAAGATAAACTGTATTGGGAAAATCTTCTACCAGGAATCTCTCCAGAGTGCTAAAGAGCAGCAAAAAGTCAGTTTAAGAGACTAAGGTGCACCCGATCCAGGCCTTGGTCATCACAATACCTGCTATGCATCAGAGAGCTGGATGAAGACAAAGGATTGATGCTTTTGAGTTGTGCTTGAGAGGAGTAGTGAACATTCTACAGACAGCCAAGAGAACAAACAGGTTTGTCCTGGAGAAGGTGAGATGAAGTTGCTCCTTGGAGGCAAGGATTTTGAAACTCCATCTGACATACTTTAGGCATGTTACCAGGAGGGACCAGATCTTGGAGAAGAGCATCATGCTTGGGAGGATGAAAGGGTAACACATGAGAGAAAGATCCTGAAGGTGGTAGATTGACACAGTAACTGGGAAAATGGGGTTAGATGTGTCGGAGACAGTAAATTTGGCTAAATGGGATGGAAGCAACAACAACAAAAGTGTGCTTTGGAAGATATGAATGGAAGAAATTCCTGAAAGGTGTATATAAGTAGATATTATATGTGTGGCGATATACTGGAACAAGAGGTGCATTATAAAGTGGACTGGGGACAGGGGAAGAGAAGGGGAGAGAAGAAAATGTGAAACAATAAGTTAAAACTCAACATTTCTGTAAAAATTAAAAGTAGAACACACACACACACACACACACACAGAGTTCTTGTTGCTATGTGTACCATTGAGTCAGAACTGACCAATAGCTGACTCTCCAGTGGGTTTTTAGAGACAGTAATCATATGAGAGACAATTGCCCATCATCCTTCTGCACAGCAGCTGGTGGATTTGAAACATGTGCCTTCAGGATTATAGTGCAGATTTTTACTACTAGGCCATCAGAGATTGTGTGTGTGTATGTGTGTGCATGTATATGCACATGCGCACATACAGTCAATTGACCTGTACTTTAAGGTCTAACTTTAGAACATAATCTTATGAAAATCCTTTTACAGCAGCTGTTCAAAAACTCAAATACCTATAAAGGCCAGATCAGTAAAAGTAAACATGTGAGGGACTTGGAAGAAAGTGGTGGTCTTGAGTTGTATGGAGATATGGACTCTGTTTTTCAGCTGTACCTGAAGTTTCACCTTTTCTAGACAAGTTAAATTTCTCCAAGTTTCTAGACAAGTTAAATTTTCTAGACAAGTTAAATTTCTCCAAGTTTTTCTGAGAATTGTCTACATAAGTATTGAAAATTAAATTCATGTTTATTAACTATTGTTGTTTGGTGTCATTAAGTCTAGTATGACTTGTAGCGACTTTATGAACTATGGATATGAACCCTGTCCTATATTGTGCCATCCTCACAATCTTTGACACAGTCCATTGCTGCAGTCACCATGTCAATCCACCTGACTGAGGGTCTTTCTCTCCTTCTCTGTCTCTCCGTCTTCCCAAGTGTGATTATCTTCTTTAAGGAATAGCCTCCTCCTAGCAATATGCCCAAGATATATGAGACGTTTCATCATCCTTGCCTCCAGAGAACACTCTGGCTGCACATTGTTCACATTGTATGTTCTTTTGGCAGTCCATGGTGGTCTAGTTGTAAGAAGCTGCACTGTAATCCCCGAAGCATGCAGTTTGAATCCACCAGCTGCTCTTTGTGAGAAGGATGGGCAATCTCCTCCCATGTGATTAAATAACTGAAAATCTGCTGAAGGATCAGTGATGAGTCTGTTCTAACTCAATGGCACATAACAACAACAACAACAAACAACAACATACTAAGTATTCTGCCAGCAAAATATGTAAGTGACCTTTTATAACTCTATAAGCCTTGATTTAACTTTCCATTCTAGAAAATAAGTTCTAGCCATACTTGATCTATCCACCTCAAATGATAATTAGAAATCTTAGAGGTAAGCACTTAAAAAATTACGGTATGCTATAGAAATTTTTGTATCATTCATAATATCATTGATTCTCATTTTCCCAACAAGCCTATATATGTCTCATTTCTATTCCCTTGGCTTTATTTTTGTCTAACCAGAATCCAGGATCAGAAAAGAGGATGGCATACAATGGACTTACATCAGAGGAATTAGGGAAATATTACTGGATGAAGATTGCCTGGAGTCTGTCTAATCCCACATGATTCAATCTATTTGAGTAATTCCATCTTTTCTTGGCAGTAGCATGGGTATAAACACTTTCAGAAAACTTTTTCTTACTTTATAATATATATGCATCTCTCTCTTTAAAATATATATATAGATATATATCTATATATATCATAGATGCAAAAGCCATTTTGCCTTCAGCTATATAGTTCTTGATAATTAAAAGACTTGAAACCAAAAGTAGACATTGCACAAGCATTTTGGTATGAGCTATCAAAACACTCTATTTTTAAATTATTATTACTTTCTGACAAAATAGAGATCCTCGTACATTTATGGAGCTTTTGGCCAAAGCTTTGTTTCTCTTTTACTCAATTTGTAGGCTAAAGGAAAATAAAAGAAAGAAGAACTGAAATCCACGAGTGCTAAAGATGGGCCCTAGAACTAAAGATAACAATTAAATCTTGGCATGGCTCCCTGATAAAAGCTGCAGCATCTCATGTTTTCATTTTAAGCCTTTATCTTTTGGGGGAAGATTTTTGCTTAACAGTGACTTCTCAACATTTCTCTACATGTGTTTGTGTTGGTTGAGAGGGCTGTGCAATTTCCTTGGAGTGTATTCAGATTTTCTGTGGCATGTGTACTCTTTCAAGAAACCAAAAAAATCTGAGAATCCCATAAATTTTGCCCTGCTGCTGATTGGAACTTCTTCAGAAGCAGCACCAGAACCAACAGACCTTCTTGAAGTGTGTCTGCAAAGACATTATTTCAGCAGCTGTGGTTGAGACTTCCACTGCAGGCAGCCCAATAAGGTTTAGATTAAAAATTGGAAATAAACCTCTTGAAGCAGAATTCTGAATGTACCTACCAGCAAGAGTGAAATGAATCACATGTTTCCTGTAGGTGACATTTTACTCTATGACTTAAGGAATCTCAGCAGGAAAAGTGGAGGTTTGCCTAGAGAGAGAATAGGAAAAATGTTACAAAGAAATGAAAACCCTAGAAAAGAAAGGCAGGTTGCCAGTTCTGTGATTTTTTTAACTTGGAATATCCAAAAAGCTGAGCTCTCTGTTTAAATAGCCAAAAAGCCTTTTGTAAATTCTGGAAAGAAGGCTGCCAACTCCATTCTATCCTCCACAAGGTAGTCCTAGATGTAATAGTGAATATAAGTTGGAGTCTGTACCTTACATTTCCACAGAAGCTAAAATCACTCTGAATGTGGGGAAAATCAAATCGAGAGCATCTGTGATTGGCAGTGGCTTTTTTTCACAGTGAGAAAGGATTGGAATAACTCCATTCCTGCTCAGTATCAATTTAATCAATTTATTGTCCTTTCTCTTTGTCCTCTCTGTGAGCAACTTGAGGGACAGGAGAAATAGAAAGAGCCCAAGTTCCAGGAGGTCTGTAAGAGCTAGATTTTGTCTAAAGATTGGGGCTTATCAGGAAAACTAAAGGACACTGTGTTTGTGAAAACGGCTGTTTGACTGGCCTCAAGAGAGTTGCAAAAGCACAATCTGATAAGCTTGAGGGAATCTTTCAGATCAAATCAGTAAAAAGTACATCCTTAGCCTAAGTCTCAAACATTCTGGGCCCTTTGTGCCCTTTGATGACCTTTCTCCCGTTCAACATATGGCACACACTTTTGAAGTGCCATAGCTCCATTCTGTCACCCACACATTCCCTTCTAGAGTCAGGTCTGTAGGTAGGTGGAATGAGATATGGGACAAACAGGTTTGAATGCATTGTGGCTCTTGTTCTATTGTCAAAGGGTTTCAGAAACATGTTTTAGTTTGGCATATAAAATGCAATATGAAGATCTGCTTAAATTTTAAAATCTTTGGTCTCACATGATGTTTTCTCCCTTTACAAATAATGATTGAAGGAGTTTTGTTTGTTGTTTATTTCGGGGTTGTCCCCCCCCTTGGAATATCTCTGCCACAGTCCTAGGAATTCCAGAAGAGAAAGATTATCATCTATTTCTGAATTCCTGGAAGCACCTTAAATATAAGAAGGGATTAATAAATCTAGTTAAACGAAGAAAAAATATTTAGAAAATTTAATATTCTTTGTTGTTGTTGTTATGTGCCATGGAGTAATATTCTCTAGGATATTTATTATGATTATTAATAATAATAAATATTATTTAGAGCCTTGGAGCTGTAGTACAAAGCTTGCCACACAGTTTTCCCAAAGTTGGCACACCTCTGGTGGTTTAAATACACCAGATTTCCTCAAGAGAAAGATGAAAAGTCTCCTCCCATTAAGTTTACAGTCTCAGAAACTTGTCACACTCAACATTACAGCAATGAGTTTGAGTTTTGTGTGTTGTTTAGATCACAGGGCATATTGAGCTGCTAACCGTTCTGTTGTTTGAGTCCAGCAGCTGGTCTGCCTGCAGCATTTGGGCTGACTCCTCCTATAGTTTTACAGCCTCAGAAAGCCTGTGGAAGGTTGCTGTGAATCATAAACAACTCAACCCCCTTAAGTTTTGAGTTTGTTAGCATTTTTTTTTGTTTTGTTTATAGGTTGTTGTTATGGGTCATGCAACGATTCATAGTGATCTTATGAACAGAGGTTCTGAACCTTGTCCTATCTAGAGAGATAACCTCTCTGTCTCTGACATACCTGATCCACAATCATAGTGGGTCATTGTCATAGTCACTATGTTAATGCATATCATCGATGGTCTTCTTCTCCTGTGGCCCTCTACTTTTCCAAGCATGCTGTTCTTATCCAAGGATGATTCCCTCCTGGCAACATGTCCAAAGTATGTGAGATGGAGCTTCAAAATCCTTGTCTCCCAGTAGTAACTTGGTTTCATCTTCTCCAGGACAGACCTGTTTATTTTCTTGGCAGTCCATGGTATGTTCAATACTCTTCTCCAGCACCACAGTTCAAAGGCATTGATTATTATTCTGTTATCCTTATTCATTTTTCAGCTCTCAGATGCACAGCAAACAATTGAGAAGACCGTGACCTGGATCAAGTGCACCATAGTCTGTAAACTGACATCATTGCTCTTTAGTATTCTGTAGATGTCCCTGACTGCACATTTCCCCAATGTAATTAATCTTTTGATTTTCTAACCGCAGGTGCTGAGAGTGTTGATTGTGGATCCAAACAAGATGAAATTATTAACAATTTCAATCCTTTTCTCCATCTGTCATGATACCACCTATTTGCCCATTGGTGAGGATCTTTGTTTTCTTGATGCTGAGATGCAATCCATATTGAAGGTTGTAGACTTTGACCTGCTGCAGTAAATGCTTCAAGTCCTTCTCAGCAAGGTTGTGTCCTCTACATAACCCAGGTTATTGATGAGTTTTCCTCAAATCCTGATGCTACATTCTTCATCATAAAGTCCAGCCTCCAAATGATATGTTTAGCATATAGATTGAAAAGTTACGGAAAAAGGATACACATCCTTGGCACACTTCTTTATTGATTTTAAGCAGTGCAGTGTTCCCTGCTCTGTTTGGAAACATCTTACTGGTGTAGGTACAGGTTACATATGAGCACAATTAGGCATTTTGGGATTCCTATTCTTCTCAATGTTAACCCCAATTCAATTTCTTGTAATCTACACAATCACGTGCCTTTTCATGGTCAATAAACCACAGAAATCTTTCTGTTACTCTCTACTTTTAGCCATAATTCATTTGATATCAGTAATTATATTCCTACTGTTATGGCCTGTTTTAAACCCTTCCTGTATTTATGACAGTTCTCTGTTGATGTACTATTCTAGTATTTTTTTATAATCTTCAGCAAGATTTTGTTTGCAAAGTGGTATTAATGATATTGTTCAATAATTTCCACCTTCTGTTAAATCACCTTTTTTGAGGAATGGGAATAAATACGGATCTCTTGTAGACAGTTGGCCAGGTAGCTGTCCTCCAAATTCCTTAGCACAATCTGGTGAGCACATCCAGTGCTGCATGCGTTTTGTTTGTTGGAATATCTCAACTGGGAGTCCATCAATTTCTAGAGCCTTGTATTTTGCTGATTTCTTCAGAGCAGCTAGAACTCCTTCCTATTTGTCATTGATTCTTGATCATATGCTACTTCCTGAAAGGTTTCTGTGTCAGTCAATACTTTTATTTAGTTACTCTGTGTATTACTTACATCTTCTCTTGATGCTTCCTGGATCATTCAACATAATTCCAATAGCATCTTTAAGTATTGCAACTTGTGGCTTGTTTATATGTTAGAGATACGAAAATAATTTTATCATAGTAAGAGTTATTAGACACTGAGGAAGTACAATCCTCCCTAAATTAGAATTGACTACTCCCTCTATGAGGAAAGTTGACATTGACTACATTTTAGTTATGATCATTAGCCATAATAAATAGCTGTATTCTTCACATACTCTTCACATTAAAGGCAGTATATGAAAATATTCTGTATAAGAATATAGTTCTTGACATTTCAGGGCTTAAAAATTCTTCCTTTGGAAATCCAGGAGAGTAAATGGACATTTTTCAAAGGAAAATTAACATTCCTCTAAATGATAGTCTAAAATCTGAGGCATCTAGATTGTGTGTAAATCAATTAAACTTAATGCCATTTAATATAAATTGCCTCATGACTGAATTTCCATTAAGTTTTCAGAGGGTATTGCAAGGTGGGACATCCTGCTTGGGAGAGTGGAGAGACAGCGCGAGAAGCAGCCCTTGATGAGATGGATTGATTCAGTGATGGGTAATGAAGGTAGATGTGTCAGAGACAATAAGATTGGCACAGGATAGAGTAGGGTGTAGGGCTGTTGCAGGTACATAACAACAGCAACAGCAACAACAACAGCAACAAATAAATTGCAAGGGAGGAAACAGCCTATCTTTTTCTCAAGGATAACTGGTGGGTTCAAAGTGCCTGCCTTTGATTCAGAAGTACAACTTCTAACTTTCTAGGCCACCAGAATTCCCGTATGTGTAAATGTTATTGTTGTGTGGCATCGATTCAGAACTAACTCATAGCTGACCCTTCAGCAGGCTTTCAGAAGCAGTTAATCCCACGAGAGGAGATTGTTCACCCTCCTCTCTTGGAGCAGCTGGGGAGTTTAAACTGTATGTGTGGCTTCTTACCACTAGGCCACCAGAGTTAATAAGGCAGTCTAAAAGCAGAATCTAATTGCATTCTGAAGACTTCTCATGAGTCTGGGATCCATGTTGGAATTTTAGAAACTGCCTTTCTAAGGCATTTCATTTAACCTTGGTGCTGATTTGGGCCATATACCTCAAGGACAGCATTCCTTCCCTCCAGGCCTGGTCTGGCCGCATATCTAATCTAGTCCCAATAGGCAAACTGATGAAAGATGGGCCTTGAGATATAGTATTATTTAAATCTTTACAATGGACTTTCAGTAACAGACATGATTAAGGAAGAGATGGTTACCAGAAAAGCAGGTCCTGTCCATGATCCTGCTGCCACCCTGTAATAAACTAAAGGGCATGTACCTTAAACCACTTGTGTAATCCCAGCTATGTGTTATGGACCTATTGCTGCAAATTCTTGCTTCTCTATATCCTACCTTTAATTCTCCTGATGGCCTTTTAGCCAATTATTTATTTTGTGACCTTTAATTCCTGATCCAGCAATATAGAACTGCACCCAGGTTTTGGTCCAGACGAACTGCCATTTTTCTTCTGACAATGGACATTTCTCAGTTTGGACCAATTCTAACCCATAATAAACATCATTTGCTTTAATTGAAGCAGACTCCAAGTTGATACTCTACAACAATGCTTGTGTATATGTGAATATTAGGGAATTGAAAATGCCCATTTGCACATACCAAAACAAAACAAAACAAACAAAGCTTTATTCGTGAACCATTGTGAAGCACATTCATAGATAAATCTCTATTTCAGGTTAAGAACTGTCATAAAAGCTGAGCCCTTCAATGGTGACCTTCAGGTCCAGAAGAGGGCCTTCAAGAAAAGGTTTATTTTAAGGTACACAACAATAGACCTCTATGCAGTATAATCACAAATTCCATCCATTCCAAGAGACTGAAATGAAAGGAACAAATATGCACACAAAACTGCCCCCTCTCTGTGGAGGTAATGGAATTTTCATGCACACCCCACAGGGCACAAGAATTCAAAGGCGCTTGTTTAAGCCAAATGACATGGCCATGCGGCACTGTCCTCATATCCAAAGAAACAGACACCATAGGTTCACTGCAGTGAAACCTACAACATGTAGCAGAAGTAAAGGTGGGTTTGTCACTCTTAGATACTGACAAAGTTTTAGAGATTTCCTATACAAATTGAAATGGAAAATAGTGTCATTAATCACTTTTCAAAATGTTTTTACCTCTGATCTAGAATTTAAGCTGATTACTAGGGCTGTGCTAAGACACAAAGGCCAAAAAGATGCTTCTAAGGGAAAACATTGTACATGTCAGCTGTCCTTTATGACCCTTCATCTACCCACTTCCTAGCAACCGTTTCCTTCATCTAATAGTGGCAAAGAGGGGAAAAAAAATAAATAAAATATATACATATATATTGAACTTTCTAGCTGAGCCAACTTCAAATTACCAAATGAAAATATGGAAGGTTGCTTTTAAAAATGCTTTTGTCGTCAAACAGATGTATTTCTGAATTTCCCTGCACTCCACTTACTAGTTTCGCCTCCACTATATTTAGAGATTCATTGCTCATTTTCTTATCATTTTCCATTTCAGTGCTTTTGTTTCACATTTGAGTAACTATAGGTCAAATGTACTCCAGACTATTCTTTTAAAGACATGTTAAAATCAAATAGAAACTCTATGATTAACGACATGAATCATCTGCTTTAAAAACCCCCAAAAAATACAAACCCAGGAAAGTAAACAAGTGCTTGGTGAAGCCCCACCTGCTTTGCTGCTGTTGTGGTGCTGTTTTGCATGGTGAGGAAAACAATTCCCCCTTCTCAAGGCTGAACTAAAATTAGGCTCCACCTGCAAGATGTTAATGAAAACTTACACAGCTGCATTCCAGAAACAAGTTACCCAGATTGCTTTTGGAGAGCTCTGTGTAAAAGCAAACTTGTTAGCGCTCTGCCTAATTCCCAAAATGTACTATTAATTTTAATGGCAATTATTAGCACAATAACCAACTGATAAGTAGTCTCAAAATAGATCTAATATTATCAAATCGGAAATACACTGTAACATTATCCACACAGCCTGCTGAGTTTAACTCCTTAGTCACAAACTAATGCTTCCTCTTCTGAGGCACTTGCTTTCAAGTGAGAGAATGTGAAACCACTGCACTGTCCATACAGGGTTCCCCTCATTCATGTGAGTGAGGTTAACTTGGGGAGAATAGGAAGTGCTTATTTCCTTTAGCGTGTTCTCAAGCTTTCTTTGGTAGAGAAGTCACAAATTGAAACCAAACTAACATCCATCTTTTCCTTGCAGATTTAAGATACAAGGGCAGCTTGTGAATTGTCAGCAGAGAAAATAGATTGTTCTTGATCCATTCCCAGGCCATGTCTTCATAGACAATCATGGATGGTTAATAGACTCATTCTTGATATTCTCTGCGTTTCCAGAGCACGCTATAGGTATATTTCCTCTTAGAGATAGAGGTGAAACATTTAACCCTTTACTACATTACATGTGTAAAATAAATTTTAAAAAAAGTTCAAGAAGCTAACATTTAGGATGGAGGAACTCTACCTTTGAAACATCCCAGCCTGAAAAACACTGCCACATTGTTTCCTTGTGGTTTTAGAAGTCTTATCAAAGTAGCATGAAACACCTAAAGCTGACTTTACCTTTTTTCTCAGAGTTGCATATAGCATTGAACAGATTCTTAATATTTTCTGTTTTTAAAATCTTTTGTTACAATTTTTTAAAAAAATGTTTATACATCAAATCAGCTCAATTAGATCTCAAGGAGCAGGTACTGTTTCTCTTAGACATCTAATAATAGAGAAAAGAGTAATGCTATGGTGAATAATGCTCTATGAACATTGATGTTCAAGTCTCCATGTGTGCCTCAGTTCTCATTTTTCTCAGTCTATTCCAAGCAGTAGAATAGCTAGGTCATATGGAATTTCTATGTTCAACTTTCTGAGGAAATGTCAAACTGCCTTCCAGAGTGGTTTTACCATCACAAGTACATGCAAATAGCCACAATGCCCAATCACAATCTAATGGATTGAGAAACTGTAGTACATTCACACGTTGGAATACTAAGCAGCATGCAAGAGCAATGACTTTGTAAATCACTACCTAACTTGGGGAGGACTAGAGAGCATTATGCTAAGTGAACTAACTCAGTCCCAGAAAGGCAAATAGTGTGTAAGACCATTATTGTTGAAGGATAAGAGTATCCAAGGGGGGAGGGGGGCACAGAGGGATGAGGATGGGGGGGGGGGGGTTCATGATAGAGTAGCACAATTTGATGGGTGGGGGGTGAAGGAAATGGGAAAGTGTTGCGCGCCTTGCCTGTCCAGCAGGAATAAGGACACAACACTGTCCAGCAGGAATAAGGACACAACACACCAGCGGTTCCTTCTCACAGCGGTTTACTCAGGAGTTAATTGCAGAGGGTGGTGGAAGATGGATTCTCTTTTCCCTTCCCCGGGTGTGGCTTTTATCCCCTTCTCGGTGCTCCACCCATCACCACCCATCAGTCTCATGTGTCATGCCTCCATTGGACCATTAACCCCACGTGAGATCAAGCTATCGACCAATGAGAACACTGTGCCCAAATAAGGTCTTGTTTGTATTTAAGGCAAACAAAGAGAAGCAGGAAATCAGCGCCATCTTGTAATGGAGGACCATGCGCACGTTCATGGCCCTCCACAGGAAAGATCATGTGAAAAACCAATATATGTGAACTTTATAAATAAACTAGTCTGAAAAAAAGAGAGTAATGTTAACGAGTACCATTCATCACCCTATCTGATTTCATTAGCCTAATTTATGCTTATTAATTATTGGTCTGATGAGTTCATCAATGTAAGTATGTGCCAGTCTCAAGATAGTTGCATTTGGGGATTTACCAGTCCTTTTTCAAGACTTTGACATCGCCGTTAGATGATGCTCCTATTGCTTTTCCATTCAGGCAGCTGCCCTACTCAATGTTTCTGAACCTCCTCTGAAGCCAAGATTGCCAGTATAAACATTTTGTTTACTACATGGCCCTGCTTGCAACTGTCAACAAGGAAATATTAAAGGAGATTTAAGTTTTCGTTCTTAGATAGTGAGCTCCTCTGTGTTTCTACAATGCAGGTCATTACAGACTTGGCTGCCCCCTGAGATTGAGCAATTCTTGTGCTTCTTGTAACAAAGGACTGGGGATCTGGCAGTGAGGGAGTGGACTGGGCCACTTAGATAAGTTTCATTCACTGTAGGAGCCCAAGGGAACAGTGCATCAAGGCAGCTGCACTGCCTCGGTTAGTGGTGTAACTTTACACCATTTTCCCTTTAAGTCTCTACTAATCCCTTGGGTTTACATGTTTTTTTGGGCTGCATCAGAGAAAAGCAGTGTGAAATTGCCTGAAAGCCTCCTCGTAAATAAGACTTATGATATAGAAAGCTCTGTTGATTAAAAGCATTGTGATTTTGGATTTTTTGGGGTCTCTATTTGGTGACTAAACGGACCCTACTAACAGTGTTTTAAATCTCACTGGCTTCAAATTCAGTTACAAACAGAGCCATAGTATTAGCATAAATCCTGTGTACACATTAACTATTAAGTATTGCTTGCTTATACTTGATCTTGTCTTTCTTGAAATGACACTTTCCATTTAGCCATATAGGAGGAGACTGCAAACAAAGCAAGATGCCTGGGACATCAGAGATTAGAACTCCAGACTTTCTGTGACTCTGGGTTTGCTTCCTAAACTCTCTATAAGGTCCTGAGTGAAACATTTACGTGCTTCATCTTGGCTAATACTCATGTCAACCCTTTGAAGTATTATTGTTCCATTTTATAGATGAGGAAATTGAAGCTAAAAGAGCAAATGAGTCACTCAAGGACATCCAGCTAATAAATTGCAGAACCACTCATTTAGCATGGGAGAGTTTTAAATACTCTTCTCTACTCCCAAAGAATCTGGAAAAACTGCAGAGAAGATAGAAAGAGACAATAGAAAACAAAGCTTCCACTCCAAATGATCTTCTTTATTCCCTCGAGGTCTTCATTATCATTCCAGTTGACTATTCAGTTTCTAGAAATTGGCCTGACCTCCTACCCTGTTCCTTTTATAAAAACACTAAGTCCTCTAACACCTCCGATTTCCGTGCACTCCATCCTGTCCATCTGCCCCCGCCCACCCCCCTCCAGTTTTCCTACTCTCAGCCCTCCTACAAACAGCCATTTGGAAACAATTTCGAGGTCCACCTACTTTCTTGTGTATCTGTCTTTTGTAATTTAGAGGGTAGGAACTCTGTGTTTTCTGCTTGTCATGTTTATGCCTCATGCTCTGTGAGTAACTAATAAATGCTGAATAACAGGAGCTTTATGACAGTGCAGAACTAGAAACACAGGTTCTTCTATTTAGCGTCTCATGACCAGCACCAGCGTTTCAATGTCAGCACTATACTAGGCACTAAGTGAATTTAATCCGTAAAATCTAATGTACACGGAGATATTTTACTTTTCTCTCTTCCTGACACACACACACACACACACACACACACACACACAAAATGATACTGCCATGAATCCTTCTTATTAAACCCACAGCACCCTGTAAAGAGAGGCCAGTACTGTTTTATGGGAAGGGAGGCCAAAGTACAGAGTGTTCTGAATAAGACTTCTTTGAGAGTCAGTGATGAAGTCACATACGAAAGTACTTTTGCTGTTTTCACATAGACTCTGCTCACTTTGGGGCCAGCCTGCAATGGGAAAGAACAGACTTAGTAAAATTTGTATTTCCTAGGAATAACAAAAAACAATTCTGTGCTCATGCTGCGTCTAAATAAACAGAGTAAATTAAGACTATTAAACTTGGTCATTTAGGCCAAAGATACATTTGCTTGTAATATCAATATAATTGACTCAAGGGGGCTGTGGGTGTTTGGGTTTTGTTTTTATTTTTTATTTTTTGGCTAGACTTTTCTCAATAATTGCTTCAATTCTGTTTCTTTTGCTTATGTACACAGATAGTCCCAATGTAATTTAAAAATAATAGACCACTTGTAGATCTTGGGGAATCTTCATGAACGGATCCATTGGGACATCATCCTCTGTTATTGTTGTTACCAATTATTGTTTTAGTTTATATTTTTTGAACTACTGCTACATTCCCAATTCTATCTTATGCTGTACACTAAAGCTCGCAGTTCAGTTGAGAAACAGATATGTAAACAAATAATTAAGGAAATATGCTGTGATATAATTGAAATAATTCTAAGTCCAATAAGACTTAAATCCTTCCTATGTATACAAAGGAGGCTACATATGAAAGGTAACATTTTTGCTGTGAGTACTTATTCACTGTCAGCGGGTGGGAATACTTCATAGGCAAAGAGATAGCAAATGCAAAGACAGAAGTTTAGGAAAAAGGATAGTATAATGTGTTTTTTGCATAGGGTGTATGATGAAAAATGATACAAGATGACATTGAACTATCCAATGATGAAGGCCCTCCAGGGAAATGAAATTCTGCTTTATGGCCATCAGGAAGTCATTAAAAGTTTTTAAGCAGAAGGATAATATGATTATATTTATTCTCTAGAAAGAGAACCAACATAAAGAAGGGATTGGCAGTGGTTGAGACTGAGGTAAGGGTGAATTACAAGGCCATTATTTCAGTCAAGGCCTGAGGTAATGAGGGCCTTAATTTAGCTAGTGCCAGGGAAGATGGGGAGGGGGTGGGAAGGAGGTGATGTATTTGAGAGGTTATGGGGATGTAGAAATGACAGGACTTGATAAGTAATAGGACATGTGTCAGAAGATCAAAGCGAACAGTTGTTAATATGGTGGTGCACTTACAGAGAAATGCTAGTCACCCAACATAATTCTGGAATCTGAGCTGAGCTGTTTTCTTATGCTGAATTGTTAAGAACCACTACAATAATATGAAATAAACAACATACTTTAATCCTCATTTTATACAAAGTTCAGAGATGCTAAGACAATGCCCAGTCACCCAAGTACACCACCACAGTGTCTGGATTTGAATCTGGATCTTCTTTTAAAAATCCAGTGTGTTTTCCACACAGTTTCTATAGTATTTAAGCAGTATAAATGAAATCTTCCAGCTACAATCCTGATATGAAGCTTGAGTCAGAAACAAACCACCCCATAAATTGGACTAACGAGTGTTACAACAAATTTAAAACTTTCAGCTTAGCTAAATAATTTTCTCCCCCTAAAGCAGTTTGTGAGTTCTGGTGAAATACCTGCACATATTTCTTTGGTGTTAAAAAATAGAAAATTAGCTTAAACTTCTGTGAACTTGTTTGTAATTTTAAAAAAAACAAAACAAAACCATCTTTAGGGGGGAAAAAGATTGACATCTCTTTGGTAAGGAGAAAAAGAAAAAAACCAACCACAAAAAAACCATTGCTTTGGAAGAACACTGCTAGAGATGACAGCTAATATTTGATACATAAATTGAGTGATACAGGTTTTCAAAATTGCTGATCATTTGAGTTTCAACTCACTGAAGACTTAACGTTTAATTTTTTTCAATATTACTGATACAAATACTTAGGAAAATATATTTTATATAAAAATATTTCTGAGGCTAGTTTTTGGTGTGGTTTTTTTGGTTTGTTTTTTTTTTTTCCCCCTTAACCCAAGGAGCTTTCCTCATATAGCAGATTATTAGAAAAGAAAACCTTTTGCTGGGGCTACTTTAATTTTAATTTTGATCTGTGCTTCTCAGTCAAGTGAGTTCTTCTTGGTGCTGTGGATGCTGTGTTCCTGAATATGTTCTTCCACCTTTGTGGTGATTTGGGAAGGCATTCATTTACATGAGTGACATGCACCTGGCCTGAAGTCTGTGAAAGACTTTAAAAATAAAAAAGTGATATGGCCTCCAGCACTTTCTTCTTTCTTTTTTATTTTATTTATTTTATTTTTCATATGAAACGTTTTCCTGAAAGGATTTTCTATACGATGGAGGGTGCTTTTGATATGTAGATCAAGTAAAATGGTAAATACATAACCCTTTCTTTTCAAACACCGTCCTTATTCTACAATGTGCCTGTAGTGTCAATTTCTTTGATTTCCATGAGGTCTGCCCTTGGGTTTCTGTTGTAACATGGTGTCTTTCCATTGTCTTTTACCACAAAAAAATTCCTTTTAAGAAACTACATTCAGAATTTAAACTATCAGGCTTTCTGCTCCTTTTTTCTCTTCTTTCCTTCTGGAAGATAGTGACTAGATCCTTGCTTTGATTTTCTTTTTCAAACTTGAAAGTTTCTTGCTTTCTTTCCTAATTGCAACAATCTGGTGTGCCCTTTTGCCCGAGACCAAACAAGAACATAAACTCGTGCTTGCTCATGTGCCTTGTCTGGCTGATAAAGGCAATGTTTGACTCTCAGAAACGACATCTTTCCACGACTACCGTAAGCTTCCGCTTCAAGACAGGTTCTGTACTAGTCAGGGTGGATGGTGCTTTACATGCTTTAGATCTTCCAACCCACCCTGTGAAGGAGACTTCTATCATTTCCATTGTTTCCAGTTGGGAATTGAGTCTAAAAATATTAAATATCTTCCTCAAGGACATATTAAAGAGATTGAACTGGACCTCGAATCCAAGTTTTTCCGAGTTTAATGCCTGAGTCGAAATGACTATATTTTCTCATTGGAAAGCCCATTAGTGCTGCAGTAAAACAGTTCCCAGGATTGGACGGGGAGATTATCATTATGTCATTCTTGAGTACTAATACTCCAGAGACTATATTTCCTCAGCTGCCTGTGGGCTTGTTAACAATCTTCTAAAAATAGAGAAAATGGAAAAGTTGCCAAAGTCACCTATTAAAAGGAAAAGGAAGATGGAATAGAACATGTATAAACTAGTATATTTTATTGCAAAAAATTAAAAGTGTAGTCAGAGCATAAGCATTGTTTAATGTTGGCTCTAACTTGCCATTGGTCTGCCATGGAAATAGTCATTTGCTACGGTTTTTACTTTGTGTAAGTTTGGCTAATAATCTTTTGAAAAATACAAATATAATTTTGAATACAAATGAAAATATCTTGACATACTACTAATACAATCTTAGGAATTGGACATTAAATGTAAATAGTTGTGCTTGTATTTCAATGAAAGGAAAGGAAATACTACCTGAATTTAACAAATATGAGAGGGATCGTTAATTTGTTTCACATTTATGTTTAAAGAAAGTTTCATTAGTCATAGATTGTATTTTGAAATGTGATTTTATTTTACGTAACTTGTAATCAAATGTCAAATTTAGAAATAGTCAGGGTCTTATTTATGAAGATCATTTGCATGAGTTATTAAAAGATGACTATCATGATTTGATTATATTAATGAGTAAGATGGATCACTGCAAAATGTAAAAAAATCCACTGCCAAAGACATTATCAAGATTTGATTCATATAAAGTTGTTGTTACGTGCCATCTATGACTCCCAGAGATCACATATACAATAGATAATAGCCTTTGCCCTATCTCTGCACCATCCCCACTTCTGTTATTAAAAGTCATGAGTTAAGCTTATTTTTGGAAAAAAAATCATTTCTGTTTCCCAAGAACCCAACCTCCAGTGATATATATATACAAATTAAAACCCGGGAAAAGCAGAATATGCATAATGTTTCTTTCTGTCAGAGAAGAAAACACAAATTGTTTCCACTAATAGAGAATGACAGTAAAGTGACAAAACTGCACCCTGTCAAAAGTGGTAAACTTGGGAGATCCAGGAAAGCAAGGCAGTTACAATAAATTTGGATTCTAACAATTATACTCTGTTATTTCTCCAAATATTCTATATACGACATATTCTTAGGTGCATATGGTTGGTACTGAGTACAACTGTGTGCTGAATGATTTTAACTAGAAAATTATGGACTTTCTCAAAGAAAATGGATTTTCCTGGACTTTGGAAAATGTTTAGGCTTTTAGAAAATTGGTCAAAGACAAATATAGATTACTTAAAAATCCAATAAAAAGCTTCTGTTTAAGCATGCCTTTGGTCTCATCGAAAACCAAAAGAGATGACTCTTCAAAATTGGAGGAATTTGTAACTTGAAATGACAATTCTTAAATGGTTGTGATTCTTTTTAAAATGCCAGATAGAAGATATTTTTCTTCTTTATGTGAAATAAATAAGGCTACAGGCTGGAAAATTACAAAAGTCACTTGATTAAATGAGGCAAGGAAATGCTTTCTAAAGGTCTCAACCCAGTGTACACTTTCCCCGAGGCTAGCTGGAAGTCGTGGACAGTCACAACTGCTCCGTCAAATGGGTGGTCAGTCAACGTGGTGCCAGCAATAAAATGTGTAATCAACTTTCACATGGTCTTAGACATTCCCAAATCACTTTGATCATGACTAACAAGAAAACTGCCTTTTCAGTTAATAATCTATAAATTCTTATGGGGAGGTTTAGCCCAATACCCAGTAGACTAGTTTACATTTTAGTTTTCAAATGTCCAATAACATAATGTAGAAATATATTATTCATCCTGAAAACATTAAATTCGTCAGTTTTCCATTATATAAGCTAGGTTCAGTGCTAACACTTTTTTTAAATCGCCATTTTCCACAAATCCGGAAACCTCGATAATTGATAGGAAGTTGCTTTTGAAAACATACAAATTTTAGATTGCATTTCATCTCAGTAAAATGAAAAGCGGCAACATTGAGTGGCGGTTTTCAAGACTGCACAACCTGCAGCATATCCCCCTTCTTCAAGTGTTGAATTTTGTTCATTGTGAAGAAAAAGAGTCATTATGGCAGTGAAAATACCCGGGTAAAATTTCCTCAAGCCAAGTACTTTTTTTTTTTTTTTTAGTTGGTAAAAATGTTCATAAATATGTATCAGTTCCGTATCAGGAGATACAGTTAACATGAGTATTTAGAAGGGCACCAGCAGCGGCAACCATCCACGAAAGCAACATATAAGAGCTTGTTGAAAGCAGCAAATGATTTAGAAAGGGAAATTTCAGAGATGACAGCTGTTTAAATCTAATAAAAAACTCTTTCCTACACCAGGAGACATTTAAACTTACATTGGCTTGAATATGTATCTTCGAAATCTGTAGGGCTTTAGAAGCTTGTAAAAGCAACACTCGAACAGCCACTTCAAAGATAAGACATGCAGACATCATTGATAAGGGATAAATATGGAGGAGCAACAGGCATGAAATCCTGTCATTGAGGACATCATCTGAGATAAGAATCTCAAATAATAATAAATCTAAGAGCTCTGTCTTTTTAACTTGGAGAGCCATGTGTTTCACTCACGTACTATTAAAAGTTGTCATTGTGAGTCACAGCCATGTGCACACGCAAGCACACCATATGTAGTCGCATCCAGTAATATTCACACAGACCTGATCACCTGGGAGCTTGTTAAAAATGTAGAATCTTAATTTGCACTCCAGACCTAAGGACTCAGAATCTGCATTTTAACAAGATCTCCAGATGATCCTTAGGCATTTGAGTTTCATAAGTACTGATTTTATGTGAATATACCTCAACTTCTCAATCCATTCGGTAGTGGTTGGACATTTGAGTTGTTCCAATGTTCTTGTGATGGTGGATAACACTACTATGACCACTATGCAGCACTCAGGACCAACAATTTTGAAAAATACCATGTAACTTGGGAGAGGCTGGAGAGCACTATGTTGAGTGAACTAACTCAGTCTCATAAGGACAAATACTGCATAAGATCATTATTATAGAAATAGAAGGATCCCCAGTAAAAGATATATGGGAGTGGGGGCTAAGAATGGGTAGGGACAAAGGATTACATAGTTTGGTGGGTTGGAGGGAGGCAGGGGAGGAAATGAGAAGGATCCCAGAGAAAAGACAAGGTAATGATGGGCAAGTCCAATGGTGATTAATTTTTTAAAACACAATACATGAGAATAATTGTATGAAGCACAATGTGAATGAAGACTAGTGTGAAGCACAATGGATTATAAACTTTGTAAGCAAACTAACAAACTTTTTTAAAAAGTACTGATTTTAAAACAAGCTTTAAAAGATGCACAAGTCTCTGGTCTTTAAATTCCAAGCATTTTAAATTTAAAACCATTACGAGTTTCCCCATCATCTAAGGCAGTAGAGTTAGGGACTAGCTCAGAACAAGTGTTTCCAAAAATCCCACAATCAGATAGCCTGGAGCCCACTTCCAGGGCTGGCTGGTACCCCTTCCCTGTTTCAGTCCTCCCAAGGTTTTGGCCATCTGGGATTGACCATCATAGAGAGAGATAGAGGTTAGACACATGCCAGAAAAACAGTAGGGCTGGTCTCAGGCTGGGACTTCTATTTGTACTCCTGTTCAAAATTTGCATAAATTAGGGGCATGATTATTATTATAAATCAGTCGGTGGCTACACCATCCAAGATTTCATGAAATAGAGTCTAGTCATATAAAAAGAAGAAAAAAAAGAAAAAGAAAATGCTTGTAATTCTTCCCCCACCCTGCCCTCAGCTTATTGCCCTGGTTGGTGGGATTAAAGGGTGCTGGCTCAGAAGCCATGTCCTTCCTTTTCATCTATTCTCTCTGCCTCCATTCACACTGCTGCTACAGTGGCACAGCCGAGAGCTCGGTTTCCTTAGAGACTCACATTTACCCTCAGGCTTCCAGGCTCTGTGCCAGAGGAGTCTGACAGTGACACAGAGGGCAGTGTACTTTCCTAGATATATAAGCACAGCTCCAACCACCATCATTGGGAGTTCTATGATCAGATTGAGAGCTGAGTACAACCCAGCTGGAAATTTGTCCTCAAGGTAAGTCAATATAAGTGGCCTGCTTGCAAAAGAGTCACACTGACCAATTAGAGACCAAACACTCTGATAAATCAGAGATGTATTCACATTCTTGAAGAACAGGTGAAAAACACCAACCAATCATGAAGAGTTTATCATTTCCTGAAAAGAGACTATGTAGTATCACTCACTTACAGCTGAACCAACACATAGTTGACCTTCCTCAGGGTTTGCAAGGCTGTAATGGAAAGGAAGGAGATTGCCTATTTTTGTGTCTTGGAGCTGATGGTATGAATTTGACCCAACAGAGAGGTGTGTCCAGTACAACTCTCTACATACACTATTCATTTATTTAAGAGGTCATTTATATGAAGTAATTTACCTAGCTGCAAAAGTTTAGAAATAATCAAAAGCCTCTGAATAATATGTTGTGATTTTGGTTAGGTGCTGTTGAGTCAGCTATAACTCATACTAATGCTATGAATAAGAACATTCTGTACCTTACCTTGTCCCATGCCATCTTCACCATCCCTGATATACTTGAGCCCATTAATACAGTCAATGTGTCAGTCTATCTAGTTCAAAGTCTTCCTCTCTTTCACTGACCCTCTGCTATATGTCAAGCATAATGTCTGTTTCCAAGGACTGGCTTCTCCTACAAACATGCCCAAAATATATAAGCTAAGGTTTCATCATCCTTGCCTCTAAGGAACAATGTATATTCTTTTCTTTATATGATCCTTTTACTTTTCTATACCCTACTAGGTCTTCATTAAAGTAGGATACCTTCTTAGATTAGTGTTGGTGCTTTCTGTTAAGTGTTCATATAAAAAAAGAAGAAAAATCAAAACAAAAACAGCCCAACAACCAAAAATAATCCTCACACTCTCAAGCAGGTTTTCACGGGCTGTAAAATGCGTTGGAGAAGATTACTCATCTTTCATCCTTGGAGCTGCTGGTGAATTCCAACTCCTTGCCTTTGCTTAGTTGTACAACTCTATGGACCAAGTTATAGGAGATCTCTGAGAGAATAAAAATGTTTTTCAATTACAAGCATATTAAAAATTAAGACATATGGACATCATTGACAAGGGATTAATATGGAGGAGGAACAGACATGAAATGCTGCTGAGACATCGTTTAAGACGAAGACCTCAAATAATAATAAATCTAAAGGTTATGTTCTTTTAATTTATGATGTCATGTGTTCTACTCATGTACTATTAAAAGAAAGAGCATGTACACACAAAAGCATACCAAATGCATTTGAAATCAGCACTATTGCCACATAATTGATAATATGCTCTTATAAGATCTTGCATTTCTTCTCTGTAGCCCCTATCCAAACTAAATGTTTGAGTCATCATGGGTTTTATGTTGGTGTTTCTCTCTGTATCTATCTATCTATCTATCTATCTATCTATCTATCTATCTATCTATCTATCCTATTTCATGAGGACACAGTCATATCTATCCAATTAAGTGTCTACACATGGTAAAAAACAATGCCTTTGAGTTGATTCTGACATCCACTTCTGAAATGGCTTGCCTCCGGAAACTCTATGTACGAACAGTGCTCAGGCCTTTCATTCATAGGGTCGCTATGAGTCGTCTACGACTCCATCGCACCAAACAACAACAACAACAACAACAACACAGGACAAAGTGGAACTGCCTGGAGGGTTTCTGAGGCTGTGAATCTTTGTAGGAGTAGATTACCTCATCTTTCTGGTATAGAACTGCTGGTGACTTTAAACCTTTCTGTTAACAACCCGAGATTAACCTGTTACACTACCATATAGTGTCCTTTTTTGTCATTGGTTTTAGATAGTGTCCTTTTAACAGTTGTTGTTTTTCTTGTTAGGTGTCATTGAATGTTAACAACAATTTAACATAGGAGACATTCCATAAATGCAGGAACTCAAGAAATAATTTTGAATGGATGCATATGCAATAGCCTGGATACATACTCTCCAAGTCATATTCTAAGTACATATACACAGGTTATAGGGACTTATTGGATCCTCACTTAGACTTATTACTCTTTAGACTAAATACAAATAAATTTGTACATCTGTCACACCTAAATTTCAGAATCATCTCAGGAACAGGTTTGAGGCCTTGAACACTAATGAGCGAAGACCAGATGCGTTGTGGGAGGACGTCAAATGTATTATCCAGGAAGAGTGCAAGTGGTCATTACAAAGACAGAAGAGGAAGAAAAGACCAAAATGGATGTCAGAAGAAACTGAAGGTTGCACTGAAACATAGAGAAGCCAAAGCACAAGGAAGAATTCAAGATACTAAAGAGCTGAACAGAAGATTCCAAAAGGCAGCTCGGAATGACAAAGCAAACTATTACAATGAAATGTGCGAGGAGCTAGAGTCAGAAAATCAAAAGGGC
>NW_006399819.1:3798045-3806693 GCF_000299155.1 Elephantulus edwardii
TCCAGTGGTGAGAATCTTTGTCTTCTTGACATTGAGCCTTAGTCCATACTGAAGGCTGCAGTCCTTGACCCTCTGCAGTAAGTGCATGAGGTCCTGCTCAGTTTCAGCAAGCAGGGTTGTGTCATCTGCATAACACAGATTGTTGATAGATTGTCCACCTATCCTAACCTTATTCTCATTTAAAAAAAAAAAGAGTAGGAAAGTAATAATTGCGAAGAAAATTTTCTTATGTGGGCTATCTTACATATTTCATGGTGGAACTGATAAACTAGGTGTTACTATTGCTTTTGCAGTGGATAATATCAGAATTGTTTAGATGTTGATTTTAAAACATTGTTGGAAAATGGAACTTTATTTTTTAAAAACTTTTCAAATAATGACTTACTGACATTATAGATTATTTTAAAATTAACTAAATTTTACAACAGAGGTTCATAAATAATAGAAATCTTATAAATATGTAGTAGATGCAAATTTTATTATTTATAATATTTAGAAAGTAGACGAGCCCTGGACATTAACTTATACTTTCACATTAATTATGCCTCTGTATTTTGACAATGCACTTTATAGAGTGCTGAATTATGTTCACACATATATACACACAAATACCTACTCAAAAGCATGCTTACTCTAAAATATACTAAGAATTATTTTTTTTTTACTTCAAAATGTTTCCAGCATTCAGAATTGCATATAATATTTCCATTTAAATAAAAAATAATAGCAACTATGTGAAAAATACGAAGTGTGTCAAAGGTGATAAGGAGAACTTGTTGACAGACAAAAGACAGTCCTAGGAAAGTTGTTTGGTCAAGAGCAGCTGTTATGCAGCAATATAAAACTGTCTTTATAGAAAATGTTCATTTTATAGTTCTTGTACAGATCAAAAATTAAATATATACAGGAACATAATTAGAGGATTAATGGCTCAAGTCAATGCACAAAGGGAGAGATTTTCAGGGGGAAAATGTATTATAAGCAGTTTTTTAATGACTGTGCTTTAAAAACAAACCTGAATTATAACAACAATTGTTCTCTTGTTGTGTGGGAAAGGTCACATTAAATAATTCCGCTCAGATTTTATCCACCCAACAACATCCTCCTAACGAGGGGCAGGTTTTACCTCTTTGATTTGCCAGTACAGTGATTATAAGACAGCCTTTTCTTTTGTTAGAGTTATAGGCTGGTCTTAGTCTCAACTGGTAATCAAAGGGGGGAAAATCCAATCACTACATTCTAAACATTCCAAGAGCCAAGCAGGTGATTTTCATTTTTGGTTTGTGTTTCTGTTATGAAATATTATAGATGTGACTGCTTTCTTGTTCTTTCATTTTGGTTTTCAGACTTCTCATCTCATTTCTCACCCAGTTCTCTTTTGTTTTCAGGTATACAATGCACTTTTCCCCCCCAAAACACAGAGACTTCCTGTCATGATTATGGGAACATTAAAATCCAGTCCTTGCATTTGATCCCGTCAAGTTTCTCCCAGAAGTAAGGATTTTGAAGCTCTGTCTCATATACATTGGGCATGTGGCCAAGATGGACTGGACCTTGGAGAAGGACATCATACTTGGAAGCGTGGAGGGACAGTGCAGGAGAGGAAGACCCCAGAAGAGTTGGACTGACATGGTAGCTGAGGAAATGGGATTAGGTGTATCAGATTCAGTGAGACTGACTCAGGGTAGCACAGGATTCAGAGCTATTGTACACTATGAGTCACTGGTGACTTGATGGCACATAACAACAACAACCACAATGCATCATTATGGAGTAGATGCTCAAAGGCCAACAGTGAGCCACAGCCCTTATGGGCTAGTTTGGTACAATAAGAAAATTGCCAGCCTCTGAGGGTAATGATCGTGAGCTTTCCAGGAACTTCCAAACATTCTCTCTCGTAACAAATGATGACTCCAACAGGGTCTTCATTGTCATGTGCTTTTTCTTTTATACTGGTTTACATACAAAGTTCATAAAATTCCTTGTCTTTTACACTGGCTCTTTTCCCTTTTGTTTACCCATTCCTTCCTCCACTCATCAAATTGTGTGACCCTATGATTAAGCCCTCCACTTTGAATCTTCATACTCATTCTGAAATAAAGGTCTTATAAAGTATTTGTCCTTATGAGACTGAGTCAGCCCACCCAGCATAATGCTCTCCAGGCCCTCCCTTGCCAAGCAGCAATTAACAAAATCGTTGCTCCTGTGTGCTGCACAGTATTCCATTTTGTGAATGTACCATAGTCTCTCAATCCATTCCATTGTGGTTGGACATTTGGACAGTTTCCATGTTTCTGCTATGATGAACAATTCTACCATAAACATTAGTATACAAGCTCTATTTGTGGCTCAGTTCTCATTATCTCAGGGTATATTCTAAGCAATGGAATAGCTGCATCCTACGGAATTTCTATGTTCAGCTTTCTGAGGAAATGCCAAACTTTCTTCCAGAGTGGTTGTACCATTTTACAATCCCACCAACAGTGTTGAAGCATTCCTATCTCACCACATCCTCTCCAACACTTATTACTTCCCAAACAGATTATCATGTCTACTTCAGTCCTCCTTTGAGGGAGAAATTCTTGAATAGTTAACTAGCAGCGTCAATTGATACAGAAGTGCCTGTGGGTGGCCACATACTACATCAATAAATTATTAAGTGACATAAGAGAAGAAAGGAACTCAAATATGGAAAGCTTAATGATGTCCTTCAATAGTCACTTAGCAGTGTGCTGCTCAATAGCTTCTTTTAAGGCTTCCTCATTTTAACAGCATCATCCTATTTATTTAAAGGTGTGAGAGAGTGGAGAGTGACAAAGAAAAGCACATTCTTGGGGCTGAAAACCCTTTACAAATGCCTCTGTGTGGTATTGTATCTTTTTAGCCATTTGGTTTCTTTCAATAATCTAAGTGGCACATGGTGCTGTCCTACTGTTTCATCTTAAATAAATGCACTTGAGCAGATGCTGTGACGTGAAGCGGCGTTTCCTTTCCTTGCAACTCTAATTTCAGAATTGAGTGAAAAGGACACATTGTATTTTGGCAGGTCAGGGGCTTTATTAGGGTGTGCTTCCTTATCTAGCTATCTCTATATATCTGTGTCTATACTGTAATAAGAGTTCCATAGGACCATCCAGAGAAGTACACAGTGCCCTGGAAGTTACTGACACCGACTAGATAGTCTGCATGAACATAAAGGAATTAGTCAGAGCCATAGTATTTTGGAAATGGAAGAGACCTTGAGTATCTCCATGTCAAGGACTGCCTGCATTGTTACTGCTCTTTGAAATTCCTAGATACGGTTTCTCATCCAGAGATTTATGATTGTGGCATCTAGGGGTTATCATACAGAGATAATATGACATTTACTTAACATGTTTTTCAACTGGAATATAAACCTCAATTTTTGAGCTTAAGATCCACAGAGATGGGGAACACAATGTCTACCCTGGCTACTGATATAAACGACAAAAATAGAATTCTGATAAAATGCCATTTTGGAATTAAAGATGGGTTTCGTAATACCTCCATGAGAACTTTTTGCCTACAAATAAATGAAATGAATCTCAGCTTAGATATTAACTTTTTTAAAGAGAATAGTCAGGAAAGGTTAAACTTTTACTCAAACATGTAGAAATGATATGTTGTTGTTGTTACTGTTATGACCAGTCAACTCATAACAAACTCAACTGATTCTCCAGGGGGAGCTGTCAAAGGCTGTTAATCACATTACAGGACATTGCTCACCTTCTCCCTTTGGGTGCAACTCCTTACCTCTGTGCCACCAGGGCTCTCTTAGAAAGAATATATCACGTTATTTTTAGTACATCTATGTTTAAGGAAAGAAATTGTTTATAAGAGGACAGTTCCTCTATGGTTTCTAGGAATTTATAATCTTCATATATTGTACTTTTATACATTCTTTACTTGGAATGTCTTTACGAATTTCGTGCTGGGTAAACGATTAATTCTTAAAGATTCAGTTACACATCCATCCTGGAAGACTTTTGACAAGCCCACATTGATTTCATTATGAATCTCTTCTCTTTAACATAGAGAATGTGCCTTGATCATTCCTGTATTATTATCTGGCCCATACTAGATTTACTTAATTATTGCTTTAGTTTCTTTCTTTCTTTCTTCCCCTCTCTTTAAGATCCAGTGGGAAAGGACAATTTGGATTCTTTATTTGTTGTATTCTCAGCATCAAGTTTCTTACCTGGTATATGATCATGACTTAATAAATATATGTTAAATGAATTAATGTATTCTAAACACTACACATGTTGAATCCATTTAAGTCTTTCAGGTTTCCCTGATATATATGTGTATATCCATATATAGTCAACAAATGGAATGAATTTAAGCAGAGATGAAATATTTACTAATACTCTAGAACTATATAAGAACAGAAAAGAGAAAATGATAGTGCAAGCACTCTCATTGATAGGCTAATATAAAAAGTAGTTTCTTAAATGGTCTCAATTATCTGTGCCCAAAGACAGCTTCTCTAATTTTTTAGAGCGTTGGTGTATGCTTTTTCAATCATTCTGTGGGAAGCAAGGCAATCACTGAGAAATTTCTTGAATCTATGCCTGTTTAGGGAAACTCTTGAGAATAGAAAGAATTTGATTCACAAAAAGATTGAGCACCATTCATGGGTTGCATATTTTAATCACTGTATGCTGGGTTTCTGTTGTTGTTGTTTTTAAATGCCGCTGATTATCCCAGAAGGAAGCACATCATCACCATTAAAGCAAAACTAGAGTGAAATTATGCTTTACTCTGCTTAGGCATTTTTATTAGTTTACTGAGAATGTGTGTCCCTATCAATGCAGACCCTGGCTCAAATTTTAATTACTAGAATGTGGAGAAAAATACTTTTATTTTAAAGATGGGATATTATTTACCTTATGGTATTTAAAAAAATTTATATATATTTATATGTGTATGTGTGTTAAGATAAAAATAATTCTGATCCTTTCGTTTCTTTATTCATATACTTCTTTGAGAAATAGTCACAATGCACTGTGGTGAGCACTCTGGAAAACAATACTCTGATAGATATGACAGTTCAGAAATACAACTCAAAGAGAAAATGGTAAGTAAAAGGAAAAAAGATTGAAAATATTATTTTCTTTCGACAGTTGAGTTATGACTTTTTAAACAATGTTTTGAGAGTAGTAGGATGATCCTAACTTTGAGAATTTGTGATAATATAAAAAAAGATGGACGTTTCCTCCCCTGACAAAAATCAAAACCATACTAACCTTATACCCATGATAGCTATGTACTCGTTGTATACCTTTGAGTCAGAACCAACCCATAGTTGACCCTCCAGCAGGTTTTCAGATTAATCACATGGGAAGAGACTGCCCATCTTTCTCCCATGGATCAACTGGTTGATTAGATCTGTGGAGCAGTTGGTGGATTTGAACACGTGTCATCAGGGTTGCAGCACACTTTCATACCACTGGGGCACCAGAGCTCCCCACTGTACTATACTTTTTTAAAAAGCCCAAAACTCTAAGTTATATACATGAAATCCTGTAAAGAGACAAACCACCAAGACTTACTTTCTTCCAATATAATGTTTCTAAACTTGATTCAGGAGCAGTAGTAGAAGATTCCTCTTCTATGTGGGAGTTTTAGGATTTGATTTCTCACCAGTGCACCTCACACACACTATCTGCCTATATACCTATGATGATGAACAAATTTCAGAGACCTTCTAGACAAAAATGAACAAGAAAGAAAGGCCTGGAAATTTACTTCCAGAAATTAGCCAGTTAAAACCCTTTGGATCAGTAGTCCGATCTGGAACAAATAATGGAGATTATGTGGGACTGGTAGCATTTTGTTCAGTTGTCCACAATTGCCATTATCAGAGGGCCAACTCTACTGCAGCTAACAGCAACAAACTTTAGTGAAGAGTATAAACAACAAATGCCTAGACCCTACAAATAGGACATTTGTCAGCAAGAACAAATGGCAGCAATGCTCACCACCTCCCAATACCCTCCTGTGACCAATCAGAACTACCTTGACACTGGTCAAACTGCAATGCTTAGTTAAAATTAGATCAGTGTCCTATTACCAAATAACACACATGCCACCAATGTGTCAAATGCCACAAGGTAGACATGATAGACAGATTTTAGGAAAGCTCCCAGATTAAGACAGATTAAGAATCAGGATTGGTCATTCACTTGTTAAATAGCAGGCCCCTCAAAACTCTGTGAACAGTAATGGAACACAGTTATAATATTAGAAGTCAATCAAAATGAGGAAAAATAGTGGCAAATATCCTTTAATAATTGGAACATGGAATGCACAAGCATGAAAGTTGGAAAACTAGAAGTTGTGAAAAATGAAATGGACCACATGAACATTAACATTGTGGGCAGTAATGAGGTAAGATGGCTTTGGCCACTTTAAATTAGATAATCACATGGTATACTGTGCTGGAAATGAAAAACATGAATAAAGAATGATGTTGCATTCATAGTTATAAAGTCAATTTCAGGTTCTATCCTGAAGTACAATATTGTGAGCGACAGGGTATTATCCAAATGTATACAAAAAAGACTTGTTAATACAACTATTATTTAAATATATGCTCCTAAAGCTAAAGCCAAACGGAAGGAAGTTGAAAATTTTTACCAAATTTTGCAGTACAAAATTGACTAAACGTGTAATCAAGATGGGTTGATAATTGGTGACTAGAATGCAAAAGTTGGAAACAATGAAGAAGGAATAGTAGTCAGAGAGTATAGACTTGTTAACAGAAATGAGGCTGGAAGCAGAATGATCTAATTTTGTATATTCAATTATTTATTTATTGCAAATACCTTTAAAAAAAAACCACAAAAGGCAACATAACACGTGGGTCTCGCTTGATTAATTGTATAGGAATCAGATTGACTTCATCTGTGGAAAGAATGCTTGGAGGAGCTAAATATCAGAAGCTAAAACAAGGCCAGGGGCATGCCATGGGTATGTTAAAATTGAAACCAAAGATAATTAAAGCAAGTGCATGAGAATAAAAAATATGAACATTAGTCTATTTCACCAAAATTTCAAAATAATCTTAAAAACAGGTTTGAAGCATTGAAAATCAATAATCAAAGAGCAGATGAGTTATGGGATGACATCAAGGATATCACCCATGGAGAGAACAAAAGGTCATTACAAAGACAAAGGAGAAAGAAAAAACCAAAATGGATGTCAGAAGAGACTCTGAAAATTGCACTAGAGTTCCAAGAAGCCAAAACAAAGGGGGGGAAATGCCGAAGTACAAGAGCTGAACAGATGATTTCAAAGGGTAGCTCACGAAGACAAAGTGAAGTATTATAATGATGTGCAGGGAGCTGGAATTGGAGAATGAAAAGTGAAGAAGTCACTCAGAATTTCTCAAGCTGAGAAAACAGAAAATAAAATTTAAGCCTCCAGTAAAATACTGAAAGATGCTAGTGGGTACTATGTTGAATGATCCAGGAAGCAGCAAAATAATATGGAGGGTATAAACAGAGTCATGGTACCAAAAAAAAATTAACTGACATTGAAAAAATTCAGGAAGTACTATATGAGCAGGAGCTAATGGTAATGAAAGAGGAAGTGGAAACTACATTGAATGCATTGGCAAAAAATAAGGCCCCAGGAATCGATGGGATACCAAGTGACTTGTTTCAGTTAATGGATGCAGCCCTCACTGTGTTCACCAGTCCATGCTAGGACATTTGGAAGAAAGCTGTCTGGCCAATGGATTGGAAGAGATCTATAATTATTGCTATTCCCAAGAAAGGTGATCCAATAGAATGTGGAAACTAATGAACAATATCATTGATGTCACATGCAAGCAAAACACTAAATATTTAAAAAAAAATGGTTAGCACTGTATATAGATAGGGAACAGCCAGAAGTTCAAGCAGGATTTATAAGAAGCTGTGGCACCAAGAATTATCATTGCTTTTGTCAGATGGATCCTGGCTTGAAAATAAAGAATAGTAGAAGAATGTCTATTTATGCTTTGTTGACTATGTAAAGGCATTTTACTGCGTAAATCATAGCAAGTTATGGGCAGAGAATGAGTCATAGGTAATTCAAGAAAAACTGACATGTATGATCAACATATGACCAATTTACATTCTAGATAATTTTGGAATGAGGTAAACAGACCAATGAAGTTAATTGCTACATAAAGACTGAGAAAGGCCAATTTTTCAAAAGTTTTAACACATTATTTAGGCTTTGAAAATCATATTATTGACTGAGAACAGTTTGCTCCATTCTCTCTTTCTTCAGGAAGAAGTGGTTTAAATGGGCCATATTTAGATATATTTTTTCCAAGGGCTTCTCACCTTTGTTTTTCTAAAAGCTTTTTGTAAAAAAACTCTCGTAGTAAGTAGTTTCCTTTTTATTAAGGAAGGAGCCTAAAGCTAACAGCAAATAGAGAGACTATTTATACTAGGAGTCAAGGAATCTGGAATATTGTGTTCACTTTAATGCTACTGACTGGGTTCTGATTTGAAGGTACTAAACATCCAGGAAATTAAAAGACAAATTACATTGGGAAAGTCTGCTGTCAGAAACCTCTCCAAAGTACTGAAGAGCAACGATGTCAGTCTGGAGACCAAGATGCGCCTGAT
>NW_006399819.1:3806990-3808156 GCF_000299155.1 Elephantulus edwardii
GTGTCAGAGACAATGAGATTGGCAAAGGAAAGAGCAGAGATTAGGGCTGTTGTACATAGGGTCACTATGAATCACAGGCGACTCGATGGCACATGATGACATAACAACAATAACAGCAACAAGTAGATCCTATCTGCATTCATGTTATTGATTTATTCCCCCCTCCCCCACCCACACACACAGGTACAATGATGACAGTATCAATTGTCAAGTTCTTAGCAACAGCAGTACCCGATGCATACCTTGGGGAGCTGGGCCAGGAGGCTTAGAATGCCATCTTGCCCCAGGGAGTACTCAGACAATGGACAGGAGTGACTGAAGCCTAACCTAAAACATTAAGAATTAGAGGCCTCTCCATGAGGTTTCTGGGAGGGAGGAGTAAGACTAATGCCAATGACCCCCATCCAAGGCCTGACAACCTTCAGGCCTTCTGGACATTGTGCTGCTGCCTTGAAATCTCTGCCACCTAGGTAATGTACAATTTGTCTGTTTTTATATTGGGGAAGTATCTTTGCCTGCTGCTGCTCTTAACAGCTTAGATAAATGTATGCTTGCTTGTTTATCATCTGCTCTTTGGGTTACAAGATACTTGTCTGTCAGATACTGTACTAAAACAGGGCTCCCATATTAAGATACGCTAGGAAAAAGGATTGGCCATCTACTTCTTCAGTAAAAGGTCTTGGGAAATCCTATGATCAATAGAGCACACTTAGACAGTTAGGGACAGCAGAAGGATAAATTAAAGAATGCTTACAGAAATAGTCTAAACATAATACCTGGTTAGAATTTAAAACCTGAAGCCCTCGAATTGGGGGGAAACTGAGGTCCATAATAAAGCCCTGACTTGTGGACTCAGAAGTCACTTGAATGCCTTTCTAATCATCAAACAAGTCATGTGGCTTTTCCCTCAGGGAAAATAGAGTTTAATGTCAGATGACAGCCACCAGTCAAACTTGCAGAGTTATTACTTGCCTTAACAAGTTTTTAACAACATACCTAAGTCATAGCAAGTAATAAATGTTAGAGAGAATGTGGTGAGATAGGAACTCTAATACACTGTTGTTGGGATTGTAAAATGGTACAACCAATCTGGAAGACAGTTTGGCATTTCCTCAAAAAGCTGAACATGGAAATGACCCAGTTATTCCATTGCTTGGAATATACTC
>NW_006399819.1:3808421-3815086 GCF_000299155.1 Elephantulus edwardii
TATTATAGAAATAGATAACTAGTGAAATGTGTATGATGATCCAAGGGGAGGAAGGTAGGAATAGACAAGTGAGGATAGGCAGGGAGATAATCATAGGGTTGCACAGTTTGATGGGGTGGGTAAAGAAAATGGGAAAGATTCAATGTGAAAACAATGTATACAAACTCTATAAGTAAACCAGTATAAAATAAAAACTTTATTTAAAAGACAAAACAAAAACCAAACAATATTCCTAAAGTATGGCTCTGACCACCACATAGCCAGATAGTACAAACACCAGAACCTATTCTGTCAGTTTTTAATATAAAATTGAGTCAGTATCCCAGTAACAGTTTTCTTACCCACTAAGGTAGTCGTGCCTTTGTACAGTGATACACAAAATCTTATTTTAAAAAAACCCTCAAAGCAGTGGTCAAAAATCGGTAAGATCATTGGCACTTTATAAGTTTTCCTCATTTCCAAAATGATTTGTCTATATCTTTCCTGTTTGCATCTTAATAAAAGAGTATCCACAGTATATGTTTGAATTTGGGGTGTCAGCCCCTGGAAGACAAGAAACTTGATTCTATGAAGAATAATGTGGCATCAAGATAGAAGAAAGATTCATCAATAAACTGTGCTATGCAGATGACGTAACCTTGCTTGCTGAAGTGAGAAGAACTTGACTTACTGCAGAGGATCAAAGACTACATACAACCTTCAATATGAGTTGCATTTCAATGTCAAGAAGACAAAAGTGATCACCACTTGACTGACAGACAATCTCATGGTAGATGGAGAAATTGTCAATGATTTAATCTTATTTGAATCCACAATCAACACACTTGATACCCTGAGTAAGGATATGTATTGCATTGGCCAAATCCTCTGTCATGGATCTCTACAAACTACTGAGGAGCAATGATGTCAGTTTGAAGACTAAGGTGTACCTGATTCAGGCCATGGTTTTTTCAATCCCTTGCTATGCATCTGAGAGCTGGACAATGAATAAGGATGACAGAAGAAGAATTGATGCTTTTGAGTTATGATATTGGATGATAGCAGTGAATGTCCTCCTATGTTGTTTGTTGTTAAGTATCGTCAAGTCATAGACAACTCATTGGACCCTGTGAACAAAAGACATGAACACTTGTATAACTTTCATCCTTTCTCCAGGTCCATAGGGTTTCCAAAGGTGAGCTATTTTGGAAGTAGATGCCACTCCTGCTTCCAAGCTTGTTTTATTTGGGGAGCTCCACCAAACACTGTCCACCATGGGTGAATATCCTATAGACTGTCAAAAAATCAGACAGACATGTTCTAGAAAAAGTGCAGCCAGAGTACTCCTTAAAGGCAAGGATGTTGAAACTTTGTCTTACATATTATGGGCATGTTACTAGGAGAGGCTACTTCTTGGAAAGGGATATTGTGCTTGGAAAGGTGGAGGGTCAGTGGAAGAGAGAAAGACCCTCAAAGAGAAGGATTGACAGTGACTGAGGCATTGAGTTCAAGTTTGTCAGAGATGATGACAGCACAAGATAAGTCAGGGTTCATATCTGTTGTTCATAGGGTTTCTATGAATTGTCCTTGACTTAATGACACCTAATACAACAACAACAAAAACAACAGTTCTTGGGAATACACTGAAGGCTATATACTGAATATTTTCTAAGCTTTTTAGCAATGAGAGAAAAGAGAAATACGTCAATAAAGATTACCTAAAAGATTGTTCTCTCTACCTGGAGAACCTTCAGCCTTTGATGATTTGTCAACACTTTCAGAAAGCTTCCCAGCATCTCCTAATTTCACCCTGATCTTCCCTATAGCAAGTAATAGTCATTGTTACAATCATCGTGATCCTATGAACAACAGATTGGAATTTTATCCTATTCTGTACAATCTTCACAAACTCTATCTTATTCAAGTTAATTGTTTCAGTCATTGATTGGGTCCACTCATCTAATTAAACATCTTCCTCATTTTTGATGATCTCTCAACTTCTATTAGTGTGATGTCTTTTTCCAAGAACTGGTGCCTCATGACAACTTGTCCGAAGTACATGCAATGAAGTGCCTCAAAGGAATAGCCTGGATGCACTTTTTTTTTTATTTGCCAGGAATTACGTTTTTTTAGCAGTTCATCTTACATTCACTACTCTTTGCCAACACCACAATTCAAAGTATCAATTATTCTTAGATTTTCCTAATTAATTGCCCAGCTTTTGCATGCATACAAAGCCAGTTAAAATACTATGGCTTAGTCTTTAAATGCGCATCCTTGATCTTCAGCACTTTATACAGATCTTTGATAGCAGGTTTGTCCAATGTGAGACTTTTTTTGATTTCTTGATTGCTGCTGATAGGAGAGTTAATTATGGATCCAAGAAAAAGAAAGCCATTCACAACTTTAGTCTTTTCTTTATCATGATATTGTCTATTGGTCCTCTTATGAGAATTTTTTTTATTATTTTATTATTTTTGTATGAGTGTACTGTCAAATCAGATCTGACTGGTACAGGAGGAGATCGTCCCTCCTTCCCCGGCAGAGCATCTGGTGGATTCGAACTGTGCACCTCTGGGATTGTAGTTGCAGCTCCTTACCACTAGGCCACCAGAGCTCCCCTACTTATGAGAAATTTTGTTTTAATTTTTTATCATTGTTTTGAACATAATGGGTTTTGCTTATTTATCTACATCTTCTACTAGACTATATGCTTTAAAATACCTGACATTGTTGTTAGGTATTATTATTGTTGTTGTTCAATTACATGGTATCTGATCTAAAACAGATCCTCAAAACAGATCTGTGCCTAACTCAAGTCATGGTGTTTTCAAATGCTTGGTATTCATGAGGAAGATGGATGCTAAGTAAGTAAAAAAAGATATTATTGATTTGTGGTATTGGTGAAGAATATTAACTACGCCCTGGGCTAGAAAAGAAGTCAACACATCTGTTTTAGAAAAAATACAGCCAGAATGCTCCTTAGAATTGATGGTGGTAAACTTTGTCACACATACTTTGGGCATGGCATCAGGAAGGATCAATTCCTGGGAAAAGACATGGTGATTAGAAAGTAGGAGGTCAGAGAAAACTAAAATAGCCTCATAGAGGACAACATTGTTAAGGATAGTGCAAGACTGGTTTGGGTTTTGCTCTGTCTTACAAACAACTGAGTTATAGCTGACTCCATAGCACCTAAAGCCAAAAACAAATGCTAAATTGTTTGCTGTTGTTGTTGTTATATGCCATTGAGTCAGAACCAACTCATAGGTGACCTTCTAGCAAGTTTTCAGAAGCTGTACATTTCATAGGAAGAGACTGCCTTTTCCCTAAGTAACAGCTAGTGGATTCGAGCCACCTGCCTTTGGGTTGGCAGCACAACCCCTTACCACTAAGCCTCCTATGATAAGTTTAGAGAATTTAAGTTTAGGAGAACTCTATTTTTATATTAATATTTTACTCAACCATTGTCCAGTTGTCTTCTTTGAATTTTATGTTTGACCTTTATTAAAATTCCCTTTTCCTTTTAAGCTGTGAAAAAAACCAACCAACCCAGAAGTTTATAATAACTAGTAAATGTTGAAGAGCAATGGTGTCACTCTGGAGACTAAGGTGCACCTAATACAGGCCATGGTCTTTCCAATCACTTGCTATGCTTCAGAGAGCTGGACAATGACTAGGGAGGATAGAAGGAGAATTGATGCTCTTGAGCTGTGATGTTGGAGAATTGAATATACCATGGACTGCTAAAAAACGAACAGGTTTGCATTAGAGAGGGTTAAACCAGGCTGCTCCTTGGAGGCAAGGATTCTGAAGCTCCATTTGGCATACTTTGGACATGTTGTAAGGAGGGACCAATCCTCGGAGAAGAATGTCATGTTGGGAGGATGGTGGGTCAGCGCAGGAGAGGAAGACCCTCATAGAGGTGGATTGATTCAGTGACTGGGGTAATCAGAGTAGTGTGTTGGAGACAGTGAGATTGGCACACGATACAGTGGGGTTAAGGGCTGTTGTACATAGGGTCACCATGAGTCGCAGGCAACTCGATGGCACTTAACAATAACAGTAAGTTTTACAAATGTTCACCATTTGAATGCCTTTCAAGTGCAACACAGAAAAAACTGGCTTGAAAATTGAATGTGTATGTGGTTCTGTGGAAAAAAAAATGTTTTCAGAGGTGTTAGTTCAATTTATGAGGGACAAGCACTAACAAGGGTAGGGTTGCAGATTTTATTAGCTTTACACAGAGGAAACTGCCCCATAGTTACAGATTGTATCTTCTAACTCAATGAGTTGTCTTGGGTCATAAAGTGTGTGCAGATTGCCCAACATAATTCATTAACAGTTTGGAAAACAGGCAACTGTAGATCTAATATACAAAAGACAGCAGTACATTATTAATATTTTGAGTGCTAAAATAAATTGAACGCATCAAACAAGTATAAACTTAAAGAAATATGTTTTGGTCATCTATCCCCCAAGACCTTTTGGGCCGCTTGTCCACAGCTCTAAACTGAGCATACTTAGGGAAGGACACTTTAAATTCAAATTTTCAGAATATATCCAATTTATTTCTAGAGAGTCTAATTGGATTGAAACAAATATGGCCATGTGTTATTAGTAATAGATTGGCAAAAGGGTAAAAATCCTGAAAATCATCAATAATTATTTTATCAAGCATTTTGCAAGGTGATAGATTCAGAAAATGTTTGTATCCAAATAATAGTTTTCTGTGACTAAATGTGCTTTCCCACACACAAGTAGCATTTCATTGTCTGTAAAGTTTCTGTTTTTCCAATAAACATTGATTCATGGCTCAGTACCTAATTTAATGCCAGAAAAAGAAAGTCATTTAAATCTATTTTTTATATATTCTATTAGGCTAAGTTCTGTTACCAAACATCTGATTAAAAGGTGGTAAACCTGTAAGAGGTACTAATGGGGACACAAATTTTTATATGAATTCATATATATATATCACATATATAAGTGAATTAATATTCACATATATATATAACACACACACACATATATATATATATATATACACTCTCACACACACACACACACACACACACTCACAAATATCCATGCTCATATTCTCTCATTCAGTTTTCTCAAATGACCTCTGCTCCTTCTTGCCACCATGAGTGAGTGTCGAGTCCCTGGGGTTGGGGTGGGATATCATTGAGAAAGAAGCCCAAGTACTGCGTGGTATAATTTAACTGTGAGGAAATTCTTTAAGCAGAACAGATTCAACACATTTCACATAACATGTGGTGCTGTATCACAGGTTCATACTGGAGTCTTGACCCTCTTTTCCCCTGACAGAAAAGTCCCTATGATCTGACAGAAGAGTCTCTATGATCGTTTTAAAACAAAGTAGGGCACATGACACATGTTTCAGAATGCCACTGTTTGTTAGTAATTTTAGTTGAAGAGTCTTCAGAGGTTAATTTTTTAGGCAAATGTAGTAGATTGTGAAAGTGTGGCATCTGGAAGCAGGAGGGGCATCCACGTCCTAAACAACACCCCTCTGGAAACTCTATGAAATCTTGATAAATGTTGATAGTTATAGAAAGGCTTCAGGCCTTTTGCTCATAGGGTTGTTGTGAGTCGTGCTCAACTTGAAGGCAATCAACAGCAACAACAGTATAATCCTAGAAAAAGTGTTAGACTTGTCAAATCACAAAACCACAAAGCTTTATTTGGTGGTAGACAAGTCTAGATTTGAATTCTGGACACCTCTCTCTCATTGCAATTTAGTCAAAACTGACTCATAGCTGACCCTCCAACAGGTATAAAGCTCTAACTAGCATGGAAGGAGACTGTTCCTGTTTCTCCTGAGCCCCTGGTGAGCTCAAACAGCCCAAGAGGCTCTGCCTTTGGTTTAGCAGTACAACTCACTGTGGACCAGGCCACCAGAGCTCCCTTGCCACTCCCTAGATATGTGAATTAGAGCTGATATAGGCCTTTATTTTTGTATCTTTAAAGTGGAGACAATATCTACCTCACAAGGTCATCAAGAAGTGAAATATTTGAGACAAGAGATGATAAAGTCCTGAGCAGAGTATGATTCATAGGAAGAAGCTCTTCCATCTGTGGACCTACCTTACACTACTGGTGACATGCTATCCATTAGACATTCTCTTCCCACAAAGTGTTGGCGGTCTCGTGGGAGAGAGAGACACACAATAACTTATTATGAGATTGTGCTCGACACTTATCCCAATATGTGAAACAATAAAAAGGAGATACTTTGTGTGAAGAGATGTGGGTGGTGTGAGGAGGACAGACAGACCCACCTACTCAGCCTTTCCACACCCCTATAGAAGGTACACAGCCACCTCATTAAACTGTGAGGTTCCAAAAACAGTTATTAGACAATGTGATCTTCAGAGGACTTCCAAGCACAGTATTTCCGTTTTTTTCTGTAGGTGTATGAATATCTTCAAGAAAGGGCACAAATAAATAGCACAAGAACCATGAAATACTTATCTGTCCAGGTAAATAGAAGACTATGGTTGCTTGTCTCCTGTAAAAGGGAAAAGGAAGGTCAAGGAAAGATTATTTACAAAGAAGGATGTCTTTATGCAGGAATGGGTAGAATTTCAAGAGGCTGAGATCACATCTGAGGAGGAAGAAAGGAATGGAATGTATTTAAGCAGAAACATCAGAAGGAAAGA
>NW_006399819.1:3815186-3826937 GCF_000299155.1 Elephantulus edwardii
TGGAGAAAAGACGGGTAAAGTATTCCATTAGGAATATGGGCTTAGGTGTCAGATAAACATTGGTTTGAATTCCAGTTCTGGCTTTTGTCATTTGTGTGAGCAGAGGTGATAGTCTTAACCTCCGAGCTTCAATTTTCTCTTTTTTAAAATAGGAATGTTAACAGTAATAGTAAAAATAAGATATGATCACAGTCACACTTAGCATTATGCTCGGTTGAGAGTGGGGGTGGAGTTTTGGGGAGTTTTCAAGGTTCAGGTCCTACCAGAAGCTCCTTGGAAGAAAAGCCTGGAAATTTACTTCTGAAAATTCAATCATTGAAAACCCTTTGGAGCACAGTTCTTACTCTGATGTACGTGGGATCTGTATATGTTGGTATCAACTTAGAGACTGATTTTACTCTGTATCCAGCATGGTTTTCAGTACTTTAAAGTTATTAAGGTAGCTATTTCATGAAATAAGTACTTACTACATGTTGTTGTTGTTGTTGTTGTTGTTTAATGCCGTCGAGTCGTAGAGGACTCATAGCGACCCTATGAACGAACAACCTGAGCACTGTTCGTACATAGAGTTTCCAGAGGCAAGCCATTTTGAAAGTGGATGCCGCTCCTGCTTCCAGACTTACTACATACTTATATAATATTTACTTACACTATGAAGTAAGTACAAAGGTCACGGTAATTTTGTAGATGTGGAGACTGAGGCAAGAGTGGCTCATAAAAACCTGCCCAGAAAGTCACTTGCTACGCAGTTGATAAGATTGGATTGGAATCCAGGAATTCTGCACCAGAAATCACCTCTCTATGAGATTCAGCCATCTACTCCTCACCCTTAGGGGATGGCGAGGAAGAAATGAGATAGTATCTGTAAGATGTCTAGCACAGTGTCGGGAACAGGGCAACTGACTAACTTAATGACATCAGCTCATAGTTGAGCCTCCGATGAGTTCTCAGAGGTTCGTAAGTGACTAAATCACAGGGGAGAAGACAGCTCCTCTTTTTCTTGGAGAGCAGATGGTGTATTTGAACTGCTTGCCTTTGGGCTGGTTAGAGCTCCCTCCACTGACTAAACAAAAAAGAAAAGGAGAAGGAGGGCCTGGAGATGGAGAAGAAGAGCTTTCAGTCTAAAGCATTTATTGATGCAATAGTTAATAAAAGTCCTGATGGCTTTGAATGTTGTATTGAGAAGTAGGGTGTTTTTAATTTTTTTAAAATTTTCTCTAGGTGGTTTATAAGGAGAGGTCTGGTGGCTTAGTAGTAAGGAGTTTCACCACCATTCCAAAGGCAAATGGTTCAAGTCTACCACCTGCTCTACCCACTAGCATGTCAGTTATGATTCATTTCCCACTTGATGGCAATGAATTTGAGGATTTTTTAGTCTGGTCGCCTAGTCATTAGTGAGTTATACTGCTAATACAAACGTGGCACCTCTCTGGTTATTCAAATGTACTAGTGGCTCCTGGGGAGAAAGATAGGCAGTCTTCACCATGATGATTTATAATCTCCCAAAACCCGCTCCAGGGTCACCTGTGAGTCAGTTCTGACTCCACAGGAATGAGTCATTGTTGTTATTGTTATTATTGTTGGGCACCATCAAGTTGGAAATGACTCATAAATGATTCTCCAGAGGGGTTTCAGAGGCTATACGTCATACAGGAAGAGATTGCCCATCTTTCTTCCTCAGAGGAGCTGCTGGATTCAAATCAGGTACCTTTGGTTTGGCAGCCCACTTCCCTACGACTAAGCCATCAGAGCCACCTATCATTGAGTCATTAGATGGGTTCAAAAAGCATAGTGCTGTAATGATTAAAAAGAGGAAATGGAGATGTGAGATACTGCCAGGACTGAGGTTAGAGCACACCAAAGATGACTCAAGTTTTCAAGGTTGGGGAACTGGGAGAACACTGGTATATAAGAAGAAACACAGAAATCAGGAGAGAAGATGTACCTTGAAGGCAAAAATGATGATTGTTTTGCACATTAAATTTGAGATGGTGACCAACCATTTAGACAGAGGCAATCAGCAAGCAGTTTCACTGAGGCTATTGTAACAAATAATAACAGTGTCCAAACATTTTTCTCTGAACACTCTTTCAAAGGAAAAATTTGAGACTACTGTTGTTATGTACCATCAAGTGGGAACTGACTCATAGTCAACCCTCCAGTCAGTTTTTCAGAGACGTTTAAATTGCATAGAGGATATTGCTGGCCTTTCTCCCAAGGAGTGACTGGTGGGTTCGAAACACAAACCTTTGGGTTAGCCTTACCACTAATCTATCAGAGATACTTTTAACATCATTTTATTTATTTCTAAACCTCTAACTGACAACTGGGAGGAAGGGGCCTGGTAGCACAGTGGTTAAGGGCTTAGCTGTTAACTGAAATCCTGGCATTTTCTCCAGAAAAGAACAAAGAGGCAATCTTTTTCTATAAGTATGACAGCCTTGTAAATCTCATGGGACAGTTTCATTCTGTCCTATAAGGCTGCTATCATTCATACTCAGCCACAACAGTGAGTGATGCACACAGTTAAGTGCTTGACAATGAGCTGAATAACTAGTGATTTGAACTCACTCATGGGTTCTTGTCCAAGGGAGAAAGATGGGCAATCTCCTCCTGTGCATTTCCTGCTTCTGAACACCCACTAGAGGGCCAGCTATGAGTCAGCTTCAACTCCGCTGTACGTAACAATAATAATAGCAGTTGTTCTTGAAAGCAGACTTGAACCGCTTAAGCAAAGGTAATAGCTTTGAAAAACGTAGAACACTTCTGCTCAGCACTCATGGTGTTGGCATGAGTAAGAACGAATGCACTGGCAAGTATGTGACAACATTTATTTACAAATTGTTTGTACTTCTATGCATTATAGAAGATATCCATAGAAAAGAACAGATATTCTGAGCTTTTTCTCTGTGCTTTCATGGGTAGGTTTTTAACTCATGTTGGAGACCACTGATATGTCTTAGATCTCTTCCCAGTGCTTGGAACAATCCTAACTAAACACATAGTAGTAAATAAATGACCTTCTACTATTCTATAAGTGACATCTTCTCCCTCTCAGATAGTATACAACAGATGAGAAGAAAGGAGGATTCCACCATTCCTTAAGCTCTCAGTTGTATACACACAATCTATATTCCAGGATATTACAAAATCTGTATTATATTCCATGTAACAGTATTCAGCCTGGAAGCAGGAGCGGCATCCACTTCCGAAATGGCTTGCCTCCGGAAACTCTATGTATGAACAGTGCTCAGGCAGTTCATTCACAGGGTCGCAATGAGTCGTCTACGACTTGATGGCATCGAACAACAACAGCAACAACAGTATTCATAAAAGGTGAAAAGAAATAAGATCAGTTAGCAAGAAAAAGCTAATGAAATTTATGGTATATCCTTTCATGGGTTAAAAAAATTAAAGTCCTCCTATGTGCACTGAATGAAATGGTGGTAGTTCAGTAGTGTAACTCTGACCTCCCATCAGGGGATCTGGTTTGATTCCTACATATCATGAACAGCCAGTCACCACACCCTCATCACCATAGACGTGCTTGTTACTGTGATGCTGAGCAGATTTCAGCAGAGCTTCCAGATTAAGACAGACTAGGAAGAAAGACCTGTGATATATTTCCAAAATCCAAGCAGTGAAAATCCCTTGGATTCACAACTGTCTGATGTGCAACCAATCAAGGGGGTGGCACAGGTCCAGGAAAGGGTTCTGTGATGTGTGGAGTTGGTCATAAATTGGAACCAATTCAACAGCACCTAACAACAGCACAAGTACTAAGGAGGGAAAGTTCTCCAAGACACAGTGTTTATTTGAAAAGTTGCAAGAGAGACTGTCTTAATGATGAATATTACATAAAGTAGGAATTATTATGACAAACAAACAAAGCATATATTTGACATTAAATCTGTAGATCATATACAGGAATCACAGAGGGCAGAAGAAAATATTGAACAGCAATAAGGAAATGCAATCAAAGAAATATAGAGTATGAAGATCTGTACCTGACAAATGAACAAATTATCCAGTGTGTAGATCACAAAAATTGTGGCTGACCTTGAGGAGAATGAGAATCCCAGAACACTTGATTGTGGTCATGTGAAACCTATATTCAGACCAGGAAACAGTCCTCAGAACAGAGCAAGGAAACTGCATAGCTCAAAATCAGGAAAGGAGTGCATCAGGGATACATCCAGGACGTAGGTGCAGAACATATGATTTGGGAGGCTGGGCTTAATGAGGAGGAATGTGGCATCAAGATTGGAGGTAGATTTATTAACAACCTACATTATGCAGATGACACAAACCTTGCTTGCTGAAAAGTGAAGAGGACCTGAAGCACTTGCTGCAGAAGGTCATCAATATGGATTGCAGCTCAACATCAAGAAGAGAAAGATTCTCACCACTGGGCCAATTAGAAGCACTGTGATTGGAGGAGAAGACATTGAGGTTGTTAACAATTACAGCTTGCTCAGTTCCATAATCACACTCTTGGCACCCAGCAGTCAGGAAATCAAAAGAATTGCACTGGGAAAATCTGCTAATAGAGACCTCGCCAGAGTACTGAGAAGCAATGGTGTCAGTCTAGAAACCGACATTGTTTTTATCATCACTTGCTATGCATCAGAGAGGGGGACAATGACTAAGCCTGACAGAAGAAGACTCAAAGCCTTTGAGTTGTGGTGCTGGAGAAGAAAGTCTGTCTCACATTATTTGGGCACATGGCCATGAAGGACTAGTCCTTGGAGAAGGACATCATGCTTAGAAAAGTGAAGGGACAGCGCAGGAGAGGAAGACCCCAGATGAGATAGATTGATACAGCTACTGGGGTAATGAGGTGTGTTGGAGTTAGTGAGACTGTTCAGGACAGGGCAAGCTTCAAAGCTGTTTTACATGGCATCTCCACAAACTTCAGGTGACTGGATGGAACATAACAACATAACATAACGTAGCAACATAACAACAATAAGAACATTCCACAAATTATAAGGGAAAGAAAGATAGAAAGTGAATAATGACTTAAAGAACTTTTAAAAAATTCCAAACTGGCAAAATTAAATTATGGTACTTAAAAATGCCCACTTGACCTTTTAGAAGTAGATTACCAGGTGTTTTTTTCTGTTGCTGTGGTGTTCCCAGCACTGGGAAGAGATCTAAAACATATCCGTGGTCTCCAATATGGGTTAAATACCTATCAGAAAGAACCCCAACAACGGATCGGAACTGTGTCCTATCCTGTGCCATCCTCAACATCTCTGCCATTCTTGAGCCCATTGCTGCCGTCAATGGAGACCATTGCTCGAGTCAAGCCATCTGGTCGAGACTCTTCCTCTCTTTTGCTAACTGTTGCCACTTCCATGCATATGTCCTTTTACAAAGTGTAGGGTATAGCTCTCCTAGCAACATGCCCAAAGTATGTGAGATGAAGCTTAATCTACTGAGTATCCCATGAACTGCCAAAAAAACCCCCACCAAATTCATCAGAGGCAAAGATAACAATCTTCTGAAGCACCTCTAAATGAGTTCAAGCTGCTAACTTTTTGTTACTGAATAATTGTAAAATACTTGTATAATCCAGGACTCCTATACAGCTCATTTTGTTAAATTGTATTTTCCTTGAAGAATAAATATTTAATTTTTCTAGCTTAGCTCTGGGAACACAATCTATAGGGTGATATGTTGTGCTGTGTCTCCAGTGGTTTGAATCCACCAGTGGCTCCAAGGGAGAGAAAATGTCCATCTCCCATTGTGATTTACTGCTTCAGAAAGCCTATGGAGCTCCTATGAGCAGGAATCAGTTCAGTCACAGTGATCCTTAGTTTTGAGTGGGGTTTATATTCACGGACTTCAGCAAATTGCTCCCTTAGGTTTTCTTTCATTTCCTTCTCTGTAGTTAATTCTCTTTTACAATGCCTCAATTTAGATTTAACCTTCTTCTTTTCCTTAATGACATTAGCTGAAAATATAAGTTAATGGATATTTAAAATAGCTCTAACATTTTTACATTTCCAGAAGAAGTAATTTTGTTTATTCATCTCTTCCTTTTCTTAGAATTGTTTTGCTGGTTTTACTAAGTCTGTGAATGTCAAGATTAATTTAACATTTTGAAAATTAACTACTATTTATTAATAAACAGTGATAGAATACCTTTACACACACAATAAAATAAAGAGATATTTTCATTTAAGTACTGTATCACTCTTTTAATGTGGGAAGAAGGAGTGGGATGTCATTAGAAATGGGTACCTGGTACTCAATCTAGGTAGCTAGTGGTTTAACGCTCATTAGACTGGAATTTGCCTTCTAGTGTCCTGGATTGGTGGAGCATTAGCAATGGTTTTTGTTTTTTTGTTTTGTTTTGTTTTTTTGTTTTTTTTTTAAAGGAGGAATGGAATTTTTAAAAACAGATTTTTCAGAGATGAGAGGCAAGGCAGAGTGGAATAAAAAAAATTTATAAAATAAAATTTTTACAAAGTACATCAAAAGGATAGGTAACATATAAATTTATAAAAGTATACCTCCCTAGGAAAACAATAACATAATGTAAAAAACAATGCATTCTTGGCAGGAGTGAAAAACACTTCCAAAAAAAGCTTGCCTCCAAAAACTCTATGAACATGGAGAAATGATGAATGTTATGCAAGTATTCCGGTCTTTTGTTCATAGGGTTGTTATGAGTTGTCTATGACGTGAAGGCATTTAACAACAATTATTAATATTTGAAATGAAGTTAACAGGATACTTGGAAAAAATTTCAAGTTATGAGTTATAGAGACAAATAAAATAAAAGCTAAAGAGCAAGGGGGAAACCCCTTCAAAATGCTAGCAATCTAGAAGGAAAAAAGCTCCAAAACACTAGAGTTGCTACTGTCATATTTTTGGCTGTCAGGTGTCAGTGAGTTCACTCTAACTCATAGTGACCCTTTGACTAAAAGATCAGAGCCTTGCCCTGTCCTGTATCATCCACCTGATCTCCGATATGCTTCAGCCCCTTGTTACAGACATATAAAAAACACTGTAAAATTATATGGCTTGTATGTATAAAAATGAAAAGGGCAGAAAACATTGACAAATAAATATTAGCACTGCTTTTATATGAAATAGAGGCTCCTTCATTTTTATTCATTATTTTTCTATATTGTTAGTCTTTTTATAGAAATGTCTTTATGCACTATTGATGAAAAGAAATATACCATTTAATAACTAAAAAGTGCTTTTTAAAAAATCTATACAGGTAAAATAGTCTATACAGGATAAAAGAGAATAAAAAATTCAATGTCCAAGTTAAAATGAACATCCTACTTTTAACATAGCTGAAAATGAACTTGCATTTTGAGGGATTATACTCAGAGATGGTTTTATATTTTCAGTTCAGAAACCACAGAAATGTAGTTTATTTGCAGAGGGAGTAGAAATACAACTGTTAGCTCTTGTATTTGTTTTCTGTGAGATTATGAAACATTCTTGCCAGTTTTCTGTGGGGTTCCTAAGTAGCAAAGATTCTGTTTATTATTTGAGGCCTCTGATTCTCAAACTTAAATACCATAACAAAATAGGCTTTAATCTGCAAAACAAGTATTGACTGCTGCTGTGAGAAAAAAAAAAATATCTTGGTTACTGACAGGAATGTTCTTTTATTTAAACTGCTGCCCATGACATGAACCTTCAGTTTTAGGGGAATTAAAAAAACCCCAAACCAAACTAGTCCTTACTGATCCATGGCGATCCCATGTGAGACACAATAGAATGACTCCATAAGGATTTCAAGACTGTCACCTTTGAGGAGTATATTACCAAATCTTTCTTCAAAGTGCTTCTAGGTAGGTACAAACTGCCATCTTCTTGGTCAGATGTCAAGCGCTTAGTCATAATACCAAGTAGCGAAGTACAATAACATCCACAATGGTGAAATCTTACAATTACTGAGAAACTAATATTGCTGCTATTCTTTATTCTCCACATCTGCTTCGGGTCTTTTTTCCTAATCCATCCAGAATCATATCTTTATTTGCTTGCTTTGTTAGCAGAAAATTTTTGCTTACTCGAACACCATAATAAATAAGTGTCATGGCTTTATTAAGCTTATCAGCTAGTGGATTGTTTGATCTGTGGCTCAGAATTTATTAATATGTTAGTAAGGCTCTGCCCTCGTCCACTTTTAGACACCCTTTCAACATATTGTCAGTTTCAAATTTACTCTCATAGAGCTGATAGGAATAGTGCGCTTTGATTTTCTTCTAATTTCCACCATAACTAGGAGAGATCTCTAAACTGAAATGAAAAAAAAAGAAAAAACAAAAAAAAAAAACCCCACAAACCCAACTCAGTGCACATCTTTCCTCTTCTACGACCAACAATTTCCAAGCTATTTTGCAAATATAGGACAGCTGTTTTATTGAGCTAAAAAAACACTACAAAATGTAATGATAGCACTTTGGACTCTATTCTGATCTCCCTTAAACTCCACACAGCTTGGATTTTTCTGTAATTTTAATGAAAATGTGGCATGGCACATCTCTCTCATTTAAATTATGCACTGTCAGTATTTTCCTTCTTTGCAACTGAAGCACTTCTTGGGAAACATGCCAGGTACAAGAAGGGAGGGGGAATCCTAAAATAGAAAGTGGGGGTAGGGGGTAGGGAGAGGGACTGGACTATACACACTCTCCACTTGGCCTTTTTTTTTAAATAGACTTGCAAATCACTCAGTATTGGGGTACAGAAGTTCAAGTAGGATTAAGGGAATGTTGCATACTGAAATGGTGCTAAAAACAGGTCAAAATGGATTTCAAGAAAAACTTTAAACAACTTTGTTTATTTGTTCAAAACTAACCCCAAATTTCCATTCTTTCTAATACAATTTCCGAATATGCTTTATTGCTACGTAGCTGCATAGGTCTTGATGATCATATGTAAAAGTCAGTACGGCTTCTTCTGACCAAAGATGATTCTGAATTAACCACATCTTCCTTCATGTCACTCACTCCTCTTTTATTTTCCAAGCAAAGATCACTCATTCATTCAACTAGTATCTGTTGCGAGTCTTAGTGAAAAGCAAGACAAAGAGACCCAGCTTCCTATATTAATCTTTTGTATAATTCATATGTTTACTGAAATAAAGTTCCCTTGGGGAAGGAGTGGCTAAAAAAAATCAAAAAAGGAAGCACTATTTATCCAAGTGAGAAATATTAATATAAATTTAGCACGTGTTAGAAATTCCCTGTTGATGTATAATTCTCACATTAGCCTAGCAAGGCAGGTATTGTTATCTTCCTATTTTATAACTGAAAACATTGTCTGAGAGGTGAAGAAAAAGGGATAACTTCCATCTAGTAGTGGCATAAATGTGACTCACGCTTGAACTTTCAGATTAGGAATTAGTACTTTTTCTACTGGCGTTATTTAACAACATGGGGCTAGAAACCAAAGGACTTGGATTAGACTCAAAGTTCTGCTATTATCTTGGACAATTGTCTTCTAAGCCTATTCTCTTTTTTTCTAAAATGAAAATGTGAAAACAGAGTGGTGGGCATGGAGATGACAGAATCTGACCTCTGCTAACTTTATAAGAGGAAGCAGCTCATCAACGATAGCAGTACAAAGACAATTATAACTAGGTGAAAAACATCCCTAAACTCCACACTGTATAATTCCCAGAACCAACCGTCACTCCTACTACTGTCACTACTCTACTAATAGGTTTGATAATATTTTGTAATGACCACACAATTCACAGACAATACTAACAATTATAGGGTTTATTTGGGAAGTAACAGGAATTCTGTGGTCCAGTGGGTAGGGAGTGAACGGCAACTCAAAGTTGGTGACTTTCACATGGTGTGAATCCACTGGAGAAAGATGGGCAATCAATTGCCTTCTTTCTGTTGTGGCCTCTGAAAACCCACTGGAGGGTCAGCTCTGAATTGGATCAATCCTGATATCAATTAGTTCAAGTTAGAAAAGTAACAGGCTTTTCTAACTAAAATTCAGGTGGGAAACACTCAGGACAAAATTCTTCAATCAGGATAGTCTCTTCTCAGACATGTGTATAGGCAGGTCACTCTCTGACTCTTGACATAGCAGTCCTGACCTATGCTCTAATCAGGAAATTGTTACAAAGCCCTTTTAGCTGTGCCAATTACATGTCACCCTCACTCCACCAAGTACACCTAGACATGAAAGCACTAGGGTCAAGGAATCTAGTTCAGGGAAATTAGCTCACACTGGTTTTTCCTTCTTAACTACCTCTGCTGCTTTTTCTTGATGATATTGAGATCCATGTTTTCTGCCTTTGAGCATGACTAAGCCTGACAAGAAAGAAAAGCTGATAGATCCCCACGTTAATGTTCGACACGCCTTAGGTGAAGGGTCTTACACAGTTATAAAGTCAATGACTGGCAAAGTCATTTTGAATAATACAGTACAGCAGAGGAAGCTCAACTCATTGCCACTGAGCTGGAACTAACTCATAGCTGACCCTCCAGCAGGTTTTCTTTTTTCTTTTTTTTTTTTTTTTTTTTATTTTTTGTGTGCGTGTACTGTCAAATCAGATCTGACTGATACAGGAGGAGATTGCCCCTCCTTCCCCAGCAGAGCATCTGGTGGATTCGAACCGTGCACCTCTGGGATTGTAGTTGCAGCTTCTTGCCACTAGGCCACCAGAGCTCCCCTCCAGCAGGTTTTCTGAGGCTGTAAATCACACAGGAGAAGATTGCCCATCTTTCTCCCATGGAGCTGCTTGTGGATTTCTACTGTCATGAAGATCAGCTGTTGGGTTAGCAGTAAAAAAGGAAGAAAACAAGAACTTGTATTGGGTGTACCAAAACCAAGAACCAAACTGACTGTCATTCAGTCAACTCTGACTCAGTAACACCTTAAGTCAGAGTAGACCTGATTCATTGGGCTTCCTAGTTTGTAAATCTTTACAGAAGTATTGCCTCGTTTTTCTCTTATGGTAGAATTGCAAACACTGACTTTTTTTTGTTAGCAAATTGAATGTCTTAACCACAGATCCTGAAGATTGTGATAAAGAGTAAATAATATAGATTGTATTAGCCTAAGGTCCAGATCTGAAAGGGTTAAGGATGACCCTGTTGGGGTTTTTATAGAACTCATTAAAAACAGGAAAACAAGTTGGATAGCGTAAGAAAAACAAGATTTCTGGGAATGGAAAGAATTTCTTATTATACTCTTTGAGACACATGACGTAGAGAATAGCCAGGGCAATCCAAAGGTGCAGTTTAAAAATTTCTTTTTACGCTGAGAAAGTACTGAGAATTTCCGGCGGGGGGGGGGGGGGGGAAGTCAGCAGACCTTTTAAATGCAATCCTTAGAGGGAAGAAGAGTCAAGTGATAGCATTCCTCAGAGAGCCGCCCAGCTGTAAATTCCTTTAATCAAATCATATCTTGCTTGAGATCTCCTCCACTAAAAGAAACAGGAGGTTTCATACACTTCATATGTGGTCACTACCACTAGTCAATGTATTGTTATGCTGCCCAGCACGTTCTTGGCGCTTTCTAAAACAGACCGGGAAGAAAGGTATGGCAATTTACTTCTGAAAATTAGCCAATGAAAATCCTGTTGATCAGGAGATGAAATCAGTGAAGTGGGGAAACGACAGCCTTTTTAACAAATGGTGTTGGCAAAATTGGAAAAATATCTGCAAAAGACTCAAGCAAGACCCACACCTCACTCCATACACAAAAACCAACTCAAGGTGGATCATGGACCTAGGACTAAAACCAAGG
>NW_006399819.1:3828625-3840128 GCF_000299155.1 Elephantulus edwardii
TAAAATTAATAAAATTTAATAATAATAAAAAAACAAAAAGCAAAACAAAAAAAAAGAAAATCCTGTTGATCATAATGGTCCTGTCTGCAACTGGTCATATGACTAGGACAGGGCAGGGTACAATTTCATCACTATGAGTTGAGACCAGCTTCATGGCACCTAAAGTTAGCGAGGTGTAGAAGATACAGAATTATGTGAAAAAAAGTAGGATGTCTTTGGACTGAATGGTGGAGTAATCCTAAAGGTGGAAGGAAAACATAGTCAATGTGAGACAGCTCCAAAATAAACTTCCATTCACTTGTTGATTTGTTGATATACTTCAGCATTGTTAACTACTTGGTGTCCCTAAAAATCGTTTCCTAGCTCACGTTTGGCACAGCTATCATGGTCTCACCATTCTAGAGAAGTCTCGTGGCGCAGTCCTTAAGGAGTTGCGCGGCTGACTGAAAAGTTAAACCTCTCTTACAGTTCAAATCCACCAGCAGATCTGACAAAGAAGGGTGGGTAATCTCCCACACAATTCCCTCTCCTCAGAAACGGAAAGTTCAGGTGTAAGTCAGCTTCCACCGGACTGCAGTGAGATCATGCCTGGACTGTGCTGCTCAGTCAGGACAATCCCGGAAATAAAACACAGCACTCTATGGCTCCAGGGGTTCAAGAGACTATATACACACAGACCTGCTTTGTCCAAAAGGATGAGTCACAATCTGCAAGAGGGCAGAGTCAACTTCTCCCCAAACCTGCTTGCATTCTCACTTAAATTATACCTTGAAATATCTTCCTGAAATGTTTCAAATTGGGACATCTAGAAACTCCTCTTCTCCAGTATTTAAAAAATGGATGGTTAGATTAAAACAAAACAAAAAACCTCGGACTTTTGGAAAAGTCGCTATATAAGACTTATCCTAAGAGCAGTGAAAAGCCTCCACAAGACCCCCATCTTTCAAGCAGGTTCAGAAATCGGCTCTTTTTGGAGTCCATTAACTCCTCAGCCCCATCCTCATGTAGCACAATCTGTCATCGTGGCATTACATTTTAACCACAATTAACCATGGCATCTGGGCATGATCTTGTGCCCAATGTTCTGGGAGAAGAAAGATGTGTCTTTCCTTTGTTTTGCTGTGGTAAACATAAAGAATTTATAGTGCTGGGCTCTAAAATGTCAGTGCACTCAATGAGAAGGAGCTGGCTGAGATGAGGGCCGGTGGGAGGCAGAGACAGTTCCCTGGAGTGGATGGAGGTCCCTGAATTGAGCCTGGAGGACTAAGCTCGAGTCCCACCCCTGTTCTCTGTCTGGACTTCATTTTTGCAATTTATAAATGAAGGGACCAGATTCACTGGTCTGTGGTTCTCATCTTCAGAGTTGGCAAGATCCAGTCACTCCTTCTGCATAAAGTTCAGCACTAAATGTGCAGCCATGCAGCCCCTTGGTTTTGATCTCACCGCCAGCCACAGGATAGAAGGAACATTTGCTCTGAAATCTCTTTCACCTTCCATTTAGAAATGGAAATCCAAAATGCTTTCTTATTGACTGTTCATATCATCCCCAACATTAGGTTTCCTTCGCCTTGCACCACCCGGTGACCCATATCTAAATACGTGGAGGTTGTATGGAAAGAAAAAGGCAGGAAGTTAAGTCTGAACTGAACTGTAGATCAAATGGTTGCAATTCTACCCCAAAGCAGGGCTGTGCTTCTGTAAGGACTAAGATTTATTGGTCTCAACCCATGAAGGTGTAAAATGTGCTGTTATCGCATCTCCCCAGGATGTGTACTGGCATCAGCCTGGGGAAACTGCATGGGATAGAAACTTCCTGGCTTGCTTAGTTAGTCCTACCATTCATTTTCTGAGTTTAAATTCCAATACATTACTCGCTGATAGACGTTCTCTGGTTGTGAGTGAAACATTGCTCTGTTACATACTATGGCTGATATTGATTATTATAGCTTTGACCTTTGCCTATTTAAATGAGGTGAAATCTTTTGATATTTATAATTCAACAATCAAACACAAAGCAAGTATTCACTAAAATATTCACTGACAATATGCCCATTACTCGCTCAACTCACTGCTGTTTATCTGGAGCCAGCTTGTAGCTGACCTGCCAGCAGGTTTTTGAAGGCTATAAATCACATGAGAGATTTCCTATCTTTCGCTCATGCTGCTGGTGGATTTGAACCCATTACCTCTAGGTTAGCAGTGCAACTTCCTACAAACTACACCACCAGAGCTCCCTGACAATATGAGTAGTATGGCTTCTAGGGAGAAAGACGAGCAATCTCCTTCCATGCTTTTTACAGCTGAGTTGGTTTCAATGAGGGCAATGAGTGAATAGCTGAGTGATGGTGAAGCCTGATTGTGCAATGGTTATCACACAAACAAAAATATAGGCAATTACCTGATGCTTCATGGGAGAAGGATGTGGCAGTTCATCTCTGTAAAGATAACAGCCTTAGAAATCTTATGGTGTAGTTCTCCTCAGCCTGATAAGGCCGATGTGAATCAGAATCGACCTGAAAGCAACAGGAATGCCTAGTACTGACATAGGATGAGCAGTGTTTTCTTCTGCTGTACCTAAGGTCACCATGACTTGGAACAAAGTTGAAAGCAACTAACAATGCTGTCTGTATACTATAATATAATGAGACAGTTTATGTGCTGTAAAGAATCTGGATTTGAAACTCAGATTTTATGTGTCTTTTGTGGCTGGTGCTAAATTGTGTGACCTTGAACATAATTTTCAATTTCTCTGAGCTTCAACTTTGTCTTGTAAACATCAATATTTATTTTACAAGACTATCATTTTGTATCAGGCACCTAGATGTTCAAAGTAACATTTCTATTAGATTATTCACTTAATAATAATAACCGCTTAGATTTTAATTTGATAAAAAATATTTCTTCAGCTGGTATAGTGTTTCAATTACACAGAACCTTAGCAAGCGTATTTTAGACTCATTTTAGGTGAGGAAACTGAGGCTCAGAGAGGTGAAGTGGCTTACTGAACCACTTATTACTTCAATCTGAATCTTAAATCCAAAGATCTTCCTCAAACAAAAGGTGTTTACTAAAAAACAAAACCAAACCCAGAAAACCTTGAACTCATTGCTCACATGGTAGGAGATTTCCCATCTTCCTTCCTTGAAGCTGCTGGTGGATTTAAACTGCCTTAAGGTGTCACCGTCGATGTTTGTGCTATGTTTTGTTTTGTTTTGATTTTAGGAAATGGAAGAGTGAAAAGTTCTGTAATATCTATTGAATGAATCAGCAGGACTGTGGAAGCATCTGACTCCTTCCTAAACTTGGAAGACAGCATTTCCAATGTGCAATTGGAAGCATTTAACTCCTTCATAAACTTGGAAAATAGCATTTAATGGGCAAATATGTAATCATGCCTTGATGGTATCACTGTTAATATGAATGAATTTTGTTGCAGAATTCTAGCATTTCATCTTCTCTCAACAGCCAGACACAATGCATATATATCATTACTAATTTTAGTGCATTTGATACTGGCAGAATCTTCTGAACATGGGATGATCTGAGTGGTAATTAGCATAAACAAGTGTTTTCTAACTAGGACATTATAATTTTCAACACATCAGTGCAAAGGCCATCGGTTTGAATCCAGCAGCTGCTCTGTGGGAGAAAGATGGACAATTTCTTCCTGTGCTATTTACTGCCTCTGAGGACCCACTGGAGGGTTAGCTATGGGTTGGTTCTGACTCAAAGGTCCACAACAACAATGGTGTTAACTCTGGAGTTGAGAAAAAAATCCAAGTCTAGTAAATCATGATCTTCTATGATTCTTTAAATTACAACTAAACTTTTTTTATTTTGCCTTTAGAGATTAAAGTGTCAAACAACTATGTATAAGAATGAACTTGAATGTGCATTAAGGCAACTGATGAGAGACTCTTTGCTAAGATAACTTAGTAGCTGGAGGAAAAGATTTTGGAAAACAAAAACCAAATCTCAATAAAGTCTCCCATTTCAAGGTCCAAAACTTCAGAAACTCACCAGAGTTAGTTAGGGACAGACACAGAGATAGACACAGACACACACACACACACATCGTTAGTTCAGACTTATGACCCTATGTGCGTTAAAATAGAACTGTATTCTCTAGGATTTTCAATGGCTGATTTTAGGGAAATAAAAGACTTTTTCAGCTCATGTGCTTCTGGGTGTCCTCAACTCCAAAACTTTAGGTTAGTCATCCAGTACTTAGCGAACTGTCTTGCCGAGATTCTCTAATTGACAAGTACACATTTTTTTAAAAAAGTCCAAATAAACAACAAAATATGAGAACAAAAAGTAGCTCAAAACATTTTATACACAATCCACCACCCCTCTCATCTTTTTTCATATTGCTTTTGTGTTCACCCAACTTCTCTGTCCTTCCTTTCTTGTTCTAGTATTTCAAAGGCTGAGATCCTCTGGCTGTTCCAAACCACCATCAGCCTGGGAAAGAAAGACACGTAACTTCCTCTCATGAGATTTACCACCTTGGAAATGTGCTCCAGGGTCAGCTGTGACTTATGAGTTCTTAAGCAGGAAAAATGTGCTCCAAGTCAAAGATGCCTCACTGAGTAGCATAGTAGCATCAGCTGGAATATCACCTGTGGTCTCCCAACTCCAGATCCAGTTGTGTTTGCCCTCAGCATGACTCCGCATCAAGTGAACAAGACTTGTTATACAAATATCAGGTGATTCTACTCTCCAGGAGGTGGGTCAGCATTAGGGGTGGAACATTTTGGGGAAAAGATGTCTTGAGTCACAAAAGTGACTTCATGCTTTACTTTAGAGCTAATCAAAAGAAGGCAATATTAATCTTCCATTGTAATTTTCAACTAGAAGAACACTATCACTGAGGAATATGGAAGAGAAAAAGACACATACTTTGTGGTGTTTATGGTTTAATACGATCCTCTAAAGTCATGATAGCAACACAATGAAATGATATTGTAAAGAAAATGTGTTAAATTTTGGTTAGTCAAACAACTCAAGGATCATGAACAGTGGTGTAAATCACAACCTGGTGTAAGCAGATCTGGGTTCTATACCAGTTTGCTACAAAGCAGTTATGTGGAAAAGTCTGAACACACCACAGCAAAAATATTTCCACCCCCAGGTTGTTGGTAAAAATATGATAAAATGTTTAACAATGCCTGTCACGGTGTAGGAACAGTTGTGTGGTTGTCCAGTCCCATGACAATTGAGTCTTGTTGAATTACACTGTATTATTTCATTCTTCAATATTCTTATTTAAGAACGCTGGCAAATAAAGAGGAAGATGATCTACAGAGAAGATAACAGAAAAGACCTAGCAGAATGTGGAGATAAAGAATCATAGGATTTTGGAATTTGTAGGAGTTCAAACACATTTACTGATGCCATTTACCTTATTTTAGACACTAGGACACACTAGGACACTGAACGCTCTTTAAATAGCTTGCCTAAGTCCTTCAGTGGAACTCTGGTGGCCTAGTGGCAGGAACCTACACTGCAATACCAAAGACATGTGGTGCGAACCCACCACTGCTCTGCCGGAGAAAGATGGGCTATCTTTTTCCCTGTGATTCGTTGTTATTTTTATGGGTGACTTATAGTGACCCTATGTACAATAGCTCTATCCTGAGCCAGTCTCACTGACAGACACTCTAACCCTTCATAACACCAGTTGCTGTATCAATGCATCTCATCCAGGATCTTCCTCTTCTGCACTGTCCCTCACTCCTTCTGAGCATGATGTCCTTCTCCAAGGACCGGTCCATCCTGGCCACATGTTCAAAGTATGTGAGATGGAGTTTCAAAATCCTAGCCTCCAATGACAAATTTCATTTCACCCTCTTCAAAATAGATTTATTTGTTCTCCTGGTAGTTCATGTTCAATACTCTTCTCCAGCATCACAACTTAAAGGCATCGAGTCTTCTATCATCCTTAGTCATTGCTCAGCTGTCTGGTGTATAGCAAGTAATTGAGAAGACTATAGTCTGGTTCAGGTGCACCTCTAAGTCTCTAGACATCATTGTTCTTTAGCACTTTGGAGAAGTTCCTGACAGAGTTTTCCAGTGCAGTTTGTCTTTTAAGTTCCTAACTGCTGGTGTCAATAACATTAATTTTTAGAATCGAGCAAGCTGAAATTATTAACAATATCAATCTCTTCTCTATCTATTATGGTGCTGCCAATTAGGCCAGTGATGAGAAACTTTGTCTTTTTGATGTTGAGCTTCAATCCATATTGAAAACTACAGTACCTGACCTTCTGCAGCAAATGCTTCAGGTCCTCCTCAGTTTCAACAAGCAAAGTTGTATTATATGCATAACTCAGGTTGTTGATGAGTCTTCCTCTGATCCTGATGTCATTTTCCTTCTCATAAAGTCCAGCCTCTAGAATGATCTGTTCCACATACATATTAAAAAGGTATGGAGACAGGACACATCCCTGTCACACTCCTTTTCTAATTTTGAACCATGCAGTGATTCCTTGCTCTGTTCTGATGACCGCTTCTTGATCCAAGTATAAGTTTTCCATGAGCACAATTAAGTGTTCTGGGTCCCATTCTTCTCAAGGTTAGCCATAATTTGTTGTGAAACACATAGTCAAATGTGTTTGCCTCGTCAATGAAACACAGACAATCCTCTGGTACTCTTTACTTTCAGCCAAGATCCACCTGATGTTGGCAATAATGTCTCTAGTGCCACAGCCTCTTTTAAACCTGGTTTGTATTTCTGGTAGTTCTCTGTCAATGTACTGTTTCAATCGTTATTTGGATAATCCTCAGCAAGATTTTGCTTGTGCGTGATATTAGTTATATCCTCGATAATTTCTACATTCTGTCAGGGCCACCTTTTTTTTTGAGATAGGCATAAATATGGAGGGGAGCTCTGGTGGCCTAGTGGCAAGGAGCTGCAACTACAATCCTAGAGGCACACGGTTCGAATCCACCAGATGCTCTGCAGCGAAAAGGAGGGACAATCTCCTCCTGTACCAGTCAGATCTGATTTGACGGTACACTCACACACACACATAAAAAAAAATAAAAAAGAATTAAAAAAAAAAAGGAATAAATATGGATCTTTTCCAGTGAGCTGCTCAGGTAGCTGTCCTCAAAATTTCTTGGCACAACCTACTGAGTACATTCAGGGTAGCATCTGACTATGATTTATTGCCCCTGAAAACCCTCTGGACTTTAGGGCACATATTAAAAACAACAAATAACAACAACAATAACAGTAACAACAAAGTCCTTCATGATGACAGAGTGGTTCTTGAGGATTCCAGGAGGCGCTTTATTTTTCAGAAAGCTCATTAATGGTTCCTTTTGCAAGAATAAACGTGACCATACATTCTAACTGCTTATCTAAAGGATGCAAAAAATCCAAAATCCAAGATAAAAACAAACCCAAAAAAACCCAAACAAACCCAAAAACACACCAAAAAAACCCCCAAAACAACAAAATCAAACAAACAAACAAAAAAAACACAACAACCCAATCCACTGTAGAGGACAATGTAAATGAAAACCTAGGGAGTACCAACATTTTTATGTTTATCCTAACAATGTGCTGCCACTTGTTAGGTTCTCACATTGGCCAGCTCCAGATTAGTAACTGTAAATTGAAGTGGGAGAAATACCTACCTTAAAATCTCTTGCAATGGAAACAAAACAGCAAACTCACTGCCATCAAGTGGATTCTGACTCCCAGTGACTGTCTTTTGGGGGTTTTGAGGCTGTAAATCTTTACAGAGAACAACTGTTCCTGCTCTTTCATGAAATGGCTGATAGATCTGAATCACTAATCAGCTGGCGGCTCACAGGCCACCAGGCGTTCTCCTCACTGAAAGTATTCAGTCAACAATTTGCTCATGAGGAGAAAGTTGACTCCGTCCACTCCTATAAAGATAGATAGCCTGGGAAACTAACGTTGGGCCTCTATTAGTTGCAATCTAATAGACAGCAATGAGGTGGGTTATTTTGGGGGTGTTTATATATTTAAAGTAACAACTTTGGTGGTGTGATAGTTAAAGCATGCTTGGTGTCTAATAGAAAAGTCTAAAATTCAAGCACACCAACCAGTTAGAAGAAGAAGAATGTGGCAACATGCTCCAGTAACAATTACAATCTTGGAAACCCTGTAGGATAGTTCTATTCTATACAGTAGGGTCAATGTCCATGGAAATAAAATCCATTCTATTGCTCAGGTTTTGATTTTTGTTTTGTAGAAACAAAGAAAAATAAAACAGATCAAGTACAGGAGACCCTGAAGGTTTAAAAATTTATGACATTTTCCAAGTATTGGAATTATAAATATGTATGGTACTATGATAACATTGTAGAAAAATGTGATTCTGTTCTAAAGTGCTTTTATAGATCAACAAATTCTAATTCCCTTGGTCCACTGTTAGTTAACATTTTAATAATTATTTCCTAATTGTTCATGTATTCTTCTTCTAAATGTTGACTTAGAAATAATCTTCAGGGGAGTGGGGTGGGCAGCGAGAAAAATGCAATAATGAATGAATAGAAATCCAAAGTCTTTGTAAATGTTCATTAAAATTAATTAAAAAAAGAAAAGAAGAAATAATCTTCAGTACATTGAGCAATATGTAAGCAGATTATAAGGAATATACTAATTGAATTTTGTATTTTCTTCAAAATTCAATGTACTTGTTTTAAAAGTTCGTTCGGATACCATAAATGTCCTTGTTTTAAAAGTGTTCTTTTTTATACCATAAAACAAATACATATTTTTAAAACAGCAAGTACAAAATATCATCTGAAATAAGCAATAATTTTAGAAAATGAAGTCTTTATTTACTATTCCTTTGGCCCTGTTTCTGATCTCTGAGGAGGACATCTGGAAATCCTGTTCTTTAACTTTCACAGAAGCTGCTTCTGAATTTTCCATCTTTAGTCCACCATGCTGTGTAAAATAAAAGGAGCCCTGGAACCAGACTACATCGTTTAAAATCTTAGTTAACAACTTACTGCCACAGAGTCTAGTTTAATTATTTTTCTCTCTCCTGAAATGGAAAATTATAACTTTACTGTGGATTTTGAGGAGTCTAAATGACATCATCCCTCTTTTACTGTATAAAGCCATTGCTCTCGAGTAGATTTCTGATTCCTGCCTCCATCCAGTCACTGAGTTTCCAGGCTATGTAACTAGGAGAGAACACTGCCCATCTTTCTGCTGCAGAGCAGCTGGTGAGTGTTAACGGCTGCCTTTCTGTTGAGCAGCACAACACCTAATGCACGACATCATCGGAACTACTCTTGTAGGATATCACTCACTACCTCATTGCCATGGAGCTGGAACTGCCTCATCAAGTTTCCAAAGCTGTAAATCCCATAGAAGGAGATTGTCTATTTTTCTCTCTTAGAGCCCCTGGTGGATTTGAACTGTCAAAGAGGCATGACCATTGGGTTAACAATGCAACTCACTATAGACCACACCACCAGAGCGTCCTTTTTATTATCTAAGTTTAAAGAACAAAAGTCATTAAAAAAAATCCGTTGCTATCAAGGTGATTCTGACTCTGATGCCACCATGCAAATAAAACTACTTTATACGGTTTTCTTGGCCATAACCTTTACAAAGCAAATCACCAAGCCTTTCTTCCGCAGAGCTATTGAGTGGGTTCAAACAGCTAATCTTTTAATTAGCAGTCAAATGCAAACTGTTCTTGACACCCCGGAACTTTATATATGTATAAAACCCACACGAAAGCAGTTAGCCTGGTGCTCGTCTTGCAATATGTGCTCAGGATTTGTAAATCCATTCTCTTCTTCTAGATAGACCAGTGTTTTCCAGCTTGTATACCCAAAAAAGAGTTTCAGTGTCAAGTAAGTTAGGAGAATGTTTACACATATTTTCCGTTTCTTTAATAGAGGGAAATGTACATTAGCACATTAAAGGGTTGAAGGAGGTTTAATCTGCTATTTTCCAACCAGATTGGAGGGCAGGTTTTATTATTATTTTTAAATCTCTAGAGAACACACATTAATGGTTTTGAGGAACTCAGTTTGGGGAAAACTGGGACAGAAAAGGGAGAAGCATGGGTAATGGTTTTAAGGGTACTAGGAGGAAGAGGCAAAAAAACCTTAGGGAAAGAAATAGGGGCAGCTTGTGTAGATGTCCATTCCCATTGGAGTTTCCTCCTTTTTTTCAATTAGAGTATGGGTCCCTTAGAGGAAGGCTCTTCAGACTTTCCCATCAAAGTAACCCTAAAGCAAGAGACAATGAATACTTCTTTTATCATAAAAGCCCATGAAAATATTTTATATTACTTCTTAAGATATAGTTGCCTCTGCATGAAAAGAAAAAAAATAATTAGGAGTAAATTGTTTAATACTTATACATATACACACTTTTAAAATTAAATTTTTGTCCCTTGAAGATATTCCATATTTCAATATAATGAGTGCATTCAGTATATAACTGGGAGTACACGTGTCCTAGGATGAGAAACAAGATCTCGCAGGCCGCGAGTCTACAAGCATTGACTGACAGTTTATCAACCAGTGTTATACTAAGGACTAAGTAAGAAAGTACACCAAACTTGCACCCTTAAGGCATTCATGTAATGTTCTGCTCAAAAAATTTGTTTCTGGAGTGTAAGAAGAGAAGAAGACAATAAACTCATGAAAATACTAAAAAAAAAAAAATAAAAATTTAAAAACGTTAGCACTGACCAGTGCTCTGAAGAGGATACAACAGTGGCTGGTTGCAAATTCTAGAACTAGATGATGAGAGAAGACTTTGTATATGAAATAGTCAGGCTGAAGTTCACTCATCACAAGGACGGCGTCCAACCACCTGGGAGAAAACTGTTCAAGTGAAAGACCAAACATATGAAGAAACTTAAGGCTCAGACAGATTTGGCATATGTTTTAGTCTTAGTTTCTCCTCACACAGTACATGTAATTTTGAAAGGAGATCACACTCAACAAGCCAAGGAGGAAAAGGGAAAAAGCTCTGTTGTATGGACAACAGAGACTCATTTCCACTGGTGCTTATTTCCCTCTGAGAAACCATTCAGTTTATACTTCAGAATAATCCTACCAGATGGTAGGGAAGTTGAGTAATTTATACTGTCTCTTATCTCCCATTGGTTGAATGCTACTGTCAGGATGTTCAGTCACACCGCAGTTGGCAATTTTGCCTCTGAATGAAAAAGGGAGGTATCTGTGCTTAAGATAGGCTGCTGTCAACATTTCACCAGCAATTGCAAGTGTGAGAATAAGGGTAGAGTATCAACATTATCTTCCACCTTCATGTACTTCCAAGTTAGAATCAACCCATAGCTGACTCTCCAGTGGGGTTTCAAAGGCAGTAAATTGAACAGGAGATTGCCCATCTTTCTTCTGCAGAACAACTGGTGGATTAGAACCACAAGGGTATCAACCAAGAAGAGTGCACATGGTCATGGAAAAGACAGAAGAGGAAGAGAAGACCAAAATGGGTGTCAGAAGAAACTCTGAAAATTGCACC
>NW_006399819.1:3841798-3897375 GCF_000299155.1 Elephantulus edwardii
CTCTATGAGGTGGATTGATTCAGTGACTGGGGTAATCGGGATGGTGTATCAGAGACGGTGCGATTGGCACAGGACAGAGCAGAGTTTAGGGCTGTTGTACATAGGGTCGCTATGAGTCGCAAGTGACTCAACGACACATAACAACCACCACCACCTTTGGATTGGCAGTGCAATTCCTTACTACTAAGCCAATAGAGCCCCCTTTATTCTACCACATTTAAAGAAAACACAAAACTATTTGGTTTAATGAAGCATATTGGGGCAGAGCATAGAAGTCAATAACTTCAGGCAGGTATGCAAAGCCAAATAATGTGTCATTTTATCAGGTTTAAGGAGTTGTGGTGGCAATGTGTAGGAAGTTGTGCTGTTAACCCCAGACGGAATTCACAGGTAGCTTTGAGAGAGAAAGATGAGCAATCTCCTCCCATTGATTTACATTCTCAGAAAGTCAAGGAATGGTCAGCTACAAACAGGTTCTGACTTGACAGCAATGAGTTGTTATTAAGTAGCCATTGTAGCGTTGTAAGTGGAGAAATGATCTCATGTGACTAAGATTTAGATAGATTTTCTGAGGATAATTTGTGGAAGACAACCTTTGCAGAGGAGAAGCAGAAGGGCAAATAAATAAACAGGCTACTACAGCAGTTCAAGAAGGAGATCTCAGCTAAGTATTCTGTTGTCAATTATTATTAAACCTGAATTTATCAATCTATGACCAATATTGACAATATTAATCCTTTCTTCCTTCTGGAAACCTCTATCTCTTTCCTTCTCCCACTCCCCTCCTTCAGAATACCACTTTCTCTTGATTCTCCTACTGTCTCTGAGGGACTCTTACCCACTGTCTTTATTTGGCATGCTTCAGAGCTGAGTTCTTGGATAATTTTTCCATCCTTATGCACTTTCTAGATGATCTCATGCATTCTTGGGCAGGTAAATTCCACTATTGTTCATCATCTTTCACATGAGTATCTCAAGCCCAAATTAATCTCTTGATCTTCAAACTTATTGACGGAACTGTCAAACCCATCTTTGTTTCAATGTCTGACTAACTTCTCCAACCTAACATGCCTTGGTAATGACTTGGATTAGATTTGTAGTAGTGGGGAAAATAATGAAAAGTGTTTGATTCATAAAACATTTTGGAGGTAGGCCAACAGGGTTTAATGATGGCTGGAATGTCAGGCATTTCAGATGGCAACTAGCACAGAAGCAAAGTTTTTACTTGAACAACTGAACAGTTATTGGAGTTATTTACTAAGTGGGGAGTAGTGGGTTTAGTAAAGAAAACCAATGGCCTTGTTGTGGCCACATAAAATTTAAGATTTTTTTTCTTGGCATTAAATGGAATATATGAAGTCTGTGAAGGAATTTTAGTGGTGTAGAGCATTACAGATTGTGCTGCTAATTGAAGGGTCAGTGGTTTGAATCCACCAGCTGCTATTCAGAATGAACATGGGCAGTCTCATCTCCTAAAGGTGAAAGCCTCAAAAGCTCATTGGAGGGTGGCTATGGACTGGCCAGTAGGTTTGGGGTTTGGCGAGGTTTTAATGTTTCTCATAAGAGGGAGATTCACACTTTAAAAGTCAAAGAAGGATATTTCAAAATGCAGCCCACGAAAGTCCTTCTGTTTTTCTCTGTATACTAGGACTACAGCAGAAAAGCAGCTGTCTAACCAGTAAGAAAGTGGAACAATATAGTCTGATAAACACTCCTATATATTGCGTCCTAAGCCAATCAGAGTCAGATTCGTGACTGAAAAGAATAAACCAACATTGTCTATTTAACTTAAAAGCAAAATTACTATAGCCAAGTTGATTTTTTTTTTAAAAAAACTCTTCAAAAATATCTTCCAAAGACCCGATTTAATTTAAAGTCTTTACCCTGTACTGCCTGGGAGTGCCGAATCTGATCACCGCTTACCTTTACTTCTGCTCATAACATATTCCTTATGCACACGCAGCTCCACCCATAGTGGGCTCCACACTCTACCGTCAACACTCAAAGTCTTTGTCTCAGGTATTCTTTGCCTCTGCATAGAAACGTCTTCCTGTCTGTAGGTGTGTGGCTTGTTTCCTAGCTTTGTGTTGATCTTAGCTCAGATACTTCCTATTCATGATGTGCTTCTTAACTTCACTATTGCAAACTGCAGATACACTCAGTCTTTACCATTTTATTTTATAGCTTATGTTTCTTCATGATTTTATTCACTATTTGAAATAGTTTATGCAATTATGTCTTTACTATCTGTCTAGCATATTAGCCTATACACTTCATTAAGTTGGGACTTTACTTGGTTTTAGTTTGTTTACTAATGTATCCTTAGATCCTAGGACATAGCCTGACACATCGAAGATTTGTAGTGAGGATTTATTGAATAAATGAATGAATGAATGTATCTTTTAAAATTTATGTCATAAAGTATTTATTAGGTGGATATGGAATGCTACCCAATAAATATTTGATGGGCAGGAGAAATATGCCATGACAGTAAATCTCAAAACCAACAATATTCAAAGATAGGTAGTCAGGCCCTATAATTAGCATCAAGGAGAACTTTCAAAAAGGACCAGGGTTTGAACAGTGATTTAGAGAAAGATCTGCAGCATCTGATTTAGGGCCTGTAGTGGGCTGAGTAATGGAGAAAACAAGACTAGCCATAATTATAGGTACAGAGCATGGAGACTGGTGTTCCAGAAATAAAGACAAATGATTAAAGACATTTTAATAGAACTGGAGTAAATTAGAACTTAATACCGACTATGTACTATCCCAATGTTACTCTAACTTTGCTACACAGATCAGAATTAATCAGACTCTATCATGGCCATTGAGTTGGAACTGACTCATAACTGATCCTCCTTAGGATTTTTAGAAGCTATAACTCACACTGGAGGATAATTCCCATCTTTCTTCCTTGAAGCAGCTGGTGGACTTGAACGGCCAGAGAGATACTGCTTTTGAGTTAGCAGTACAATACCCTATGGACTATATGACCATTTGCTGTTGTTATATGCTCTCAAGACCGAACTTGAAATTTTTCACAACTTCAATCTCTTTTCCATTTATCAGTCTGCCTGTCAGTCCTGAGAACTTTTGTTTTCTTGATTTTGAGTTTTGTTGTTATGTACCATCAAGTCAGAACTGACCCATCGCTGACCCTCCCCTATTCCTTCAGCAGGTTTTCAGAGGAAGTGCACTGGAAGGATTACCCCCATCTTTCTCCAGTGGAGAAGATGGTGGATTAGAACTGAGTACCTTTGTGTTGGTAGAACAAGACAATCCACACTGAAGACTGTAGTCATTGATCTTCTATAGCAAACATTTCAAATCTTCTTTACTTTTACCAGGCAAGGTTCTGTTATCTGTATAACACAGACTATTCATGAGTCTTCCTCAAATCCTGATGCACATTCTACATTATATAGTCCACATTCTTGAATAATTTGCTTAGTATACAGATTGACTAGGTATGAAAAAAAGGATACAACTCTGATGTGCACTTTACCTGATTTTAAATTTTTTTTAATAATTTTTTTATTAATTTTAATGACAATTTACAGAAATTTTGGATTTTCATTCATTCATTGTTGCACTTTTCTCCCTGCTCACCCCTCCCTCAACATTTCCTGATTTTCAACCATGCAATGCTCCCTTGTTCTGTTGAAAAAGTAGCCTTTTGGTCTATGAGAAGATTTTTCATAAGCATGATTAAGTGTTCTGGGATTACCATTAGTTATGTGCAGATTACTATTAGTCCTGTTGTTGCTGTTGCTGTTATGTGCTGTTGACTTGCCTGTGACTCATAGTGACCCTATACACAACAGCCCTAAACCCTGCTCTATCCCGTGCCAATCTTATTATCTTTGACATATGTCTCCATTACTTCAGTGACTGAATCAATCCACCTCATTGAGGGTCTTCCTTTCCTGCACTGTACACTCGAGTCCTAGGAAGCAAAATATCTGAATGCAGCAAAATATAAGTCCTTTAATGAGTAGAATATAATTTAATACAAAAGAATTAAAATGGTAAGAGGGCATAGAAGAGATGGGAGTTCCAGGCCTTTCTAAATATATTTAATGAAAGAAAAGTATGTTATAAATGTGGAAGGTGCACCACAGTTAGATCCAGAGTTGGTTTTCCCTTGACTGAGGTAGCACCAGGCTTGAAGAACACAAGAAGGTGGTGTCAATAGAGTAACTTGACTCCCTCAAGACAAGAAGTGTTTGTGAAGACTTCCAGGTGTAAAAAGGACTCAGCCTCTCTAAGAGGCTTTCAGAGGCTGTGTGCAAATTGCACAGTAGGAAAGTGTCCATTTTTCTTCAAATGGCTTGCTTTTGGACTGGCATTGCAACTCCATCTCCTCAGAGCTCCCTCAAATTAATCGGAAAGTTTTTAAAACTTGTAATAACTAGATTGTACCTAATATCAGCAAAGCCTAGATATCTGAGGATAGGAGGAAACAATAGTGGGTGATCTTGATGTACAGCCACATTTGAGAATCAGTGTAGTACGCTTTTGTACTCAAAGTGTGTTCCCCAGGTTAGTAGCTCTGCATTTGCTGGAAATGCATAATTGCAGGTCATATCATCTGAATGATGCCTCCTCACAACAATAACACAACAACAACATCTGGACCCATTGCTGCTCAAGTGAATTCTGACTCACAATTACTCTCTATTAGCCAAAAAATATCTTTCTATGAGCAGACTGTTGAGGAGAGACTGGTGGACTTGAACCAGTGACCTTTCAGTTACCAGCTGTTAGTATGCTGTGTGCTGTGCCGCCAGAACTGCTGTTCTTGGCAATAGGTCTACTCCTAAGAAGGCCTGGAATGGTACTATATTTTATGTTGAGCTAATAGCCAAAAAGTTGGCAGTTAGAATTCACCAGACACCTGCTGGAGGAAGCTGAAGCACTTTCCTTCTATCGTCTTAGAAACCCAAAGGAAGGTCACCATAAGTTGGAATTGATTCAAAGGCAGTGGTAAGGGTTTTATCTAGCCATAATGCGTCAAATTGGAAGCAAGAGTGGCATCCACTTCCAAAATGGCTTGCCTCCAGAAACTCTATGAACAGTGCTCAGGTCTTTCGTTTACAAGGTTGCTATGAGTTGTCTATGACTTGATGGCACTTAACACCACCACCACCAACAACAACAACAATTCATTGAAATCTACATCTCAACAATTCTCTGAAATTTGTATGTATATTAAAGTTTGAGAAGCACTAGGTCAAAGACAGACAGAAGAGAAAGTCATTAACTCTCACTCCTCAAGGTTCGAGTCCACTAGCTTTATAGAAGAGAGATGAGCAATCTCTACCCATGTGATTTATAACCTTGGGAAAATCTGCTGGAGTGTGTGCTACAAGTTGGCTCTGACTCAATGGCAAATGAGTTGAGTTGAGTTGTTGAAGGTGAAATTAGACAGCTGTTTTCTTGGTCTTGGTTGTAATCAAGTTGATTCAGAGTCAAGGCAATCATGTGTAAAGATTAGCAGAGCTCCCTGAAGTTTTCAAGGCTCTGACCTTGAAGCTGAATGACAAGCCTGTCATCTGGGGTACCTTTTGTGGGTTTGAACTGACAGTCTTTTGGCTAGTATCCGAGCATTAATAATGTGCCATTCAGGGACTGTGATTTTTAAAGACTAGCTTTTATCATTAAGGTAATGATGAGTTTTACAGAGCCTGAATGGCGGTACCATGGGGGACAAATGACCTTAGCTGTGGATGGGGACAGGTAATAGAGCAAAGACTGAAACAGGGCTTAAATATAGTGTGGTGACTGGTAGAGACAGGAAGAGGGAAATAGGTTTGTCCCAGACTGTTAATGAGCCACAGATAGGAATGGTGTTGAAATGGGTGTGTTGGGGGAGCTCTGGTGGCCTAGTGGCAAGAAGCTGCACTGCAATCCCAGAGGAACACGGTTCGAATCCACCAGACGCTCTGCCGGAGAAGGAGGCGCAATATCCTCCTGTACCAGTCAGATCTGATTTGACGGTACATGCACACAAAAATAATAATAATAAAAAAAAAGAAATGGGTGTGTAACAGGATTAGATCTGTATTTCAGCTCAGATTGATCAGGTAAAAAATCTTAATGCTCTCAAAAAACAAAGCAAAGAAAGTGCAAGAACATGACCAAATAGGGATTTTTGTTCACTGTGCATCAATATTAATGTATGTCCATAAATCTCATATAATTAGGTCATGTAGGTTATTATTTTAATCACCCAAATATTAAAAACATCATCTAAAATTAGGAGAACATGTAGAAGTCAGCAGAAGATTAGAAATTGTTTTGCTTGGTTAACTTTGTTAAGATTGTGAGAAATTCTGTTCCCCAGAAATATAACTTTATTTCCATATCAATAGCTGAGTTGACATGGTTTGATGCCACTTCACATAATTATTCCTACAATTGCAGGCCTTTAAGTTGTAACACGTTTTACATATTTAAAAAGGTATCTTGGGGTATTCAAAATATCCTTGAGACTGTTACTTAAACCCAGTGTATACCTTCACCTTCATGCCATACCATTCTAAATGCATGTGCCACATTGTCTATTACAGAATCAAGGTATGCAAGGTAGCTGAGAAGCGAAAGAAGCTGGAGAACCATTCAAGGACTCTGATTTTTGATGGAAATGGCTCCTTTTCCTAGTCTATCGTATGCATTCTCCAAATATTTTCTGTTGCTATATTTGGGCTTTGACCTAGGAAACTATAATCTCTTTGAATTAGAGCCGGAGTCCAGAATGTAACAAAGGTCTCAGCACAAAGTATGTTCTCAGTAGACATTTGTGAATAAGTGAATGAATTTGATCAGCTTTTATTACCCTTCTCTGGAGAGTGTTTCATTCTAAGTGAAGCAGAGTTGAAAGGGATTCTTGTATAAGTTGTGTATGAAGAAAGTGTTTTCTGGAGACACTAGTAAAGGAAGAAGATAAGCATGAAAAGGTTAGACTTCTGTAAAAGATTCAACCTCTCCAGGAAACACTGTCTTTATACACCACTTGTATAAGAATCCCTTTCTCCAACTCTGCTTCTAGGAAATCTGATCTAAGACATTATATTTGTCTAATGTGCATGTGTGTAAAAACATGTGCATGTATGTGTATATATAGAAGGAACTCAAGAGGTGAAGTGGTTAAGAACTCCACTGCTATCTAAAAGGTGAGCATTTTAAATCCACCAATTGCTCCACAAGAGAAAGATTTAATAGTCAGCTTCTGAGAGAGAGAGAAAAAGAAAGAAAAAAAAAATTACAACCATGAAAACTTTATAGGATAGCTTTACTGGCAGTAAGGAATTGCACTGTTAACCAAAAGGCAACATAATTGGAATCCACTAGCAACTTCTGTGTAATTTACAGCCTCTGAAAACCCACTGGATGGTCAGCTATGAGGTACTCTCAACTCAAAGGTACTTAACAACAATAACAATATAGGGTCTCCAGAAGTCAGAAACAACAATGACTATGGATGGCAGAAGAATTGATGAGTTGTGATGCTGGAGCAGAATCTTGAACATACCATGGACCACCAAGAAAATAAGTCTGTCTTGGAGAGGGGGAAACCAAGTTTCTCCTTCAAGAATAAGATTTTGAAGCTCTGTCTCACATACTTTGGGCACATGGCCAGGAGGGATTGGTCTTTGAAGAAGGACATCATGCTTGAAAAGTTGGAGGGACAGCTCAGGAGAGGAAGACCCTGGATGAGAGATGGATTGATATAGTAACTGGGGTAATGGGAGGTCAGTATTCTGGAGTCAGTAAGGCTGGCTCAGAACAGGGCAGGCTTTCAGAGCTGCTGTGTACATAGGATCGCTTTAAGTCACAGGTGACATTACAGCACATAAAAACAGCAATATACACACAGACATATACATATATATTAATAAAATAAACATTTGTGGTTAAATGAATGAATATATACTATTTGTGAAACTGTAAACATAAATACATTTATTTAATGGCTTAATATTTTTAATTTCATAATATTTTTCAAAAAAACAAAACCCCAAACCCAAAACACTCAAACTCATTGACATGGAGTTAGAATTAACTCATACCTGATTCTCAATTATAAATCACACAGGGTGAGACTGATGATCTTTTTGTCTTGGAGCTGCTAGCAGACTTGAACCACCAAGAAGGTGTGGCCTTTGTGTTAGCAGCAGAACTCCCTATGGACTGTGCCATCGGAGCTCCCAAAATGTTTATTAACTGCCTTTTGTGTGCTAGGCATTGTTCTTTTGTCTGGGTGATGAGGAAATAGCAGGGGATATGGAGCTCATAATACTTAACCTTTCCATGTGCTGTGCAGACTTGTATATTTATTTTAGTCTAACTTTTTTTAAAAAACATCTTTAATTTAAAAACTCTATTCTACTCAATTTTTAAAAAATTCTGTTCATGACCCTCTAAATATATTTATCAGTGCTCTTAGAAGTTATAAGCATCACTTTGAAAACATTGCCTTAGAGTGCTTCAGATTTGATTTTATAAGGAGCAAGGCAGGGCTTTTGTTAATGTCCTTAGGCATTCAGTATATAATATTTAACACCAAAGGAAAATATATATAACTAGCATATGCATAGTATTATTACCCTCTCCTTGAAGGCATATATGATCCATCCTTTATTTTTATTGCTATTTCTTTTCAAAATACCCTTTTCATCTTCCTAAATAGATAGAAGTCAATAAATGAAGCTTTTGCCCTATGTCCAAGCTGTCAAGGTCTCTAAGAGAAAATGTGCTTTAAAGAACTAGGAGTTAATGGTCATTTTTGCACTATAAATTCTATTGGCAGATACTCTACTGGCTGGTGGATATAAAGATGACTTTCTCCTTGAAAACTCTAATAAGACTTGGGAATAATATACAATCTGTGATTCAGGTACTAGAAATGTAAGCTCTTTTAAATAGCTTAAATTTTTATCTAAAATAAATTGCATTATATTCTGTTATTTGTTAAATAACAAAGAAGTGAAATAATTTCATAAATATTTGTAAAATAAAACACTTTTTTTGCATTGGAAAATTCATTGATGTTTTTGGGAAGTTGACGTTGCTTTTGTGTAGTGTTGATTTGTGTTATTGGATTGATTTAGAAGTGAGAGATACTCTATTTTCCCCAAATATTCTACCTGGAGAGGGATTAGAAAAGCCAGAGCTGCAACAATGTGATGGGTGGTAAAGAAAGCACTCTCCTAGATATGACCTGGATTTCAATTTTAATTCTACTACTGGGGAAATATGGGATATACAACTTTCTTAGGAATTTCAGTTTCCTTAAATTTAAATTAGGAAAATAATTTCAACTTTACAGGATCTCTGTGAAAGTCAAATAGTGTTACTAAGTAGACAATACACATTCATTTAGATTAATCAACATTGATCAGCAGGGTTATTTGGATAATCTGGTGACAGAAGTCATGAAACTTTAGAAACTACGATAAAGTATCAATTCTGATTGATAAGATATACTCAACAGGATTGCAAACCAAATTATATCCCTGAGAGGACACATGCAGACTTTAATAGTGACACCTCACACAAAACATCTTTGGAATTCCAATTTGGAAAAATTCCTCAGAATAAATCTTGATTTTCAGGTACATCTGATAGCTGATAAAAACAAAATAGTTTTTTATCAAGATAATTCCAATTCATGGTGACCCCACACATGTCAGAGTAGAACTATGTTCCACAACGATTTCAGTGCTGATATTTCAGAGGAGATTAGGGATCAATAGGTCTTTTTGTCCTCAGGTAGCCCTAGAAGAACTAAAACTGTCAGTCTTCTGATTAGCATGTGAGTAGGTTTAGTCATTAAAGCACCCAGGGACTCCTCATGATTGACAGACAAGAGTATCCATCCAGCTGGATCTCTACCTTATTCATAAGCCTTTGATCTCAGTGATTTTCAAAGACCAAGACACTCTTAAAGGATTCCAATTATGTGTGTATATAAACTTGCTCAACTCATTGTCATAAAGTTGGAACCTACTCATAGCTTCTGTTCTAGCAAGTTTTCTGAGGTTGGAAATGTATGTGTGTATGTGTGTTTCTGTGTCTGTGTGTGTACACACATACATTATATATATACACACATATATGTATATATGTATATATGTGTATATGTATATACATATATGTATATATACACACACACACATATGTTGTTGTTATATATGTTGAGTCGCTTGCAACTCATAGTGACCCTATGTACAACATCCCTAAATCCTGCTCTGTCCCTTGCCAATCTTACTGTCTCCAACACATCTATCTCCATTACCCCAGTGAATCAATCCATCTCATCGAGGGTCTTCCTCTCCTGCACTGTCCCTCCACCCTCCCAAGCATGACATCCCTCTCCAAGGACTGATATGAATATTCTAAAGACAATATAAAAAGACACTTTGATCAAGTCTAACAAATGCTGTTACTGACTTGGCTTGCCAAAGTGACCCCTTAGAAAAAGCCACACTATTTATGATGTTCCTTATCAACCAGAGCAGGATCCTCCTAGCTACTAACAATATAAAGAAATGGGCCATGACTGGATTATGGGCTGCTTACGTGATCTTGTTGAGGGTCTTCCTTTGACTTGTCACCTTTCCCAGCATGAGATCTTTTTCTAAGGACTAGACACTCCAGACAACATGCCAATGTATGTAAGACAAAGTTTTACCATCTTTCTCTCTAAGGAGCAAACTAGTTGCACTTCTTTCAGGAGACAGATGTGAGTGAGAGGGAGGAAAATGTGTAATAACTGAATAGATGAAAACCCAACCTTTCTTTAAACTTTAGTTAAAGTCACAATTAAAAAAATAATAAGAAGAAAAAATAGATTTGATCCTTCTTGTGGCAGTCCATGAAATAGTCAATACTCTGCTCCAACACCACAGTTCAAAGGCCTCTATTGTTCTCTGATATTTTTATTGTCCAACTTTCAGATGCATAGGAAGTAACTGAAAATACCATGGTTCAAATCAGGTGCACTCTTGGTTTGGAACTGACATCCTTGTTCTTCAGCACTTTGAAGAGGTCTTTGACAGCAGACAGCAAATGCTCCTATGCAATACGTATTTTGACTTCTTGACTGCTGTTGCTGTCAGTGTTGATTATGGATCCAAGTAAAAGGAAATCATTGACAACTTCAATTTTTTTCCTATCTATCATGATGAGATCTATTGGATCACTGTGAGGACTTTTTCACCCAGGTTCATAATTTATTGTATAAATTGAGTATCATGTGATGAGTTGACATTAGCATCTCCAGGCTTGAGAAATTTGCAGTTGAGGTTCAGAAAGTTTAGAATCCCATTTATATTACTATTACAACTAGAGGATTTTTTGGTGTGTGTTTGGTTTTGTTTTTTTTCAAGACTTTAAAGTATAAGACAAGCAAAGCAATGCCCTCATATGTGGCCAGTATAAAATTCATTCTATCTGTGAGCATATATTGTTGATTGCCATCAATTTGAGCACAACTCATAGTGACCCGGTGAACAAAAGGCCTGAAGCCTTTCTATAACTGTTGTCGTTTTCTCTAAGTTCATAGAGTTTCCAGAGGTATATAATTTAGGAAGTGGATGCCACTCCTGCTTTCATATAAGTGTTGAAATATTTTTTAATACCAGTGAACTGGAATTGAGTGTCAATTTCTGGACCTGCCATGTTTTCAATTTTGCCAAATACAAAAATTACACAGCCTGCGTCCTTCAACATACAAAGCTGACCCTCGGAATTTTGTTTTTTTGATGTTGGGATGTAATCCTTACTGAAGACTGTAGTCTTTGATCTTCTTCAGTAAGTGCTTCACATTTTCTTTACTTTCTGCAAGCCAAGTTGTTCATCTGCACAATGTAAGTTGTTGATAAGTCTTCCTCTATTCTAGATTTGACACTCTTCTTCATATAGTCCAGCTTCTTGAATTATTTGCTCAGCATACAGATTGAAACACTATGGAGAAAGGATACAACTCTGACATTCATTTTTCCTGATTTTACATAAAACCTGGAAGCTTGTTGAAAGGCAGACCATTAAGGAATCTCTCAAAGCTCCATGCTGTGAGTCTGTTTAGGATGAAACATTGTATGACCTACAGTCCTGATCCAGTTCAAACTCTTTTGTTGTTTAGATTTGCTCTTACAATATGCTGGATCTGCCTTTATTCAGAAAGTGACAATTCCATGATAATCTCCTTCAAATGGAAGTAACAGTACATATTAGAAGGGCTATTATGAGAATTAAACGAGATCATGAAGATATAGTGCTGAATGGGGCTTTTGACAAATAGTAAGCTTCAATAAATTATGATTATTTTGTGATTATTAACAACAGCAGAACGTTAAGACCAATCTCACCTTCTTCTATGCCCAACATCTAGAAAAATCAGTTCAATTTTACCTCTGTCCTTCTTGGCTTCTTCTAAGACAGGATAACAAAAAATTGTTGCTGGGCTATGGAGAATGTAAAAAGTGTCTGGAATTCAGAAAATAGAAAAAGATAAAGCCATTCTGGACACCAAGTTTGTTGGAATAAATCTTCAGAACTCCAATTTTGGAACTGCCCTCAATAAACCATATAGTCATGTTTTATTAATCATGTTTTTGCTTTTTAAATGATCGTGTACCTTTCTAGTCATATTTTCAACAGAAATATGAATTTAGTTTTTCTAACTTCTAAACCTGATACCTAGTAACCATTTGTAGAATGATAACAACAACAACAATAATAGGCCATAGTTTATGAAAATGATTAGAGGTGCTACAAAGACCCTGTAAACTAGAGTGTGTATCTTGTTGGCGTCATTATAATGAATAAAGTTTGAAGCAAGCAGAGCAGAAGTATCCTTTCCTCTATTTTTAACTCAGTTCTCTCCCACCTACCTACCCTCCTACCCTTCACCATCCTGGAGTTCAGAAGTGTGTAAGAAATTGCTGAAGTATATAACTGCCAATTTTCTCTTCCTACTGCACACACTTTCATTCAAGATTAGTCTATATTTATTCAACACCTTGTGTGGTCAGAGGAACAATTCTTTGTGGACCTCCTAGTTGGGAGACCGCAGAGTGTCTTGAAGGTCCACATCCTGGGGCAGTTCACTATGTCACAGTGAAGAATCTTTTTAACTAAATTTTCCAAGTGTCACTTTTTACATGTTTTAGATGATGATAACACTTGTCCTATTTTATAGCATATTTGAAAGTGTGACAGTTCACTGACAGGTAGCAAGACTACAGTCTCGGTCTTTGGTATTGCTTGTTGGCTGAGAATGTTATTGTGTCACAGAGGAAAAAAATATAGCTGAGATTGCTGCAGGCTAGTCGCTCTTCAAAGGCAAATGAAAGGATGAAAATTCCTTTCTGACAGCTTTTTAAAACAAAGAACTTTTAACTATATAGAGTCCAAGATTCAGCTTGCACAAGATATGCTAGTCTGTTAAATCATGATTTTCTTTCAGTAGTCATTTCCAATAGGAAGTTTGGTAGATGGTAGAGTGTGAGTTATAATGTTGACTACTAAAATTGATTGTTGTTGTTTTCCAACTTTCTAAGCAACAGTACCCTAAAGAATGCAAGCACAACATAAAGAAAGGGAACATTTTTAATGCTTTGTTGAGGCATATTGGGAACGTCTCTTTTGAAGGGTAAGACAGCTTAAGAATTGGCTTTTTCTAAAGAACAAAATGAGGCTCAACTCTCACGACATAGATTTGGCAGCTCTGCAGTTTCATTCTATAGTAGAATACCACTGATAACTGTTCCAGTCCTTAAAGACTGGAGAAAATTGACAGCTTTACAGAAATGATAGAGTATCTAACATAACTCTTCTTTATTCATTAACCCTAGGAAGGAAAACATTGGAAATAAGCAGGAAGAAAAATACCTATTTTCCTGATCACCCAACATGCCAATTATTTCCCTTTTGTTGAGTGTCAAATACTCTGTCACCAAAATCTATTTTTACAAATTGGGGCAAGGAAATTTAGAGGCAAGAGAGGGTGGGGGAAACAGAGGAGAGAGGACGAGAGAGTGATAGAATGTGATGTGTCCCCCACCAGCATTTCTAAGCTCTTTCTATTGTCATTAGTTTTTCTCCTGATAAGCATTCTGCCTCACGCAGGCAATATATTACATGAAGAATCTTTTTCATTTAACTCTCCCGTGTCTCGGTTTCTTTATCCTTTAAATGATGATAATGCCTGTTCTGTTCCACAGTGAAGGTGTTAGGATTAATAGTATATTATAGATAAAAGTGTTTTGAAGCCCCCAGAAAGACACAATACAAAGTATTCCTATTGCCATCATTATATCACCAAAAATACTCTGTACTCTCTTACTGCTTTATAGCTTCGCAGCAACTAGTCAAAGTGGAAGCTTAATGATAGATGTAAAATAATAGAGTTCAGCAAAAGAACTGAAAGATTGTCTAATTCAGTATTTTATACAGGATTGGAGAGTGGAGCTCATAAATATTAAATTACTTTTGGGGGGGTTTCCATAATTCCTTTTCAATTTTCTCAACTATGAACGGTTTTCAAGATTGTACTGTCACACACACACCCCCTATGGCCCTCACCCCCCTATAAGGTTATTTCATAGTGTTTTGAACTGCCATTTTTATTCTTAAATTCATTACTCTATCCCTGATCTAAAAGAAAGCTCTGGTGACCTAGTGGTAAGAAGCTGCACTGCAATCCTGAAGGCATGTGTTTCAAATCTACTAGCTACTCCACAGGAAAAAAGATGGACAGTCTTCTCCTACGCTATTAACTGTCTCTGAAAACCTGACAGAGGATCAGCGGTGTCAGTCCCACTGTGATGGTACACAACAATAACAACCCCTGATCTGTGTATTCCACTATTTCATACTCCCACTTGTTATCAAAACTTGAACAATTATTTAATTGTATTCATTTCCTAGATTGCTGTACCAAAGTACCAAACACCAAGTAGCTTAAAAACACCTAAAATTTTTCTTCTTTCATAGTTCTGGAGGCTTGTGGTTGTAATTTGGTGCCATTAAGTTAAATATGACTCACTGCAACCCCATAAGCACAGGATCTGAATCCTATCTTATCCTATAGTTATCCTTACCATTTCTGATAGACTCAAGCCCATTGCTACCATTTTTGTAATAATCCAATTTATTGAGGGTCTTCCTCTCTTCTTTAGACCTTCCAGCTTTCGAAGCACAGCCTTTCTCTCCAAGATACAGCCTCACTTATCCACGTGCTCAAAGTATATCAGGAGAAGCTTTGTTATCTTTGTTTCCAAGGAGCAATCTGGTTGCACCTTCACCAAAATATACATTTTTACTTTTGGCAGTCCATGGGATATTCAATACTCTTCTCCAATACCACAACTCAAAGTCATTAATTATTTTGTAATCTTTAGTCATTGTCCAGCTCTTAGATGCATAGCAAATGATTGAAAAGACCACGTAGTTGTTGTTAGGTGCTATCATGTCGAGTATGACCCATAGCGACCCTATGAACAAAATATCTGAACTGAGTCCTGTCCTGCACCATCCTCACACTTCCTGACACACAAGTGCCCATGGCATCAGTCACTTTGTCAATCCACCTGGTTGAGGGTCTTCCTCTCCTTTGCCGACCCTCCACCCTTCCCAACATTATGTCCCTCCCCAAGGCATAGCACCTCCTCAGCATTCTTGCCTCCAAGAAACACTCCAGCTGCACCCTCTCCAAGACAATTCTCTTCGTTTTCTTGGACATTCATGGGATGTTCAGTGCTCTTCTCCAACACCTCAGCTCAAAGGCATTAATTATTTTTCTGTCATCCTTATTCGTTGTCCAGATCTCAGATGCATAGCTAGTAATCGGAAAGACTATGGCCTGAATCAGATGCACCTTAGTCTTCAAACTGACATCACTACTCCTCAATAATTTGGAGAGGCCCTTAACTGCAGATTTTCCCTTTGCAATGTGTCTTCTTCTTTCCTGACTGCTTGTACCGATGGTGTTAATTGTGGATCCAAGCAAGGTGAAGCTGTAGACAGTTTCAATTTCCTCTCCATGCACCATGACACTGTTTGTTGGTCCAGTGATAAGAATCTTTGTTTTCTTGATGTTGAGATGCAATCCATACTGAAGGCTGCATTCCTTGATCTTCCACAACAAGTGCTTCAAGTCCTCCTCACTTTCAGCAAGTAGGGTTGTGTCATCTGCATAACACATGTTATTGATGAGTCTCCACCAATCCTGATGCCACATTCCTTCAAAGAGTCCAGCTTCTCAGATAACTTGCTCAGCATATAGATTGAACAGTTATGGAGATGGAATACATCCCTGATGTACTCCCTTTCCAATTCCAAACCATGCAGTACTTCCCTGCTCTGTTCACACAACAGCCTCCTGCTCCAGGTATAGGTTCCTCACGAGTGCAATCAAGTGCTCTGGGATTCTCATTATTTTCAATGTCAGCCACTTGTCATGATTCACACAGTCAAACACATTTGCCTTTGGCCTAAATGAGGGGCACTTTAATGCTCAAACTGACATTGTCACTCATCAGTAATTTGAAGAGGTCCCTTACTGCAGAATTTCCCAGTGCAATATGTCTCTTGATTTCCTGACTGCTGGTACTAAAAGTGTTGATTGTGGGTCAAAGTAAGATGAAATCATTGACAATTTCAATTTTTTCTCCATCTGCCATGTTGCTTATTGGTCCAGTGTTAAGAAGTCTGAAATCAAAGTGTTGGTGGTACCATTCTTTATCTGAAGATTCCAGGAAAGATTTTGCCTCTTCCTTATCTTCTGATGGTTGCCACAGTCCTCGGTTTATAGCTGCATTGCTCAACAGTCTCTGCCTCTGTCATCATATGACCTTCTTTTCCATTGTCCCTTCAGATGTACAAACCTCCCTCTCGTTATGAAGACATGTCATTGGATTTAGGCTTCCATGGGAGAAAGATGGGCAATCTTCTCCTGCAAAGACTTAACAGCTTAACAGACATGGCGGGGAGGGGGGGTGTTTGTGATAAGTAAAAATTGACTTGACAGCATTGGGTTTGATCAAAGAGCCTATTTCCAAATATGTTGGGTGATATGCATAGACACCTGAGGTATCAACATATCTTACTGACATACACAATTCAACCCACAACAATAATCTATTAACATTAAATGTACATGATTTAAAGCTATTTCATCACAGCATTGGCACAATCTGTGAAGATTTGCGCTGCTAAAACAAAGAACACACCTCACTAGTGGATTCAATTCACCAATGTTTCCTGATTTACAGCCTTGGGAACCTAACTGAGGGCAATCTATGATTTTTCTAACTTGACAGCGATGAGAGATACTCTTCCACTTATGCAATAATACTACTGTTGTTGAAATCTTCTAGGGGAGAAATCATTTTAAATTCCTCTACCATGCTTCTGCTCTAGCCTGATTTTTGGCACAGAAATGTCATTGCTTCTTTGTTTGAGTTGTTCATCAAGTTATCTTATATGCAGCTGCCCTGGATTAGGCTTTTAATACCAAATTAGTCATAGTCAGGAATCTCAGAATAGCAAAAATATTTAAGCACTTGGATACTAACCAAAAGCTTAACAGTTTGAATCTACCCAGTGACACTTCTGAAGAGAGGCTCAGTAATTTGCTTACAAAAGATTACAACCTTGAAAGTGTTAGGGAGCACGGTTCTTTGCAACTCATCCTGAGTTAGAATCAACTTGACTGCAAGTTATGTAATACATCATGCTCAAAGTATGGACCAAAGACCAGGAATATCTGTTTCAGTCACTATCTTGGTGGACCTAAAGAATCTTGCCCCATCCTAGACCCAATTCTACATTAGAATTTCCATTTTTCAAGACCCTCAAGTCATACTCATCAAAAATTTAAAAACATGATGAGATTTAGCAAAAGGGTGATAGTTTAACATTTCCCAATTGCCCACCTTTCTAATGTTCCTTCAGATACTGATCATATCTGTATTGATTAACTAAAGGATGTCTATAAAATGGTACATTTTGTCAAGAATATGATAAAATTAATAATGATATCGAAGATTATTAAATAATTTTTAAAAATTTGTGGTTACAATTAATTAAAGTGTAGGATCTAAAGACACTTGGTATTATATTTTGAAAATAAATTGATATAGGAAAGATTTGTGAAAATCAGCAGCCTTGGTATGAGCAGCCAAGAAACCAAAATATGTGTTGTATTGGAAAAATCTGCTTTCAGGCATCCCTCCATAGTGCTGAAGGGCAAGGACATCAGTATAAAGACAAAGATGGGCCTGTTCCATGCCATGGTCTTTTAAATTACTTGCCACGAGTCTGAAAGTTGGAAAAATATTAAGGATAACAGAAGAATAATCAATGCTTTTGAGTTGTGGTGTCGGAGAAAAGTACCGAATATCCCCTGGATTGCCAAACAAACAAATATTCCTTGAATAAAGTGCAAACAGGGTGCTCCTTGGAAGCAAAGATGGTGAAGCTTTGTCTCACATATGTTGGGTATGATGGTAGGAGGGGCCAGTCCTTGGAGAAGAACACCGTTGTAGGAAAGGTAGCGGGCCAGGGTAGGAGAGAAAGAGTCTCAGCACAGTGACTGCAACAATGGGCTCTAGAATATCAGAGATGGTGAGAATGACACAGGAGAAGAATAGGTTCAAATCTGTTGCTCATAGGATTGCTATGAGTCTAAGTTGTCTCGTAGCACATAACAACAACAGTAGGAGACTGGACAATATTAACAGTGGCCATGTTGGGCACTAGTATTTTGCATGATCCCTTTTATAACTTATCGCAGGCGACTCAGTGGCACATAACAATAACATACTATGACAGGTTTGGAGTGGCATCTACTTCCTAAACAACATGCCTCCAGAAACTGAACTTTGATAAATGTCGATAGTTGTAGAGGGGCCTTTTGTTCATTGTTGTTGTTAAGTGCCGTCGAGTCGCAAGTGACTCATAGCGACCCTATGAAGGAGAGTCCTTGATGGTTGGGTGCCTTTCTTCTTCTCTCCAGGTTCATAGGACTTCCAGAGGCAAGCTATTACAGAAGTGGATGCCACTCATTCTTTCAAGCTTGTTTTTATTGGGGAGCTCAACCCCACTCTCTGTCCGCATTGGATAACCAGCTATTAACGCATTTGACACATCAGTGTCACAGTGTTTAGCCTCACAGCAACCACAAGTGACCGCTGTACGGCAACTTGTACACCAGGTCTATACAACCTAAAAGAAGTTTTGTTCTTAAGGTCACTATGAATCATGCTAAACTTAAAGGCAATCAACAACAACATATATTAAATTCTGAGTGAACAAATTCAATCCCACAAGGATAAATACTGTATAAAACCATTATTGTAGAATGAGTACAAGAAGACTACAAGAATCCAAGAGGAGTGAGAGATATTGAAAGCAGAGGGATGAGGACATGCAGGGGTTAATAATAGGGTTGTACAGTTTGTTGGGTGGGAGGTGAGGGAAACTGAAAGAATTTGTTCTTGAAAACAATGTATTAGAATTTTGTAAGCAAACTAGTTGTTGTTGCTGTTGTTATGTGTCATCGAGTCACTTGCGACTCATAGCGACCCTATGTACAACAGCCCTATAAACCCTGCTCGATCCTGTGCCAATCGCATTGCCTCTGACACACCCATCCCTATTACCCCAGTAACTGAATCAATCCATCTCATAGAGAGCCTTCCCCTCCTGTGCCGTCCCTCCACCCTCCCAAGCATGATGTCCCTCTCCAAGGACCTCTCGCTCCTTACAACATTTCCAAAGTATGTCAGATGAAGCCCCAGAAACTTTGCCTCCAAGGAGCAGCCTGATTTAACCCTCTCTAGGATGAATCTGTTTGTTTTCTTGGCAGTCCATGGTACATTCAATACTCTTCTCCAGCACCACAGCTCAAAGGCTTCAATTCTCCTTCTATCCTCCCTAGTCATTGTCCAACTCTCTGATACATAACAAGTGATTACAAAGACCATGGCCTGTATCAGATACACCTTAGTCTCCAGAGTGACAACATTGATCTTCAGTACCCTGGAGAGATCCCTAACAGCAGACTTTCCCATTGCAATATGTTTTTTGATTTCCTGGCTACTGGTGCCAAGAGTGTGAACAAACTAGTAGAAAATAAAAAAAAAAAATTTAGCCTCTACCCTGTATAACAAGATGCGTGTTTTCAACTTTTTAATATTTATTCACCTTATTGAGGAAGGGATGAAATTTAAAATGATACTTGAAGAGAGACTGTGGTAGATTCTAACATTCTTGCACATCACCAAGAGGAAAAAAAGTAAATACACAGCAATCTACAGCTAGGAGTAGAAAAGGAAGTGATAAAGTCAAGTGGTATCTTTGGTCCTAATAACTGACAAAGGATTTTGCGTATATATTTACATAAGCTTATTTTAGACTAAGACCATTTCCCAGTTGTTCTTTTCTGACTCAAGATGATCCCATGTGTGTCAGTACAGAGCTGTGTTTTATGTCATTTTAAATAACCGCTCTTTTGGAAGTAAATTATCAAGTCTTTCTCCTGAGGTACCTCTGGGTGAACTTTTACTGTCAGCAGTTTAGTTGGCAGCCAAGTGTTCTAACCATTTCCACTATCGACGAACTAAGGGAGCTTTGGTAGATCAGTTGTAGATTTCTAGCCTTCCAAGCAGGAGACCTAGGGAGTTCTACTATCCTAATATAAGGAGTTGTGGCAGCAACCCAAAGCTATGCAGTTCAAATTCACTAGGTTATCTGTGGGAGAAAGGTGGACAATCTCTTCCTATGTGATTTACAGGCTCTGAAAACTTACTGGAGTATCAGCCAAGAGTAGGTTCCAACTTGATGGCAAATGACAACATGCAGGAGACCCAGATTCCATTCCTGGCCAATGCACCTCACCCACAGCTGTCATCTGCATGTCACTGGAGGATGGCCCATTGTTATGATGTTGAACAGGTTTCAGCAGAGCTCGTAGGCTAAGATAGACTACGGGAAAAAAGTTCTGGAGATCTACAAATCAGACAATAGAAACTTTATGGATCACAACAGTCCAGTCACAACTGATCATTGAAAAAGGTAAAACTGAATTAACATTTCATTCACTTACACTTGGGTTTCCTGAATTGGGGCCAAGTCTATTGCAGTTTACAGCAATGACAGATTATTGATTTTTCTACTGCAGTCTGACAAATTAGTGCAGATTTAGCAGCTTAAAACCACACACATGCCTATTATCACCCAGTTTCTGCAGGCTGTGTGGTTTAGTTGGGTCCTCTGCTCGCAAGCTACAAGGTGTTGGCTGGGTGGTATTCTCATCTGGAGACCCAACTAGAAAAAAAATTGCTTCCAACCAATTTAGGTGACTGGAAATATATTTCCTTTCAGCTATATGACTGAGGGCCCTGGCTTCTTACTAGCTGTCAGCTGGAGGCTGCCCTCAGGCTTGAGAAGCCACCTGCAGTTTCATGCCACATGGCTTTCTCCCTGGGGAGTTCACAATATGGCTCTCTGCTGCTTCAATATCAGCAGGAGATTCTCTCTTTCTAGTCAGCTAAGATGGGGTATTATATAATGCAATCTCATCAAGGAAGTGTCGTGCCATCACTTTTGCATACGCATGTGGCTATAAGCTCGTCAGTCACACCCGTGACCACACTCAAGAGTAGAGTTAGCAGAAATGATGGGGACCATCTTGGACTTCTGCTTGTCACAAATATCAAAATCCAAAGTCACTGAGCAGCATCAAAGGAACAATCAGCAGAAGAGCAGGAATGATGACCTCTATCCCAATGCCTAGTCCTTCCTTCCTTCCTTCCTTCCTTCCTTCCTTCCTTCCTTCCTTCCTTCCTTCCTTCCTTCCTTCCTTCCTTCCTTCCTTCCTTCCTTCCTTCCTTCCTTCCTTCCTTCCTTCCTTCCTTCCTTCCTTCCTTCCTTCCTTCCTTCTTTCTTTCTTTCCTCCCTCCATCCCTCCCTCTTTCTTTCCTTCCTCCCTTCCTCCCTCTTTTCCAACCTCCCTCCCTCCCTCAGTGGAGGCTGCTTTCCTAGACAGCTAAATGGAGGAAGCTCCTTAGCTTCAAGAAAGCAGGTATCCCACAAAAAGACAGAGCCACATGTATAAATTTAATAATAAGAAAGGACGGACTTACTGCTAAACACTCCTTGGGAGATTGTGATTCAAAGTCTGGGGTTCAACCTTAGAATGTCTACTTTTTTCCAGAGTTGCATAAGTAATTCTGATGAGAAGCTCAACACTTCCTAATTTCAGAAAGTCCTTCCCTTTCTGTTCACCCGTTTAAGGCTAGCATAAGCCTGGCCCTGAGTCTGTCTTTACAGAAAGCATTTCTTCATTGGTCTGTTGTTGTTATGTGCTGTCAAATGGCCTGTGACTCATAGTGACCCGTTGCACAACAGCTCTGAACCCTGTTCTATCCTTAGCTAATCTCACTGTCTCCAACACACCTGCCCCAATTACCCCAGTCACTGTGCTAATCAATCTGGTCCAGAGTCTTTCTTGCCTGTGTTATCCCTCCACTCTTTCAAACATAATGTCCTTCTCTAAGGATTGGTCCTTCCAGGTAGTATGCCCAAAGTATGTCAGAAAGGGCTTCAAAATCCTAGTCTCCAGAGAGAAACTTTGTTTCATCATCTCTAGGACAGACCTGTTTGTACTCTTGGCAGTCCATGGTATATGCTCAGTGATCTTCTCCAGCACCACAACTCAAAAGCATCAAACCTCCCATGTCATCCTTAGTTATTTGTCCAGCTCTCTGATGCATAGCAAGTAATTGTGAAGACCATGGCCTAGATTAGACACACCTTAGTCTCTAGACTGACATCTTTGCTCTTCAGCACTCTGGAGAGGTCCCTGACAGTAGACTTTGCAATCTGTCTTTTGATTTCCTGACTGTTAGTGTCAAAAGTGTTGATTGTGGAGCCAAGCAAACTGAAATTGTTAACAATCTCTTCTCCATATATCATGGTCCTGCCAATAGGTTCAGTGGTGAGAACTTAAGTTTTTTTGATGGTGAGCTTTAATCCATATTGAAGATTGCAGTCTTTGATCTTCTGCAGAAGACACTTCAGGTCCTCCTCAGTTTCAGCAAGCAAGGTTGTGCCATTTACATAATTCAAATTGTTAATGAGTCTTCCTTCAATTCAGATGCCATATTTCTCCTCATAAAGCCCAACTTCCCAAACTATATGTTCTGTATATAGATTGAAAAGGTACGGAGACAGTTTCTGATCTTGATTGCTCTAAGGCACAGTATTTTCTTATTGAGGAACTTAAGTATTTGAACACGTATTCAGAAATACTGTAGCTGTGGTGGCATAGTCCTTACGGAGTTGCACTGTTAACCTCCCTGGTAGTTTAAATCTATCAGCCGTTCCATGGGAGAAAAATTAATAATCTTCTCCCACATAATGTACAGTCTTAGAAACCCAATAAAGGGGGTCATCTATGAGTTGGTTCTAACTCAGTAGCAATGAGAAAACCAACATAGGTTGTTTCTCAATTCCCCTTCATATCTTTTGGCTTTGTCCTCAAATGACCCCTTTTCTGAAGGCAATATTCTTGTATTAATATTAAAGAAAATTTCTGGGTATAACACATATGTATGATTTTTGTGATGGTAAAATAGTAAAGATAGATTTATTAGAAAGTTACATCCCCAAAGGGATGGAACTTGCTTCATGAAAAGAAACATGGAGGAGAGGCAGGTATATAATTGTTTATATTAATTGGTGAAACTAAGAAAACAGAAAAGAAACATAGGTACTTAATTTCCATATCTGTTTTAACTTGGATCAAAAATAGTATTACTTCATACTGGAATATTCTAAAGGAGAAAGACAATGTAGTGGAATGTTCAGAAATTAATATATGATTTCACAAACTACAGACTTACCTTAATTTAATGTTATTTGTTTTATTGTACTTCATAGGTAATGTGTTTTTCCAAATTATATGTTTATGATAATCCTGTTTTGAGCAAATCTACTGGAGCTATATTCCCAAAAGTAAGTGCCCACTTCATATCACTATGCCACATTTTGATGATTCCATAACATTTAAAGTTTTTTTGTAATGCTATTGTACACTTTCTGCCAAGATCCATCTGACATTGGCAATAATGTCTCTAGTGCCATTGCATCTTCTAAACCTAGGGTGTATTTGTGGTAGTTCTCTGTCAATGTGCGGTTCTAGTCATTTCTGGATAATCTTCAGCAGGATTTTGCTTGTGTGTGATATGAATGATATTGTAGGATAATCTCCACATTCTATTGGGTCACCATTTTTTGGAACGGGAATAAATATGGATCTTTTCCTGTCAGTTGGCCAGATAGTTGTCCTCCAGGTATCTTGGGACAACCTAGTAAAGCACACCCAGGGCAGCATCTGTTAGATGGAATATGTCAATTGGTATTCCATCAATTCCTGGGGCTTTATCTTTTTGCCCAGTCCTTCAGAATAGCCTGAACTTCCTCCTTCAACACCATTGTCTTTTGATCATATGTTATTTCTTGAAATTCTTCTGCCAGCCAATTCTTCTTGTGACTCTGTATACTACTTCCATCTTTTAATACTCCCTGGACCATTAAATATTCTGCCCATAGCATCCTTAAGCATTGCAATTTGTGGCTTGAACTTGTTCTTTAATTCCTTCAGCTTAGGAAATGTCAGGTAAATTTGACCCTTCTGATTTTTGGACTCCAATTCTTTGTATATTTCAATGTAGTGGTTTGCTTTGTCTTCCCTTACTATGCTTTGAAATCTTCTATTAAGCTCCTTAACATTTTATTTCTTCCCTTTGATTTGGCTCCTCAGAACTCTAGTGTAATATTCAGAGTCTCTTCTGACATCCATTTTGGTATTTTCTTCTTCATCCTTCTTTGTAATGACCTTTTGCCCTCTTCATGAATGATGTTATTGATATCTTCCCATAGCTTATCTGGTCTTCGTTCATTAGTGTTCAAGGCCTCAAGCCTCTTCCTGAGTTGATTTTTAAATTCAGGGGAATAGACTCAAAATCAAATTTTTATTCCTGTGCATAGAATTTGACCCTTTCTGTCTTTAATTTGACATGCATATAAGTAGATGATGGTCTGTTCTGCAGTCAGCACCTGGTCTAGTTTTCACTGCCGATATTGAACTTTTCCAATGATTCCTTCCACAGATGTAATCTGTCTGATTCCTGTGCATACGACCAGATAAAATAGATGTGTATAGCCTATGTTTATGTTTCTTATAAAAGGTATTTGCTATGAATAAATCATTGTGCAGAATTTTATCATTCTATACCCAGCTTCATTTCTGCCACCAAGTCTATGTTTATTAGAGTCTTTGTTTATTAGACTACTAATAGAGGGATATCTATCTGTGTTTCATTGACTATGCAAAGGCATTTTTGACTGTGTGGGTCACAACAAATTGTGATTAACCTTGAGGAGAATGAGAATCCCAGAACACTTGATTGTGCTTATGTGAAACCTATACTTGGACCAAGAAGCAGTTCTCAGAACAGAGCAGGGAAACAAACACTGCATGGTTCAAAATCAGGAAGAGAGTGCATCAGGGATACGTCCTATCTCCATACTTTTTCAATCTAAAAGCAGAACAGATCATTCAGGGGGCTGGGCTTTATGAGGAGGAATGTGGCATCAGGATTGAAGGAAAACTCATCAACAACCTACATTATGCAGATGACAAAACCTTGCTTGCAGAAACTGAGGAGAATGTGAAGTGCTTGCAGCAGAAAACGTCAAGGACTGTAGTCTTCAATATGGATTGAAGCTTAACATCAAGAAGACAAAAATTCTCACCAAGGTCTAATTGGCAACACCATAATGGATTGAGCAAAGATTGATCTTGTTAACAGTTACAGCTAGCTCAGCTCCACAATGAACACTCTTGGCACCAGCAGTCAGGAAATCAAAAGACAAATTGCATTAGGTCAATCTACTGTCAGGGACTGCTCTCCAGAGCACTGAGAAACAATGATGTCAGTCTAGAGACTAAGGTGCACCTGTTTCAGGCCATGGTCTTTGCAATTACTTACTATGCATTAGAGAGCTGGATAATGACTAAGGATGATAGAAGAAGAATTGATACCTTTGTGTTGTAATGCTGGATAAGAGTCATGAACATACCATGGACCACCAAACAAGTCTGTCTTGGAGAGGGTGAAAGAAAGTTTCTCCTTGGAGGCTAGGATTTTGAAGCTTTGTCTCACATACTTTAAGCACATGGCCAGGAGGGACTGATCCTTGGAAAAGAACATCATGGTCAGAAGGGTGGAGGGACATCGCAGGAGAGGAAGACCCAGGGTGAGATGGATTCATACAATAACTAAGGCAATGAAGATCAGTGTGTCAGAGTCAGAGAGACTGGCTCAGGATAGGGAAGGCTTCAGAGATGTTGTATATAAGGTCACTATGAGTCACAGGTGATTCGATAGCACAAAACAAGAACAATACATTGTACACTTAATAGGCTGTAATATATTGTAAAAATACTTTTACATGCACTGAGAAATCAAAACAATCGTGTTATAACCTACTGCAATATTTGCTTTATTGAGCTGGTCTGGAATGGAATCCAGATGATCTCCAAGGTGTGCCAGTACTTAATTTTTTGCCATATTGATGTATTCTTGTTCTGCCATTCAAGTAATGTTTTAAAAATTACTTCTTTATTTGGTATCAATGTAAAGAAAAGTATTCATCAAACTATATACTTCCTGTGCTAGTCAGACATTCTACATTTTCAGTTTTACTTAAAAAAACCCCCCAAACCATTCAAATGAGGAACTGGCTGTGCACAGCCACAATAATTATGTCTGCCACCAACAGCACTTATACAACTTTGTGGGACTTAACTTGAATGGAGCAAAATGTTTCCAGTTTCAGAATCTGGCTCTTCCCTTTTGGACATTAGCTTTCTAAACCTTAAGTTATTAGATTGGAATCAGAATAAATAATGCATATTATTAAGGACTATTTCCCAAGTAAGTCTGGAAGCCTAGAGGGTAAGGATTTGCACTGCCAGTCCACAAATCGATGGTTCAAATCCATCAGCTGCTCTGCAGGAGACAGGTGGACAGTTTCCTGTGTAATTTATAACCTCTGAAAATCTCCTGGAAAGTCAGATACGATTTGGTTCTGATTCTATGACAATGGGCTGTGGAGAGTTGTTCTGGGTGAAATTTTAGTATTTAATATGTGTCCATTTATCAAATCTTTACTATTGTATGCTGTCATCTCTTATTTTTTCAGAGAAGACTAAGGCACAGAGAAGCTAGGTAACTTTCTTAAGGTCACATTCCTAACATACAAAGCAAGGATTAGTCTAACTCTAGAGCCTTTTCCTTAACTAGTGAATACACAGCTTTCTTGATTTAACTGGGGTTTTTTTGAGGATTACATGCAAAACAGAACACAACACACACACACACACAAACACACATAAAAATTCAGTACAGTATACCAGTTTTTGTAGATGAGAGAGGGACATATTTTTTCATACTTTTATAGGGCTCACCTACTGATATTCTATAAAAACCTTTAAACTTCAGACTGAGTAAGTGTAATAACATCTTCTCTTTGAGGTGCCTAAGAACATTGGTGACAACTTGCAGTGGTGTTAGTGAGCAGCAGTGCATCTGATTTGGGAAATTTACATTGATCCTCAACATAACAAAGGTGGCTCAAGTTGACCTTCCAGGAAGTTTGCAGGTCATGAAGACCAATTAGTTGCTAGGGTGTCAATAAGTGCAAATTGTTTTAGGTTGTTTGTGAATAGGAAATATCCACTGGGTCAGTGCCCAGGGCAATGAAGTACTAAAGGCACTGCAGGTGGTTTGAAGGCTGACACCTGGAAAAAAAATCCACAACGGTGCTGGGCTGTGGTGTTCCACTCATAAACCCGGATTTGTTTGAGCTGCTTCCTCAGCCTAGGTGTACAAATCACGGTGCTGATGTCAGCCTGTACATCACAGCGTGAGCTAGTTGAATTTTCCTTTAGGAATTATATTCTCTTTAGACCTGATACAGCAACTGTGATTAGACAGAATTGTTTATTTTGTGAAACTTTTTGATAATCGGTGCAACATCAAGACATGACTAATTAATGTTCTTCCCTCCCAGTCTTCATTTTAAAGACTTCATTAAAAGTTAATAGGAAAAGGAAATAGATAAATAAATGTCTGCAGTGTCGAGAGTGGATGTGTCACCTTTAAAAAAAAATTCAAAACTCTACAGAGATATGCCATTGTGTTACAGTAGCAGTTAAAAAAAACAAAAAACAAACAAAAAAAGAAACTCCCCAAACTGAAAAGCTCCTCCAAATTAATGATGCATATACTGTCACAATAAACAGAGTTAACTGAGATAATTAAAAGTATTTTTACTCAGTTAATAAGATAAAATGTCACAGTTGAGAATGATTACCATGAACTTCTCCAGATAGCATGGGGCAGAACACCTTGTCTTTGTAAAAACATAACTATATCCAACAATTGCAACATGTTTTATTCATATGGTGTTTATGTCTGGATATGTCCAAGCTATTTGCTAGGTGAACAGTCACACTTGATAGATCCAGGAGGGAATTTCTTGGTACAATGAACAAAAAGAGCTATTTTGTTCTTGTACTCCAACCTCAGACCAAGGGGGAACAAAAACTGTCATAAAAATATGGTCACCTTTCTGCCTTTAAAACTGTACAGGTGCCTGGGGAAGGATTCTCAGAATGTAAAAACAAAAACCAAAAACAAAAAACCACCAAAAAACTGGTGACATTCCATGGGAAACTTTCTGTTCTCTTTATAATAGCCAATCTTGTTTAGATAGTAGCCTCTGAGCCCTGAGTGGGCTCGGAACAGTGTACTAAGAGTGATGACAAGGGATGCAGGGGCAAAAAATTCACAAAAGGACTACACGGTGGCCAAAAGCTCATTTTTTACCACTATAAGTTTACTGTTCAAACCTGGCTTTCTGATGCTTTGATATAGTAAAATGGCAATGTCAAGTGCCATCACAGGTAATTAAAACTACCTATGATTAAGAGAAATCACTTAAAATATCCACTTCATGGTCTTTTACTTGCTTGCCTCCCTGAAGCTGCAAGGAGTAAGATCTACTTTTTATAATTGGATGGGGGGAGGAGGAAACAACATATCTTTTCCCAACAACATATCTTTTCCCAACAACATATCTTTTTATTTCATGGCTGTAGAAATCTAGCAATTTAAACAAAGGAGAACTTTAACCAAGGAGAAGTTCCACAGCCACATCCAGTTGTGCCACCCCACCAGGTATGGTGTCTTCCATATTTCAAAGGTAACGTTCGGTCACCTATAGAAATAAGTGTGCAGGGAATTTTTGGCTACTGTTGGTTTTAGTACCAATGACCTTGGTGAAGTGTTACTTACTAAAGTGTGTTTGTCTACAGAGGTAACTCTAAGGGGCATAGTTTAGATTATGCTATAGACATTGTCCCACAATTTTTTTAAGTTACTTAAAACAACACTGACAAAGCATCAGAGCTCGGTCACTAGTGTCCTTCAAAAGCCAAGTGTCTTCTCAAAAAGAATAGATTCTTTGTACGGATTGTGTGCCCCACACCAATAGCATAAGGTTGAAATTAATTGTTGTGCACATCCTGGATGGAGAGAAAGTAATCAAAGGAATAGTGAGAAATGGGAAACTAAGACCATTATCAAAAACTGGAAAGAAAGCTACTCTGCTGGCAATTTGAAAAATCTGCAGCATAATAAGAGACAGTGCTTGTGTGGTGGTGTCTGCTCTCTTCCCAAGAATCACACAGATTCTGTTTATCATGGACTTGGCATGGTAGCAGGTGCTTAACCTCTTTGAAAGTGAGAATTGGGTACTAAGGTGGAGGTAGCCTCAGAGGGACGGGGAAGTGCTCAGAGGGTGAAGGCTTGGAATTAATAACTTTGCAAAACACAGCCTGTAAGACAAATTGGCCTTAAGAAGTAAATAACTAAAACATAATTTCTCCAAAAACATTTTTACCCTCACAAAGCTAAAGATGAAGGTGCAGAACCTGAGAAAAGAAATTGAACCCAAACAGGAAACTAGTTACCAGAAATTGCCAGACTATGCAAAGTTAAAAATAAAGCAAATGGACTCAGATGATTTAGATCTGCCTCTGGTTTAGGTCAGTTCCCCAGTGTCTTGAGCTTTGTTTGTTATTCATCTTGAGTAAATAGCATTTATTAAAGTGAATAGCATTAATATTCATTCTTGAAGATTGTTCCTCACTCATCTTTTCTTAGGAAGCATGGTGGCCTCGTGTCAAGAAGCTCCAATGGAACCTCAATGTGATGCAGTTTGTATCAATCAGCTGCTTCACAAAAGACAGATGGACAATCTCCTGTGCAATTAAACTGCCTCAGAAAACCCGCTGGAGAGAGTTGGCTATTGGTGGTATAGTCCTGGCTTGACAGTACTCAATAACAGCAAAGACATCTTTTCTTGGCATTTTAAAATTAAGTTTGAAACATTTCCATCAAGGAGTTGGTGACAGTTGTCAACAGTGCAGCTTACGTTTCTGTTTGATGATTTGGTATAGGGCTTGCAATGGTTGACATGGCTGATGACCTTGTTGTTGTTGTTGACTGCCTTCAAGTCAAGCATGACTCAGCGACTTTATGCACAAAAGGCCTGATGTCCCTTTACAACTATTGACATTTATTAAAGCTAATAGAGTTTCTGGAGGCATGTTGTTTAAGAAGTGGATGCCACTCCTGCTTCCCTACCTTGGTTTCAAATGGATGGAAGGAAGGGCAAGATATTGTTGTGCAGTGGGATAAGGTGTTGTATGGTGAAATGAGTGGTCCATGCGATATGAAGCACAGTTTTGAAAAGTTGCATTGTAATCTCATAGGCACACGATTGGAGGCCACCAGTTGCTTTCCAGGAGAGGGAAAACCCTCCAGAGGGTCAGCTATGGGTAGGTTCTGACTCTATGGTACACAACAACACCAACATGTGTATTTGGTGGGATAGTTTTTAGGCCATTGTGCCTCTAACCCAAAGCCAGTAATTCTTTGGTCGTCTAATCCACCAGCATCTCTGGGGGGAAAAAGTAGGCAATCTCCTCACATGCAATTTATAGTCCTGGAAGTCTCCCAGATGGTGAATTATGAGAAGGTTTTGAATGAGTGATGGGTATAATAGAACCTCTCTGATATGCCATTTTGAAAGTAGGAAAAAGTGAAAAAGAAGTCTTTGATTACTTCCCCCAGCCATTTCTATGATTGAATTTTTCATTATTTTGTGGTCCCTCCAGAAGTAACATTTCACACCAGATAGATTGGCACGGTGACTCAGAGTGAGTTTATGCACTGCAGGCATTGTGAGGAGGGTGCGGGGTTCGTTCTGTTGTAGTTAGGCTGGCTAGGAGTCAGAGCCGACTTAATAGCACTTTATAACGGAAGATACCTAGTGTGTGGCAAAGAGCTTAAAAAATGGTTTGTCTTGGGAATGAATAAAAAGGCACCTCTAGGAATCAAGACAAGAACGGTCTGTGATGTGTTTTCACCTACTGATATCACCGTCATTTTACTATCACCTCGTGTAGCACTGACAGCTTTTCATTTCTGCTTTCGACTTGGTGCACATTTGGAATCTATGGGTAGAAACTAGGTGAGTGGAGAACCACAAAGGTAGGAGTCACTAAAATGCTTAGGAAAATGGTTGTAACTGACAAATAGATTTCCAGATTTTCACAATGAATCTTTTGACCACTGGGGAGAGTATAGTAAGTATATTTGATCTAATGATGTCTGGCTTTGATAATCTCCAAACTCTTACCCTTATATACACTGCAAATACTATATAAACCAAGCCAAACCCACTGCTGAAAAATTTATTCTGACTCATGACAATCCTCATTGAATTTCAAGGCTATAAATCTAAATGGGAGAAGACCATCTCATCTTTTTCTCATTTATTGGCTGATGGAGTCAAACCACCAACCTTTTGGTTAACACCCTACATATAGTGCACCATACCACCAGGGAGCCCTGGTGGTAAAATGGGTAAGGTCCATGCAAAGAATCCATAGGAGAAAAAAGCAAAAAGACCTGGCAATCAACTCCTATAAATACTACAACCAAATAAAGCCTTATGGGGCTATATTACTTTGTAGAGTTGCTATTAAGGAGCTCTTGTGGCTTAGAGGTTAAGGAGTTATGCTGCCAACCCAAAGGCACTCAGTTCTAATCTACCAGCCGCTCCAAGAATGATGAGCAGTCTCTGCCTGTGTGATTTATCACCTCTGAAAACCTGCTAGAGGATCAGCTATGAGTGGATTGTAACTGTATAACAGACAGCAAAAACAATGGAATTGTTATTAATCAGAATGTACTTTAAAGCACACAAAAACAACCCATGCAAATACTTGAGAATTAAGAGCTTAATTTGATTTAAAAAAAAAAAAAAAGAGCAACAGCTCCTGGATTTGTGTGTGCCTTGTCAACAAACACTGCTTTTACAGTGTATAGTGTATAGTGATCGGTGTATCCCTGTGAAAAATCAAAAGAAAAGACAAGGCTCTCTCAGGGCCAAACCTACAGGGGGCCTGGTCTTGCCTAGTGAAAGAGAAAATATTTCATTGTCTCTTTATCTTGTTCACAGTTATGGACTGGAGTGTACTAAGGAAGTTTCAAGGAGTTTAGAGGTATTATGTCAATAACAATCAGCATATTGAACTAGTGGAAGTGTTCAGGGAGGGAAGTGCCAGAGGCAGTGATGGGTCTGGTTTTATTTAGCTCATTTAATAATGATCTGGAAGAGGGGAAAAAAACACATTAAAATCACAGATTATACTAAATTGACAGGTGGTGTAAACACAAATGAGGGCAAACAAAAGGATATAAAGAATTTAGAGCAGAAATGAGATTCTGTCAGGAAAAAAAGACACTCTCACATCTGTGCAAAGTATCTTAAATCAGCAATGGAAATTGTTTTAAAAGTCATTTCGCTCAGAAAATGTTCATAGGCATTGCTCACATTTCTAAGTGCTAACCCCTCCCTACTCCTAAGCTATTTTTATTTCATGGAACCACACTGTTTATTTCCATCTTTTAAAAACACAAATCTGATTGTGTCACTTCCCTACTTGAAAAGTCTTTGAAGGATTCTGTATTTCCTATAAGAACTAGTCTAAGCTTCTTGGTTCTATATGATGCCATTCCTGTACTATTTTGGTCCATCTTCCCAGCCTTGTTCATGCATCTCCCTGTTATGCACTCCTCATTGCATCCATTCTGAATTATTTGTAGCTACTTGATTGCATCCCACCTTATTACTAAGCGCACCATCTGCTCAGAGCGCCATTCTTCTGTCTGCTCTGGGTTATCGCCATATGACCTTCATTATTCAGTTCTGGCAATGCCTCCTCCAGGAAGGAAGCTTGAGTGAACAGAAACCATCCCCACCCCTCAGTTTGGATCAGAGCCTTCCTTTGCACTGCCATCACACCCATTGTCTACTTACAAAGATAATGGCTATATTTATAAAGAACTTAATTATGCCCTAGACTCTGTGCTATGTACTTTACATGTGGTATCTTTGTAAACATCACAACAACATTAGGAGGCAAGTATAGAGTGTAATTAGCTCTCTAGTTAAGGAAATTTCATGTTAGGTTAAGGAAGTTGCCCAAGAAGGCACAGCTGGTAAGTTGCAGGGCTGGTATCCAAACTCTTTCAACAGTCTATACTTCTAAACATTATCCTATTATGATATTTTGTTTCTATGTTTCTCCCTTGTTCAGATTAAGTGTCTAGAGGACAGGGGCTATTTCATGATGATTATCTCGAATCTACAGTATCTTGTTTGCAACCTACTGATAATGTTGGTTTTTGTACCTTGTTGTTACATGCCATCACATTGACTATGACTCATAGTGACCCTACGAATAACAGATCAAAACTCCATCCTAGCCAGGGCCATCCTCATCATCCCTGGCATACTTGGTTACAGGCCCATTGTTACAGTAACTGTGTCAGTCTGTCTTGTTGAGGGTGTTCCTCTCTTGGATAATTAATATTTATAGTACTCATTGCAGTTGAGTCAGCACCAGCGCATAGCTGACCCTCTGTGGGCTTTCCAACGCTGTAATCACACAGGATTACATTATTGCCCATCATTCCTCTGATCTATCTCGCCTGTCAACTCATTCTGATTCACTTTAAGCTTTAAGGCCCATGTCATTGTTTATTTTTATTTTTTTCTTAATTTAAATTCAACACGTGAGAACCATGTGCTGTCTTGGCACTAAAGAGACTGGTTCTTGCTGCAGTTTCTTATCAAGGCTTTCTTATTTAGATCCAGGCACTGGACAGTGCCCATGAGAAAGAAGGCATGTCTGTGTAGATTGGAAATGGAGGCTTTTGATTCATTTATGTTACTGGGTTACTTCTGAGCAGCTCAGTGTTCTCACATATAAACTAGACCTGTGGGCCAGTGTATCACATTGCCAGTGAAGTACTTGGTCAATTTCTCAGAGATTCTGAGTTTCTAGAAAGCAGTGCTTTTGGAAAGCTTCTCAGGTGCGTTTGCTGCAATGAGTTTTTGTGTACTATTGCCTTGCATGATTTTTAGCTGAGAAATCACTTATCGTCCACACTTATTTCTTAGATGCCTAGGATTATATGCTTTTGTGCAAACTCTGTGAATGACTTCAGTGAATGGGCGTTATGCTTATTACATTTATAAATGCATTATTAAGGTTTTTATAAAAAAATAATAATTCATAATAATATCTAACATTTTGTAGCAGATGCCACCCTTATAAACTTTTAACATATGTAACATTAACACTTGCTTCATAGACATCGCTATTTCTCTTTTACAAATAAGAGCAGTGAGGCTTCTACCACACTTATCATAAATCCTAATGTTAAGCGGGAGCGTAGACAAAATTTCATTCCAGGTCTGATTCCAAGGCTGCTTTCGGTCTCAGTCACAGCCTTGTCATCTCTGACTGCTAGAGTAGGGCTTCCAGGTGTTAACGTGAAGCACTACATTTCATCTTTCACAAAGCTTTAGATTTAAAGAAAAGATTTGGCTTTTATTTAAAATCTCTGAAAAGAATCGATAGCTTAATGCTGCTGATGGTTTTACTATGCTTCTTTCAAATTCCATAAACCAGGACAAAAAGTGAACATTGTGGTGGAAGAGACTGGAGGTTGACTGATGTTAGAATTTGTGGTCTTAAAGGCAGATCCTGGCCTACAGAGAGGTAAAACATCTCATTCAACTGCATAGGTCCTCCTTCCTTACTCTAATGCCTGAAGTGCTTGCTTCTTCTTCAGTCACCCCATCTTAGTAAATGGGATCTCATTATCCAGTCTAGTTGCACAGACCACAGCTGGAGTTTTGGTTCTGTTTTTCATCACTTGGTCTCCTAATTATTCCTAATTCCTACAGTCTCTCTTGCCAGATATGGCACTAACGTTCCCATTTTTCCACGTTCCTCTTTCCACCTTGAATTGTTGTTGTTGTTGTTAGGTGCTATCTTTTTTTTCTATATTTTATTAATTTTCATAAACATTTACAGAGATTTGGGGTTTCCATTCATTCATTGTTGCACTATTCTCTCTACCCTCCTCCCAGTTTGTTCTTGTCCAAATGCCACAGTGCTTGTCAAAGCCAGTTCTGATTAATCTTCGTCAGTGTGTCCTTTGCCATTCCCTATCACTCCTCTGTTAGGTGCTATCTTAAATGAGTCTGACAAAATCCCTTTTTAGGCGACCCTGGTTGGTTATTATTGCTGTTAGTTGGCCTTAGGTCAGTTCTGACTCATAGTTATGCTGTACAACAGAACAAAACACTGATCTGGCATCATCCCCATAGTTTTTGCCATGTTTGAATATACTACTGTTGAGGCTACTGTGCCAATCCATCCGGCTGAGGGGTTTCTTCTTGGTGAGGATCATTTTCTTTATCAAGAATGATGTCTTGCTCCAAGGATTGGCCCCTCCTGAAAATATGTCCAAGATACATAAATCTCACCATCCTTGCTTTCAAGGAGCATTATGTTGGTATTTCCAAAGTAGTTTGTTCTTCTACCAGTCCACACACACTCAATACTCTTTGTCAACCCCACAGTATAAAGGCATCAGTTCTTCTGTGCTCTTCATCTTCCATTGTCCGTCTTGCACATGCCTATGAGGCAACTGAAAACCATGGTCTACAACAGATCTGTGCTTGGTTTCTTAACTCCTGCTTCCATGTACATTTATTGTGGATACAAGAAAAGGAGAACCCATGAAGATGTCAATCTTTTCTCCAATAACAGAGGTGTTGTTTACTGGTCCAGTTGTGAGGATTTTCATTTTCTTTATGTTGAAGTATAATCTGTACTAAAGGCTATCTGTAGTCTTTATTCTTCATCAGTAAACACTTTTCACTTTGAGCAAGTAAGGGGGTGTTACCTTCACATTGAAGGTCAGAAGAATAGTTATGTGATTTCAAGGCAAACATAAGCCAAGAATTGTTAGAAGTCCCAGAATCTAAGAGACAGGCATGGGACAGGTTCAGTCTCAAAGCTATCAGGAAGAATTAACATAGCTAGCACCTTGACTTAAACTTTTAATTTCCAGGACTGGGAGACAATAAATTTCTGTTCTTCAAAGCCACTAGAATTACTAATATTTTGTGTTAATGTGTCCATGATTATCAGTATTAGTACAATGTAATCATCTTGTTGTTGTTATGTGCCTTCGAGTTGCCTGCAACTCATAGTGACCCTATGTACAACAACCCTAATCCCTGCTCTATCCTGTGCCAATCTTATTGTTCTGACCAACCCCCATTACCCCAATCAATGAATCAATCCATCTCATCAGGAGTCTTCCTCTCCTGTGATATTTCTCCACCGTCTCAAACATGCTGTCCCTCTCCAAGGACTGGTCTCTCCTTGCAACATGTCCAGAGTATGTCAGATAAGGCTTTAGAATCCTTGCCTCCAAGGAGCAGCCTGATTTATGCATTGTAAATCCTAACTTCCATGATTTTAAAATTCTGGTGGCCTGGAGGCAAGAAGCTGTGCTGCAAATCTGAAGGCATATGGTTCAAGGCCACCAGCTGCTCTTCAAGAGAAGGAGGAACAATCTCTCCTCCCTTGAGATTAACTGCCTCTGAAAACCTGCTGGAGGGTCAGCTGTGGGTCAGTACCAACTCTAGGGTACACAACAAAACAACAACAAAGGCAGTAATGTAGTGATATCATCAGCCTGATCTGGGATAGGGTCTCCGCAGGGGTGTGGCTTGCACTGAATATATAAATGGATTCTCTAGTAAAGTCAACTACTTACAGTTTTAGATTTTTTATCTATCTCATTACCTTGAAGCAGTGGCCTTCTCTGCCGTATTTGCTTGGATTTATTAGCCCCTAAAGTCCGTAGTGGGTGGTCCTGTTTTTTAACTTTGGACTTGTTAGTCTCCTAAAATGCCTGAACCATGCACTTGAGACTTGCCAGTCTATACAAATATATAAGCCATTTCCTTGAGGTAAGTCAGTCTCCCTCTCTCTCACTCTCTAGATATAATGTGCCATTTCTCTCTACCTCTCTCTTTATATATTATGTGCCATTGAGAGGCACAACTCATAGCAACCCTATGTACAACAGTTCTCAAACCTGCTATATCCCAAAAGAGCTAGATCTTTCTTTCTCTGTAGACCTTTCCCTCTCTAACTGTCCAGATAGCTGGAGAAAGAGAAAGAGATCCAGTGGCATTGATTTTCTAGGAATTTGACATATTAGTTCCCTGACTACATCAAGCTTACTTTTACAATTTCCTTTTATCTTTCCCAGGAATGTACATCCACAAGATATTCGTGTTGCTTTCTTCATTGAGATCATAATTAAAAATAGCTTTCTGTTTTGTCTATCCTCCTCTTAGAGACCTGAAAATCAACTCCAAGTCACTAACCTGTTTTATTTTCTTTACAGGACTTAAAGGCCACACAGTAATTTACATAAAATGTATCAGAGTAACTCTGCCTATCTAAGGATGTCTTAGTTGAAGTTACACCCCACGTGCAGCTAGAATTCTAATCAGGTTTTTACTCCCCTAGAGGACGATAGGAAGCTGTTAGCTAACACTGTATCAGAAAGGCCACACACCAGAGGAGACTACTCAAAGCACTTCAGCTATCTTTATCTCTTGATAAAGATGATTTGCTAATTAGCATGGTGAATGTCAGAAGTGGTTTTTTTATTGGTGAAATTAGTGCCTTGTTAATTAGCATGATGAATGTTAGAAATGGGCTCTCATTGGTAAAATTAAAAGTAGATGTGTAAAATATATTTTGGTCATATCTCCCACCTAAGAAAAAATGGTCCCTCCTGAAAAATATGTCCCAGGTATAGGAAACCATTTATTTGGGGATAGGAACACAAAGCTTTGTCCCTAAATATCCCATGTCCAGCTAATTGGAAGAATCCTGCTTTTAGGGTAGTGGAATCCTTTCTCTGGAATATTGGCATTTAATGTCTAAAATAAACTTTGCATACAAGATGTGGTGGGAACATTTCAAGGGACAGAGATAGAGTACTCTGTGAAGCCACAAAATATGTTGTATTAATTGCCTTGTACATGGTTGGTAATACATTTTATTTCATAAAAGTCTGCATATGTGGTGAGATTTGGTGTGCAATTTGTTTTCATCATAACCAGTAGCTAAATTGAGTAGGGAATAGCTCACACTTATCCATTTTGAAGCTTGGGATAGGGTGTAATGTATCCTTGAAATAACCCACTTTATGCATACCAAACTTACTTGGATTCAATTTGCAAAGTGGGTTAATAAGATTCATTTGTGTATTTTTTTATTGTTACTTCTCCTTCTCCCTAGTGTAAAACCCTTAAGCAGGGCTCTTAGTGATCTCTTCTAACTATACTCCCAGAGCCTGGACCAGACCCTGACACCTCAGAGGCATCATTGTAGGCACTTAATAGATTTTTAAAATGTTTTTAAAAAAACAAGAATAAGAGGAGAAATATGAAAGAAAAAAAGAGAAAAATAGAACAACAATAAAACATAAAATCAAGATACGAGAGACTTGAGAAAAGAATGAGGGAGACAGGTGCCTGGAGAAGAAGTTAGCAAACCAAACCAAACAGTTTTCAGTCTTAAAACAAGCATACTAAGGATATGTTTTCAAAAGTGTGTCTCAGAACACCGACCTCGACAGATGCTGCCATAGCAGAAATGCCAAATATGGATAGATTTAAAGAACTGAAACCTATTTTCCTATGTATGGAGGCTAAAAGGGCAATTTAGAGTCTAGACAAAGTGGACTTTTTTTATGAACAACCTCAATTTATTCTTCAGGGTCCCCTTTGTTTTCCTTTGTGTATAGAGGATCCTCAAGTCATTTGTATCCTCCTGTATCTTAGTAGAGAAGCAGACAGTGAAGCTAATGTTGCTTTTATGTACCCTCATGTGAAGCTGATACATGTATTTATAATAGAGAGATTTAGCAAGAGGAAATTGCTCATATAGTTGTTATTGTTGTTATGTGCTCCCTACTTCCTTCCAACTCATAGCAACCCGATGTGGGATAGGTCTGAACCCAGTCTTATTCTGAACCAATTTCACTGTCTTTGACACCTGCCCCTAGAGCATGTGACTGTAGAAGTTGCCAAATCCCTGGGTCAGACATCATGTTGGAGGCTTCTTCTGAGTAATATATTGTAAAGTCTATAAACCCAAGACTGGAATATCAAATGGCAGTGTGTATAGTTTGACAAATCCAAAATGTCAGGCTGATGGCTCAATAGCTAGTCAATCCCAATATTGGCAGACAACAGGCAAGTCATTTGTTCAAATTCAAAGAGCTAGAGGTCCAATGGTGACCAGCCAGGTAGAGTATCCAGATCAATTAAGCAGAAAGCCAGAGTACTTTGCAGAATGTCCATATTTGTTTCATGCAGACCACATCCCTGAGGAAATGTCTTCTCAACTGATTGGCTGTGTACAGCTGATCTCATCATAAGGATGTTTACAATTTACCAGATTTCATTATGGAAAGTGATTATATGTATTATCATATAATTGTCAAACCATTGAGAATCTTGGCCCAACAAGTTGATGCACAACCTTAATAATCACGTTTGTGTCTCTGTGTCCATTCTACTCTTCTTACAACTCAGGTTTATAAACCTCAGATTTAGAATCTACACTACTCAGCTATGGCATCATTAACGTAACAATTCCCTATTATAATACAGGATCATATTTACAGGCATAGAACAAACAAAATTACCAGGAGGAGGAGAACAGCAGTTGCCAATGAGACTTTCTTTGTTTTATTAGTGTAACCTCTGTGCTTAAAGCAGTAGTACTTGGGATATCGAAAAACCAGAACTAAACCTGTTGCCCTCAAGTTGATGCTGACTTATGGCAACGTCATGGATGCCGAAGGAGAGCTGTGCTCCCTAGTTTTCAATGGCTATTGTTAAAAAGTCGATTGTCTGGCTTCACTTAAACCAATTCTAGTTAGACTTGAACCTTCAGTCTTTCTGTTTACAACCAAATGCTTAACCATTCACAAAACAAGGAACTCCAGTTACAGGGACCCCACCTACCTGCTGTGCGTTAATGCCAATTTATAGGACAGACATGTAGAACTACCTATAGGGTTTTTAAAGCTATATATCTTTACAGAAGCAGACGACTACCACCTCTGGTGGTTCGAACTCCCTGCCTTATGGTTAGCATCCTTATCCACACTGCTACTAGAGTTCCTTTTTTGCAGGTATACTGTTCAGTTGGAATCAGCTCATAGCTAATGCTCCAGCAGATTGCTGGAGGCTATAAGTCACTTGGAAGGAGAATGCCCATCTTTCTTCCACAGAGTTACTGGAGGATTCAAACTTGTCAGAGTGGTGCCACCTTTGAAGCAGCAGTACAACTCCCTATAGACTAGCCACTAGGGCTCCTGGGTTACAAGTATAGGAGTCAGAATTTTCATACATGGTTTGAGGGTCATTCAAGTCATAACGGATGTTATGAAGAAAAACACACTCAATAGCTAAATAAGGTCAGTAAAAGTTACATACAACCTTTCCTTCTTAAATATCCATAATGCACAAGAGCATAGTAATGACTCAGAGGCATTTTGTGAAATACACATCCACGCACACATAAAGTAAAACAAATAAAAGCTGCATGCTTTTCTTTCCCCACTATTTCCAAAATTTAATTGAGGTCCCTTTCCCTGTGACTTTTATTAACAAAGTCTGAAAAAAAGATATAGGAAACTGGGAGGCGGGCGGGGGGGGGATCAGTGCTTTCATTACAGGGTTCTTGGGCAAGAGGCTAGCCTCGTCTTCCTGTGTGCCTCCTGTGCAGAGGGTATCCACTACTGGGTTCTGAAGAGGCCAGGAAACAACTCAGTCTGTTTCTGTCTTCTGACCCATCTTTTACCCAGAGAAAGGAAGATGGGCTGAATGGCTGAACCCAGGAAGCAGGAACGCCAAGAGATAACTAGGAGCAATCATGCACTGAAAATCGAATATGAACATGCTACCCAGTGTAGCAGAAAAAGCGAACCCAGGAGAGTTCCCAGTACAGTGAAACCCACTTACTACATCCTTTTAAAGACCAGCCTAATGCTCACACATGCACAGTGCTTCCTTTCCTTAGCCCTCTGAGAAATATTACGAAGGTGTTTCACTTTAGTAGGGTTCATGAGTTTATGGCCTTGAGAATGCCCTTGAGAATAAACTCTGGGGATTAAAAAAGAAGAAAAAGTTGCTACTTTTGATGGATTGTGTCTCCATTTCCTTTCCATAATCTGCAACTAACAAATCCTAATTAGTTAAATCTTCTAAAATCAGCAAGTGTCAAAGGGAGATGACTAGTTCTCTTCCCTTATTATTTTAGTTCACTCAAAATCATATCATGTCACAAAGTTAGGCAAATACATTTGAGGGAAGATTCTTAAAATATAGTCTAAAATGCATACAATTACATTACTGAATGTTTGAACAGCATAAAGGGCGTATGAATATATGCAAAGTACAAAACATAGCAATGGGAACATGCTGCTTCTCACCCCCTAACCTTCGCATGTGCTGTTCTTCTACTTGGAACTCTTTGGTGTCATCTTTACCTCACTAATTGCCAGTCATCCTTCCAAACTCACCGTAAGTGGCATTTCCTTTGGCAAGACTTTCTGGAATTAATTGCCTAGTCCAAATGATAAAACTCTGGTCAGGTATTCGCATAATAACTTCCATGTCATACTTGACTTTTTATTCTATTGCTCATATATACTCTAGGTTATAAACTCTATGAGCATAAGGACCATGTGCATTTCATTTACTGGCTACATGCTTGACACAATGCTTGGCAAACAAAAGCTGCTTAATAAATATGGGTTTATTAATATTGTGTTGGCTTAGCTTAAGGATAACTTACTTTTTTATATCCAAAGTTGCATTTGGAGAAATTTATGTTAGCATAATTGTTAACTTCATGTCCATACATATTAATAATCACAAAGAGAAATGCATTCTTGGGATTGGATTCAGAGAAACTTAATCAGATTTTTTTTTAAAGAAGCCTAACCCCCAAATTTTGAAAATCAGAAAATAGCTTGGGGATGATAGTTGTGAGGTATTTTTGATTTTTTTTTTAATTTCCTAGAAACGATGCATTTCCTGAAAGCATTGCTTTTGGTTATAAATTCAAAGTTAGATGATCGAGAGACATTTCTCAGTCAGATGATTGATTCATAGAAATGTACAAGAATTTGCTTTGTGGTTTTCTAGTTACATTGTTGTATAGGTCAAGTACTTATCTAAAAGCCACATATGAATAAACAACTAAATTAAGACTGCCTGCAAACATACACACATATCAGAGGGTTTTTTTCTTGATAAATTATTTATTTACATTTGTGTTTGCATGGCTTGTGTATATGTGTGTGAGAGATGAATAAAAAGAAAGTTAAGAAACAAAGAAAGGAAAAGAAAAAAAATCCAAGCTGAAGAAATGGAAATCGGTGCCAAATTCTTGGCTTCTTTATATAAATAAATTAACAAAACAAAAACAAACAGATGTTTGACAGAAGCAAGCAAAATTGGTTTGTGTATGTATGTTCATGGATCTGTCTATATATGTGACAATCATTTCTTGATAACTTGCTAAGTTCATTGTAAATATATACACACACATATGTATATATACCCAGATATTGCATCAGTTTCCAGACTCTTTGATAAAACTTCTATCATATTCTAACACAATTTAATGATGACCACAGTCTTATTTCATATTGCAAAAAAGAGCAAAATGAACTGAAAGAATTTGGAATTGTTAGTTAATTGACTGATAGGTGGTGAATAAATTTTTATTGGCCAATCAAGATTGCACAGATTTGTTTCAAAAAAATAACAAAAATATAGAGGCTGCCCAGATAGGGCCATTTGAAAAAAAAAAAAGGAGTGGGCTCAATTCACACCCAGGCAAAGTATGCACAAAACTATCTGGGAGAGACAAGGGAGTAAAGGAGATTACAAGTTTTTGAAAGTCAAGCATCAGAATGCTCAGTTTGAGTTCGGTACAAACTATCTTCACTTTATTCTAAAAAAAGCTGCACGAGCATTTGGAGAGGTACAAAGAAGGAACAGAAAGATAGAGGAGCTCATGACAAGCTATAAATCTTGATGCTTAAATTGAGTGGGGGGGGAGTTGAGACAGTACAGTGCAGTACTTGTTTAAAAAAAAGAGTGACAAATGGTGTTTCCATTTGTGAAAGTCGTTTACAATTGGCCATTAATAAAAGGGATGGGATAGGGGGAGCCTCTGGCCGAAGTTTTAGCATTTCACTCATCAGATTTAGACTATTTCATGTAATTTCATTTAACAGCTTAGAGTTGATTTTATTCAAATATGTATAAGGTCTCAAATGGAAAACATTTTGGTAATTTGCATGGCTATTTTCAAGACTGCAAAATCTAATCGTCACAGACAATAGAACCAGACTGGCGGCAATGGAAATAAGGGACAAAAATGACTGATGTAAATCAGCCCTCGAGAAGTTAGGTTTCTCCCAAGCAGACCCAAATCAAAGCCACAGCCTCACACACAAAGTTGATACTTATGAAAGTAGCTGATGGTCTTGTCAGAGATACTGCCCATCCTGCCTAGAGCCATGGCCTCCTTCCTGGCAGACTCTGCTTCACACTGTTTTCTACCTTGAGGAAATAAACCACTTCCTCTAGATGAAGGGCCTCAACTTGTTTTATTACTTGGGGACTTAGCTTATAAATTACTTTCCCTGAAAGTGTCTTTGCCATAGCTGGTAGACTCCTTACTCTCTTGATATTCTTGAATCCACTGGGTACTGTAATTATTATAATTGTGGGCCATAACTGTCTTGTTTTGGGCCATCTGCTCTTCTCACTTGAATAATACAGTTTGTCATTGGGCACACATAAATCACAGTCAGGGTAGTTTTCTCTCTTCCTGACGTGACAGACACCAAGCCCATTTAGAATTCAGCCTTGTAATTAAGCAGGGCTCGGTCTCTGCAGGCAGGGCAGATACAGATTTGCAGCCCCAAGGAAGGGCTCTTTGTGCTGACCTTGGTGCACAGGTATTTTAGCACAGGCAGGGATTGTAGCCTGTGTCTGCATGTTCTTATCTATGACACTATGTCATATCCCGTGGTTGTGTGGTTAATAGGACATTCGCTTTAAATTTAGAATGAGAAAATCTTAAGCTTAACTTCATCATGGGAGTGGAGTGCTCCTGGGAGGCCAAAATGGGATTATGTACAAGAACTTTGTCAATAATTCTAAGTATAAATTGTGGAGGATTTTTTTATGTAAAAAAAGTTTTTGAAGTATGTGTGTGTGCACTTGTATACTTGTACCATCTGCTGTGCTTGATAACTCTCACTCTCACTGCCAGTAAGGGTAGCTGACCCTTCATTGGGTATCTGAGATAGCCCATCTTTCTCCCACAATGCGATTGGTAAATTTGAACCACCCGAGGAATGTGACCTTTGAGTAAATACCTTAGTCACAGAATTCACCAGAATATGACACCAGATCTCTCTGTGGTAGGTTTTCCTCATAGTTTCTCTCTGCCTACCTACTCCCCTTATCAAAGAACCTAGAGTCCTCCAATGCCAAGCATTCAAGTCTGAGTTGAATCTTAATGGTGCTGTGTTCTCTATGTAAAAATGTTGCGTCTTCCTCAGTACTGAATAACATGACTTGACCTAGTAGTTAGACTCTGAAAGAAGGTCCTATCTGTAGGGTGATCAGTTGCCCAATTTAGTGTTGAATGTCTTACATTCATGGAAATTCTTGTCTTGATCTTTAAAGCTTCAAGGTTCTCAGCCATGAAAATTTAACAGTATGAAGTAGTTGTTTTAGAACTAACATGATTGCCTACTCTTCTGGCTCTTTTTGTACCTTTAATCTTTATTTGATTATTGTTGCTATTTGACATTGAGTTGTGCTTGTAGTGACCCTGTGAACAAAAAGCCTGAAGCCTCTCTATAACTATCAACATTTATCATAGAGTTTCCAGAGGCATGTAGTTTAAGAAGTGGATGCTACTCCTGCTTCCAATACACTAGAGTCAACTAAAAATTCCATTGCAATTGGATTAGAACCAATTCATCACTGACCCTCCAGCAGGTTTTTAGAGGCTATAAATCATATAGTAGGACATTTCCTATCTTTCTCCCAAAGAATAGCTTTGTATTCAAGCTGCCTGCCTTTCGGCTGTCAGCACATCTGATTCACTAGGCTATCAGAACTCCTTTAGACTTGAAGAATCCAATTCAATTTAAGGAAAGAGAAGAAATAGGAACTGTTTGATGGAGTAGATTTTATGTTCCAATGCCCTAACCTCCTTCTTTTGTTTGGGGTAAAAAAAAAATGATATACCTATATGTTGATATATTGATAAATTGTAAAATATTTTCCTGAATGACTTTTTGCTTTTCCTGCTCCCTTCTCAGCCTTGGTGATAGCAGAAGTTACCACGTCATGTTACTCGTGAACATTACTCACAATGTACGGCATTGATTAATGATGGCCCTGTGAAAGACAAGGGAAAGAAATGTAGAAAGCTTCCTGCTTCAGAATACTTCTTAGCATGTAAAAATTTACCAGTCTGGTATCACCTGGGTCAGTCTGTGCTTTGACGTATGAGCCTATTAATATTGAGCAATTCTATTATGAAAGGTATTTACTACATAAGCATGTACCTATATCTTCTAATAAACAAGTAATTCTGTGCTGTGCTACATATCTTCACACACCATTCCACACCCCCTAGTTTTGGAAAGAGCCGGATCTTGAACTGAAACCTTTAAAGTAAGAAAGATAAAATGTTGAAGCTATAAAACAGACATGGCCAATTGAGATTGACAATAATTTCTTAGGTTTGTGCTATGGCTGAGAGGCCTAATTCAGATTAGATTTTTTGAAAGGGATGAAATATTTCAGCAAAAAGGAATTAAATATTTCCAGGAGGTGAAATGTTATAAAGGTATCAAATACATACGTATTTCTTCTCTTTTCTCTTATTCTGCTTCTTTCTTCCCAAGTATCTATTTTTCTGCTGCCCTTGTTCAGTAAACCATTACATAGCTCCCTCTTTCTTGATTTCAAACATGGACAGGAAGGTGAGGGATTATTTCTGGAATAGAAGCGGGTCACTGCTACTGCAGTGTAATTTGTAGAATAGTGAGAAAACATCAGAGGCAGGAAGGATATTATTAAATGGGAAGAAATTGGGGATATTCCCCGGAGAACCTAGAACATTTTGATAGCTTTCCTTGCGTTGCATTCCTTTAGATTACTTTTGTCTTGGTGGGAAAACCCATGTTAAAACATAAAATATATCATTGTAACAATTTTAAAGTATAGGCACTGCTAGTGCTAAGTACATTGACAGTGTTACACATTCTATCTATATTTCTTTCTCCTTTGTAGTGTTTTTAAGTTTCTCTTTTCTCTATTTCTTTTCTTACATGTGTAAAGAGTCATCCTTCTACGAGAATGGGGTGAGGGAGAGTTGCATAGGAATGTGCTAATACGATTCTGAATGGTATGAAACCATTCTGTTTAATTCCCTCTGTGGCTTGCAATTCCTGAGGGACATACACCAAATTGATAAGCTGAGTGCTTAAGTGAGCCAGCTCATCTAGTCTCCAGCTGCCTCTGACTGGAGTGTCAAAACACAATTCAATTGTGCACTAGTGCTATTGTTTTCCTGAAGAGGAAACCCTTCAGCACGCTATTGACATCACCAGAAAATGAAAAGACTCACCAAAGTTAATATTCTCTCACATCTCCAATAAATTATTAAAACCCACCACAATTTATTACTCACCCATGTTAGAGAGGGAAAAAAAATAAATCTAGTTGAATCATGAGCCATGCTACTTAATGATTTTTTTTTTTCTTTTCTTCAGTGTGTTGAGGCTTATAAATCATCCTGTTCAACTCTGCACAACTTCAAGAAATAAAACAGTTGCTGGTCACGCCCTTCTCTCACCAGCGATCACCTGTGCACAGGATGGAATAGCGCTCATTATTCTAGTACCTATCAACAGCTTTGCTGTCTCAGACTGCACATTGCTTTTCATTTGTATCGTCCAAAGCTTCTAAGTAAATCAAGATTTTGTCCTAAAATCTTTTCCACCAACCTCACTATTCATTTATTACCTTCTATGGTTTTAAGCAAACAGAAACACTTTATTTCTATGTAAGTGCATGTTTCACCTCTAGCTCTGCCACTCATGTGTGTGAGTCATTTAAACTCTAGAAGACTTCTTTTCTAATTTAGTGAACAGAACACTCTATATTCAGTAATCTCTGCATTCTCTTCCAGTACTAAAATGCTAATAGAGTGTGTATGTGCTAGTTGGGCTCAGTAATATCCCTATCGGTGGTGTGCTGAAGTTTTGGGAGACATCTGCCTGGCACATCTCTCTGCCTTTCCACTCAATTACTTACAAGAGGCCTGGGGTCTAATCTGGCCCAGCTAGCCCTTCTTGTCTATGCTGGTGGTGGAAGAAGAGAAAAATTTCAGGAGAGGATGAGATATATTTGGGAAGAATAAGAAGTTAGAGATGAGCTAGAATCAGTAATACTCTTCGAGGGAAAACGAAAAGATCCTCTGGGGTTAGTTTTCAATTCAAGGCCTCTGGTGACCTTTGGCCTGATAAGTTTTGCTGGTTTGCAGATTCCCCCTAGTAAGTAGCATCTAGTCTCAGTCTCTTCCCATTTCAGGCTGCAGTTCCCTGGTGTACAATCTGTGCCCAGGAAGTGTCTCCAGCATGTCGTATTTTTAAAATAGTGTCACGTTGTATCACTGTCCTAAAGTTAGCAGCAAAATAAATGCTCCAGTAAACTAAAAAAGCATGTAAATGCAAGTTGTTTTAATATAGTTTCTCTTGTAAAGGTAATTTGATACATATACTTCTTTGGAATTAAAATAATAAACATCAATAATGCATGGGCTACACATTTAATTTGCTTTGCAGAAGTAAACAAATATGCTTGCACTTTTTATATGGACTCTCAAGACCTGGGAAACATAGTTGGATCTTTTAAAAAGTGTTACTTTAGATTTCACTTAAAAAGCTTATACCAGTATCCCCAGTCTCTGATGCCATCAGAATAAAATAATGGCTTTTCTTCTCTACAGTATGTAATTTTTGAAACAAAGGCTTAATGAGCCTCATTTTTTTTCTATTTGGTAGATGAGGATTATAATTCCTAGTCACTTCATAGGGTCTCTTGTCCAAGAGAGAAAAAGAAGTTAGTCAGCTCTTATGAAGATTATACGGCCTTGAAAACCCTGTGGATATTTCCATCCTGTTCTGTGGAATCTCTGTAAATCAGAATCAACTCAAGAGTTGTAGCTTTTGTAGGTTCAAGATGTATCCAAAAATAAATTAATTATTTTTAATGCTTTTTAAAAAAAATAACAGTAGATGTATAAATTTGTTCATATTTTAATTCATTTGAATAATTATTAGATATAATTATCCTTTTCAAAGCTAAGGGTAAAGATAGAATTCAACTCATAAGTAGTTTTCAAATAACTTGCTCGTTATTTTCCCTGTTTGAACAGATTACAGTGTAGGGGGGTGCTAAAATGACCCGTGCTACTTAAGAACTATTTTATATGATAGAACTCTTATAATGCACAGTGGCCAGAGCTGATTATGTTGTGATTTTTTCGCCTGTTGAATTCAATAAGCATTTATTTGGCTCCAACGATGTGTCAGACTCTTGTTCACACAGTCAGATGTATGGGTGTCCTGGGTATTCCCTACATATATGAGAAGGATTTTTTAAATTTTCTTAGTAATTATCCTCTTCCCAAATGCCTGTGTTAGAAAAGGGATGAAGATGGGGTATCCCTGAGTAAAGAAAATTCAGGTATTGGCTGCCTAAGATTCTTTGCAGAATCAGACACGCAACTGTTGTAGAAATTGTAGGATAATGTTCCCTGTAAAACAAAGGTTCCAGAAGCTTTTGCTTAAGTGTAAGGTTCATTTGTTGATTAGATAGAGTCGTTGAACCTTATGCTACCCTATATGTACAATGGAATCCATAAGCACCCTTCTAAGAGGGGAGGCATTTAGATGAGATCTTTAAGACTTGGGTATTGAGTACAATGAATGAACATGAAAGGCTGCTTGGTATAAATAGCCATTCATTCTGTCAACAACATTAATTGAAAACTCAGGGGTGCATAAAGCCTCATTCTGGTTTATTTAGTAAGCCACATGAATACCTTCACATCTTTATGCAAGTATTTCACAACCACAAAAATCCACTACTGCTGTTGAATGAGTGATGTTGATAGCAAGTGGTTGTCAAGTGGCGACACGTACATGATGGCTGTATCTTTCCCCATTATGCTTGCCTAACTCCTCATGTGTCATCATTTTCTGCAATATACATCTCCTTTAAACATATTATGGCACTTGTAAATACCGCATTTGTTCCAGTGTCCCTGGCAAAATGCCTTTAATCTGACTGAAAATCTTGGCAACACATTTTGGCAGGTATTAGTATGTTTGCTGCATAAAGGACCTATACATTTTTGCATCTTATAAAGCCTGCAGGTTTTGAGCAATGTTTCATTATACATGCAGGAGGACTAAATATTCAGTTGCAATAGAACCTTTTAAAGAATTCTTTTCTATGTTTTTGTATTCTCTCTCTCATCTACTCCCTCACCTGACCTATACTTTGAGTACAGGGAATACCATCTATTTTTCAGCAGCTGGGAATCCACCCAAGTCATCAAAAGTGAAAGTCTTTACCATGCAACTACAGATAGCATGGATGGATCTTGGATGAAAACAGACTAGTCATCTAAGATCCTGAAGCTTGGTTAGCTGACTCCATCTTCATTCACTTCTATATTTTACATTCTGAAAGACCTATGATATATTCCCCAAGAACTTTCTTTTGGCTCTGGGAACATGTTCAACTTACACACAAAGCAGTCTAGAAGAACAAGAATGTTCTCTTTGGAAGTTCACATCAATCAAAGATGGATGAGGAGAAGGGAGGTTTTTGTTGTTGTTGTTGATTGCCATTGAGTAGAACAGAACTCATAGCATCCCTATGAACAAAATACCTGAAGCCTCTCTATAAGTATTGTTGTTTCTCAAAGTTCATAGAGTTTACAGAGGCATGTTGTTTAGAAAGTGGATGCCACTCCTTCTTCCAAACCTGTCACAATCTTGGAACACCACTACAAACACTGTCCACCATGGGTAACCATTATGATATTTGACACCCCAATGGCACAAGGTTCAGCATCACAGCAACCAGGTTATCTCAGTACAGCAAATTGACAGAAGAGTGCTGTACTACTTAGAAGAATGTTCCTCTAAAATATAACAACCAACTTTTAAATACAAAGACCCTCCACAAAGTCTTGTTGACTCTAAACAAGAGGCTTAATTAAAAAACAACTAATGTAATGTTGTTGTTGTTCTTATGTGCCATCGAGTCACCTGTGACCCATGGTAATGCTATATACAACAGTTCTGAACCGTTCCCTGTCCTGAGCCAGTCTCACTAATTCCTACACACCTATCTCAGAGGCCCAGTTAATGTATCAATCCATCTCATCTTGGGTCTTCTTCTCTTGTGCTGTCCCTCTACTTCCGAGCATGATGTCCTTCTCCAAGGTGGTGGTGGTTGTTGTTGAGTGCCATGGAGTCGTAGGCGACTCATAGTGACCCTATGAACAAAAGTACTCAACACTTGTGTGTGTGACTTTCATCCTTTCTCCAAGTTCATAGGGTTTCCAGAGGCAAGCTATTTACAGAAGTGGATGCCATTCCTGCTTCCAAGCTTGTTTTAACTGGGGAGTGCCACCAAACACTGTCCACCATGGGTAATCATCATCGCATTTGACACATCAGTGTTACAGTGTTCAGCTTTACAGCAACCACAGGTTACCTCTGTACAGCAAATGGACACATCAGGGCTATACGACCTAGGAAGATATTTGACCAACAACAATTTAAAACAGGCCCTAGGGCTGCAGATTAGAGTGACCCACCTTTGGCTTGGTAGCATCGCTTTCGGTCCACTAGGCCAACTGGTCTCTCTCTGTTTTGTTAAGTGTCATCGAGTCGTAGGCAACTCATAGCTAACCTATGAACAAAGGTCCTCGACACTGTGTGTGTGACTTTCATCCTTTCTTCTGGTGCATAGGGTTTCCAGAAGCAAGCTATTTATGGAAGTGGATGCCACTCCTGCTTCCAATCTCCAAGGTGGAGGGGACATAAATAAGCTGATTTCATTGGCCCTTACTTGGGTTAATACTGCAATCTTCCAGAGTTATTGAAGCATTGAGCTCCAATTGCCCAAGTGAAAATGGCATTGAAAAGATATCTTTCATTGGCTTTCTTCACTTCTCCATTCTCATTCCTCACCGCCTCCATATGTTCTGCGTTTAGCCTCCAAGTAAACTCCTTATTATTGACTAGTATACTATTATTTTAAAGTGAGTTCCTGGGAATTTTCATCAAGTATTTAGTTGTGTTATCTGTAAAATGAATGTAGTAATAGTGCCTGCCCTGGATAGTCAAATGCAACAGTACATGTAAAAGTACTTTGAAAACCATAAAACACTAGATAAATGTACATATTTTTATTATTATTGCTAGTGCAATTCTATTTTTCAGTCATGTAAATATTTGCAAATATAATTTTTAACTGTGAGCTGAAGAAAATGATCTCTGAAAGTAATAATGTGTGATAGTGTGTTATTGACAATAGCTAAAGAATCCAAAGGATGAAGAGAACTTTTCAACTACTACTGTAATACCACCCAACACCCACATAACCCTCTTCCCAAATGACAGATGTCAGAGACAAAAGACTAGAAATAAGACAATTGGCTTTTCTCTATTGTCACATACTTCTCTCAGGAAAAAGTCTTTCCATCTTTTCTTTGTTTGGAAGGTGCCTTTTTAACATATTATAAATTCACAGGGCAGGGCCTATGTTTAAATCTTCTTTTGGTAAAGTGCCTTTAAAAGGTAATCAGGTTATTCAAATATCCAAAGAGATAAGGCATACCTATCTCACTTGCCAAGGCAATTGAGGGAAAAACATAAGAGTTTTAAGAAGCAAAAGTTACACACAGCAATGTCTGTTTGTTATTTAAAAGTCAAGTTGAATACTGAAGAAAAAAACTAAAGATTAGTTAATCCTGCATTACCTCACAAATACAAGCACATATATAGGAGGTATTTTTCAGGGCAGGAATACTGTAAAAGCAGAGATTTCTCCCCCACAATATATTATGTCACATTGTTTTAAAACCCGCCTAGAAAAAAGAAATAAGTAACATTCAATGATACTGGAGGGAAAATGAGAGGGGAGGGGAGTTATGGTTAAAGAAGTGTGCTTAGCAATGCATTTAGTAGCTTAAGGAGATATGAAAGCAAATGCCAAAGCAATACATTCATATTTCAGGTTCATATAATTATATCTTGCTGACTAAATGAGTTTTATGAACTGAATGAAGAACCAAGCACTTCACTTCAGTTTCTGTCACACTGTAATTTTCTTAGATTTTAATTGATTGTGACCACATTTGCCCCAGTCCTGAACATACTGTAATGCACATATAACTTTAGCATGTGGCTGACTGCCATTTTGAAACAATGATCTTTGTAATTATTAACAAGTTAGTGAAATTTAGCACATGCAAAGGATGCACTTATAGGAACGCTATGGCAGAGAAGGAGGTTTCTCATCACAACTTAGATGCAATAACACTATTTCTGGGATGTTAAAACAGATACATTGCTCACCGTTGTGTGGCTTTCCAAATGTTCCAACTGCTATTTTTACTGAAAGGTGAGGTTTAAAATTTTTAGACTAAATTTGCCCCCACAAGGCATTAACTGATTTCTATTGGCTGACTTTCTTGGTGACCTTTGGGTCATAAAAAATAGTGAATTCCTCAATATTAAATGACACTTGGCAGGCAGTTTTATATCCCTGTCCCCCTACTACTTAGCTGATGCTGCTAGTTACAGCACTTGTCATACTGGATTATAGAGAATTGCAGAAGTGTCTGTCGCCTCCATTAGACTATGAGATCCCTGAGGGCAGTAACTACCATTTCATTTTTGCATTCTTAGCACCTGTCACAGTCCCTGGCATTTCATTGGTACTCAATAAGTGTTTGGTGATTGAATCAAATAGACACATTGTAGTGTGTTTATATTTAATGTGTTTGCTGGTTCATATAACACCGGTTCTTGCTTTTTATATTAAACTAGAAGCCAACATTGTATTTTAGTTGGAAAGAAATTCATTCCTCGCTTTCTCTTTCAAATGTTCATGTTCAATGGATTATAAATATACCCTTTCCTAAGAGTAGAATTGAAAATACTTATATATACATATACATAAATATATTTTTTTCCATTGACAAGAAAGAGATCTAATAGCTGAGACAAATCTTTTACATGGTAAGTATAAGAATTCCTGCTACATTATGATTTGTTCAATTCAAGCCACTAATTTTATATGGGGAAAGAAATTGAATAAAGGTTTAAAAAAAATCCCAACTGTTGAAAAGTTCTGTAATATAATCTAAAATAAATACACCAACTTAACTTTTCCTTATGAAAAGGAAACTGGTAGGTTTAAAAACCATCTGCAGAATAAATATTTATGGAGCAGAATGACAACTTGACTTCTCCAAAGCATTGGCATACATTTTCTTAGTTAATGTTTGATGAAGCACTTCCACTTACAATTCTTCTGTGAACGAAAAGAAGAGTTTCATTAACTATTTTTGAAAGATAATGAGGCCATGATCTCTTTCCAGACGTTTCACTCGTCAAATAAGTGTGATCTTTGTTTCAAATCTCTCTGGTTGCTTAGTTCCTATTTCCTTATTTATTGAATGGTGATTTATAAGGATGAAGAAATGAACAGTGATTTATTAAGCTGAAGATGAGGACTAGACGTGCCATAGTGATGACTGGGATAAGATATATTTCATGTGGGTTGAATATACAAAGCCTAGGATTGTGTGCGTTATTGTAAATTCAATGTGTATGTATTAATCTAAAAATCTCAAACTTGTAATCCATAGAGGTTCTGTACAGAAAAATACAAGAAACAATATTTTCCATGTGTTTCTGTGTTTGTAATTGCAATCCTATACTGAGTAATATGTTGTTGCTGTTGTTATATACCGTTGAGCTGAGTATGACTCATAGCGACCCTATGATCAACATTATCTGAACTCTGTCCTATCCTGTACCATCCTCACAATCTCAGAAACACTTGAGCCCATTGCTGCACTCACAGTGTCAATCCACCTGATCTTTCTATTTTGTCTTTGATGGTTCTAACTTATGGTCATTGACACCAAGACATTTCACAAAAGTACAGCATTTGCCACTAATAAACAGGAGGCTTTTAAATTTTTGTTGTGTCCTAGAGAGGATGAGACCAGGCTGTTCCTTGGAGGCAAGGATTCTGAAGCTTTGCCTGATATTCTGAAGCTTTGTATGATATACTTTGGACATGTTGCAAGGAGGGACCAGTCCTTGGAGAAGGATGTCATGCTTCGGAGGGTGGAGGGACAGCACAGGCTGGGAGAATGGGGATGGGTGCGTCAGAGACAATAAGATTAACACAGGATAGCGTAGGGTTTAGGGCTGTTGTACATAGGGTCTCTACGAGTCGCAGGCAACTCTAAGGCACATAACAACAACAAAGGGAAAGTATCACATATTGGAATGTGATGTTATTTGCTTAAAACTTAGGTATACTCCCAACTCTGCCTACAGATAGATCAAGAATATAGCTTTTACAAAAAATTGAAGAGAAGCGTGGCGTTGGGATTGGTAGAAGATCTATCAACAATCTGTGTTATGCAGATGACACAACCCTGCTCGCTGAAACTGAGGAGGAACCCATGCACTTACTTCAGAGGGTCAAGGACTGCAGCCTTCAGTATGGACTGA
>NW_006399819.1:3898457-3975976 GCF_000299155.1 Elephantulus edwardii
TAATTTTCATAAACATTTACAGAGATTTTGGGCTTCCACTCATTCATTGTTGCACTATTCTCTCTACCCTCCTCCCAGTTTGTTCTTGTCCAAATTGCAAAGGTGAATAAAGCTGCTAATGAACATTAGTGTACAAATCTCCATTTGTGCCTCAGTTCTCATTTTCTCAGGGTATATTGCAAGTAGTGGAATAGCTGGGTTATATGTAGTCTCTATGTTCAGCTATTTGAGGAAGCACCAATCTGCCTTCCAGAATGGTTGTACCATTTTACAATCCCACCAACAAAGTATAAGAATTCCTTTCTTGCCACATCCTCTCTAACATTTATTACTTGCTGCCCTGTTAAACTTTGCCACTGTTACTAGAGTGAGATGCTACCTGATTGTAGTTTTGATTTGTGTTTCTGTTATTGCCAGTGATTTGGAGCATTTCATGTGTCTGTTTGCCTTTTGAATATCTTCCTCTGTGAAAATTCTTTCTATGTCTTTTGTCCATTTTGTAATTGGGTTATCAGTCTTTTTCTTGTGGAGGCCCAGGTATATTCTGTAAACTATTATTAGACTCTTGTCTCGATGGTATTACTAAATGTTTGTTGCCAGTGGGTAGGGATTTTTGTTTTGTTTCTTCCACCCTGTTGTAAAAGGTGTTTGATGCACACATGGATTTAATCTTGGCCCATTCATCAATTTTATCTTCTGGCTGCATTTGGCAGTCCTTTATACCTTGGCCTAGTGTTTCCAAGCTTGATTCCAGTTCGTCTCTTATGAATTTTATGGTTTGGGGCTTTACTGCCACGTCTTTGATCTTCCTTGAGTTGATTTTTGTGTATGGTGTCAGATGTGGATCCTGTTTCAGATTTCTGCAAGTGGAAGTCCAGTTTTCCCAGCACCTATTGTTGAAGAGGTTGTCAACAATAGGTTTTCTTTCCTTGTGGAATAGCAGTTGACTCTAGATAGCTGGGTCTTTTTCCAGGTTCTCAATTTTGTTCTATTGATCTATGTGCCTGTCATTGTACCGGTACCAAACTGCTTTGGTTACTACTGCTTGGTAGTAGGTTTTGAGGTCAGGGAATGCTATGCCTCCCATTTCATTTTTGTTTCTCAGAAGTGTTTTGCTTATTCAGAGCTCTCTTGCCTCTCCAAATAAATTTGATAATTTCCCTTTCAATCTCCTTGAAAAATGAATTTGGTATCTGGATTTGGATTGCATTGAACATGTAGATTGCTTTTAGTAGGATTGTCATTTTCACGATATTGAGTCTTCCTATACATGAAAAGGCTGTATTTTTCCATTTCTTTAGGCCTTCTATTTTTTTGTGTGTATGTATGTCAAATTGGATCTGACTGGTACAGGAGGAGATTGTCCCTCCTTCTCCAGCAGAGCATCTGGCGGATTTGAACCATTTACCTCTGGGATTGCAGTGCCACTTCTTGCCACAAGGCCACTAGAGCTCCCTAGGTCTTTTATTGTGTCATGCAGAAATGCTCTATAGTTTTCTTTGTGTAGGTCTCTTGTATCTGTAGTTACGTTCATTCTTTAGCATCTCAATTTGTGGTTGACTATTATAAATTATATTGCTTTCTTGATTTTCTTTTCTGATTTCTCTTTGTTTCTATAGAGGAATCCTATTAATTTTTGGATATTGATCTTATATCCTCCCACTCTATCAAATTGGCCAACTAACTCTATCAGTTTTTTAGTTAAGTCTTTGGGATTTCTGTGTACACTATCATATAATCAGTTAACTGAACTGAAGAGAGAAATAGCACCACAATAGTGGTAAGAGATTTCAACACACCACTGTCACCAATAGATAGGTCAATTGTAAAGAAACTCACCAATAATGCAGAAGATCTAAACAATCAGCCAACTCAACCTTGTGGATGTATTCAGGGTACTGCACCCAACTGAAACTCAATTCACTTTCTTCTCAAGTGCACATGGTATATTCTCCATAACTGCTCATATATTAGGACACACAGCAAGCCTCAACAAATTAAAAAAATATTTAAATAATACAAAGTATTTTCTCAGACCACAGTGCCATAAAACTAGAAATTAAGAATATGGCTTTGTGTAGAATTTTCCTTGAGGTCTGAGGAGGAGACTTGGATTTTTACTAAAAGACTAAACTAATGCAATTCTATTTTCTAACACTTTGAAGTGCAAGATGAAGAAGAAATGGAACTCAGAATATAAGTTAATGATGCACTCAAAGAGCTACATTTAAATGTAATTTATTGATCAAAAGAAACACAATATCACTACCACCAAAAAGTTAATATTTATGAAATACATACTAAGTGTCTGATGCCACACTTTTCTCATAAAGTTGAGCCTCCCTAATAATCTGTTCTGCAAACAGATTCATAAGATATGGAGATAGGATACATTCCTGACACACAGCTTTCTTAATTTTAAACCATGCAGTGAGTGTTTCCTTGCCCTGTTCTCACAACTGCTTCCTGGCCCAAGTATAGGTTTCACATTAGCACAATCAAGTGCTCTGGGATTCTCATTCTTCTTAAGGTTAGTCACAATTTGTTGTGATCTACACAGTCAAATGCTGCTGCATTGTCAATGAAAAACAGACATTCCTCTGGTACTCTTTTACTTCAACCATGATCCATTGACTTGGTTATAATTTCTCTAGTGACATGGCCTTTTCTAAACCCAGCTTGTATTTATGGTAGTTCTCTCTTAAAATACTGTTCCTGCCATTTTTGGATAATCTTCACCAGGATTTAGCTTGTGAGTGGTATCAGTGATTTTGTTAGATAATTTCCATCGTCTGTAGGATTACCTTTTCTTTGGGGATAGGAATAAATATGATCTCATCCAGTCAGTTGTCCAGTAGTTGTCCTCCAAATTTCTTGCCACAACCTGATGAGCATATCCAGGGAAGCATTTGTTTATTGAACTATTGGTATGCTATCAATTCCTAGGGTCTTGGTTTTTCATTTTGTTTTGTTTGTTTTTTTTTTTGTCAATTCCTTCAGAGCAGCGTGAACTTCTTCTTTCATTGCCATTACCTCTTGATCATATGTTGTTTCATGAATTTTTCTGTGTCATTAATTATTTTTGGCACAGTGACTCTGTACACTCCTTTCAAAACCCTCCATCTTTATCAGGAGTAGTGTGGCATCTGGAAGCAGGAATGACATCCACTTCCTAAACAACATTCTTCTGGAAACTCTATGAACTTTGATAAATAACGATAGTTACAGAAAGGCTTCAGGTCTTTTATTTATAGGGTTGCTAGGTGTCGTGCTCAACTCAATGGCAATCAACAGCAACAACATCAACAGTGTGGCATTGGGATTGAAGAAAGAGTCATAACCAACTTGTTTATGCAGATGATGCAGCCTTGCTTGCTGAAACAGAGGAGGAGCTGAAGCATCTGCTGCAGAAGGTCAAGGACTGTAGTCTTCAATATGAATGAAAGTTTAACATCATGAAGACAAAGTTTCTCACCAGTGAGCCAATTGGCAGCACCATGATGGATGGAGAAGAGATTAAGGTTATTAACAATTTCAGTTCCCTTCCACAATCAATATTCTTAGCACCAGAAGCCAGGAAATCAAAACACAAATTGTTCTGAGAAAGTCTACTGTCAGGGACTGCTCCAAAGTGCTAAAGGGTAATGATGTCAGTCTAGAGACTAAGGTGCACCTGATCTACACCATGATCTTTGCAATTACTTGCTATTCACCAAAGAGTTGGATAGTGGCTAAGGATGATAGAAGAAAAATTGATGCCTGGAGTTGTGGGCCTGAAGAAGAGTCTTGAATATATCACTGACTGCCAAGAAAACAAATAGGTCTGTCTTGGAGAGGGTGAAATCAAGTTTCTCCTTGGAGGCTAGGATTTTGAAGCTCCGTCTCACATATTCGGGCACTTAGCCGAGAGAGACCAGTCCTTAGAGAAGGACATCATGCTAGGAAATGTGCAGGGACAGCACAGGAGAGGAAGACCCTGGATGAGATGAATTGACATGGTAACTGGGGTCATAGGGGTGGGTGTGTCAGTCACCTGGCTCAGGATAGGGCAGGATTCAGAGCTATTGTAAATACTCCCACTATGAGTCACAGGTGACTTGATAGCACATGACAATAACATACTAAATACCAAGAACTACAGTGAACACTTGCATATATTTGTTCATTGTTTTTTCTCTTAAAACGACTAACAGAGGTGAAAACTAGTATTTTTCCCATACCATATGCAAGAAATTGAGGCACAGAAATTTAGGTAACCTGCTTATGTTTATGCACTTAGTAAGGGATATTGTAAGGCAGGAACTGATAGAGCTAGGCTCTCTGGTGATTGCCATTATTTTACACAATACTGAATACCAGCTATAAGAACTTTGAGCTATTTGATTTTCAGCTGCTTCTTGCTTCCCAGCCCATCTTTCAATTCCGCCCACTACGACTGTTGGTTCTAGTTAGGAAAGTGGGCTAAGGAAATGAAAACATTGTCATATATCTAAAATATACAATGAAAGTAAAAGTAATTCTTCAGCATCTTTCTTTTCAGATCTTTAATATCTTTCGTATTTTAACTACCCTATTTCCACCCATTAGAAATGAACACAACACTTTTAGGTTATCAGCACAAGTGTAAATGGAGTAAAACTATTTCGGCAAAGCAGGGATAGGGAAGCAACCCCACCCCCACTGCTGTGAATGTGGCTAGAAAGGAGGTTGCCTTCTTTGAAAGGTTCCCCTAGGTTGACAGATTGCTCTCCTAGTCACAGGGTAGAAACCAGCCCCCACAGTCTTTACCAAGCACCCATACTTGCTTAGCTTTCTTCCCTTGTTCTTCTCTGCTTCTCCCCACCCCTTTTCCTGGGAGTGCTCACCCAGCAAATTACTTGCATTCAGGGCAGGGGGGTTGTATACCAAGGAAGAAGTTTATCTTTTGCTTTTGAAAGAGAGGAACGAACTAGGGGTTGGGAGGGCGGGTAGAGAAAAAAGTGCAACAATGAATGAATGGAAATCCAAAATCTCTGTAAATGTTCATTAAAATTCATAAAATAATTTTTTTAAAAAAGTTCATAGCTAATGAAGAAGGACCACTATCTATTGTGTTGTTGTTGTTGTTGTTGTTTTTTTAAAGAATCCTTTTCTTGAGTTCTGCTTTTTTTTTTTTTTTTTAGGGAAACAGGTCAAGATGAATATAACAGCAGGAAGTGGTCCAAGGAAGCAGACTCAAACGGGGTAGTGGAGGAGATGGCAAGAAGGCCCTTTTCTTTAGTGGTAGGTACAGTATTATTAGTCCCTGATTGTCAAGAGCAGGAAGACCATTACCGTGATCCTAGCCCTACTTACTGCTGTTCTGTAAGTGATATTTTATTGAAACACATTCATTTATGTGTTGTCAGACAGAACTTAGCAGTTGTAGCAGAGACCGTATGGCCTGCAAAGCCTAAAATATTTACCATCTGGTCCTTTACAGAGAAAGTCTCTTGACCCTTGGCTCAGATTTTTTCACCCATATTGGTAAACTGGGATGAGATATAAGGAAAAGAGGATGGAGTAGTTGGTAATATTTCTCCCTTTTGAGAGGTGTGGAAATAGCTGAAGTAGCAAAGTATCACTGATGTCTTGAAAAGATGAAATGACAGGTTCTAGTACTTGTCTGAAGAGTTTCAGTGACATAGTGCTTTACATGTTGTACTGCTAATGTAGAGATAAGAGGCTCAGATCCACCACCCTTTCCCCAGGAGAAGGGTTTACAATTTCTTCACATAAATGTTTACAGCCTCAGAAACCAAACAGAGGGTCACTATGAGTCAGAATCAACTGGACAACAGTGGGTTGGGTTGGGTTGGGTTTGTTATCTATTGCTGTGCAACAATTTGCCATAATCTTGGCATCTTAAAACAACACATACTTACTATTTCACTTTTTCTATGGGTCTAGAGTCTATATATATCGCTTCTCTTTAGGATCTCTTAAGGGTTCTAATCAAAGCATTAATCAGGTCTCATCTGAAAGTTCAACGAAGGAGGGAGCTATTTTCTAGTTTACATGACTTTTGATAGGATTTAATTTCTCACATGACTGAAGGCAATCTTCTGATCTGTTCCAAATAAATTTTTCTCTTACTGGCTTTGATGAATGGCATATTAATTCACCAGAGAGAGAGAGAAAGTCATCACGGAGCCAAATCCTGGAGGAAACATACTGTTAGTTTTGCTGCATGCTACTGCCTAGAAGTTAGTCATTAAGTTAGCTGCTGATATTCAAACTAGTAGCTAATACAATTTTGTGACTACCAAGAAACTGGGTTCATTGGAAGTAATTTCAGTGTTTATCAGCCAGACAGGCTAAAAATCACCATATGGAATTTAAAACAATTTGGGAATCTTAGCAGTCATTGTTGTTAGATATCATCAGGCCAACCATGAGTCACAGACACTCTGTGAATCACAAAGTAAGACCATACCCTATCTTATACCATCTTCGTGACATCCCCTATGCTCAAGTCACCATGGTAGTACTTTGAAAGGTAATTATCTCTTTTAGCTAGAGGGAAGATAAATTTCAAGACAAGATGTAAATATTATATTTTTTAGGGATTACTTCTGTAATTTGTTAATAAAGAAAATGATGCCTACAATTTAATCAAAAGAGTGGACAAAGAAGACTACATTCTTAGGAAAGACAAGTCTTCCATGTCCATTTGGTACCTTGGGTGAAAATCTGAATAGTCTTGTGATTCAGGATAGTGATATCTGGGTAGGTTCCTCAAGAATGTTAAATTCACATATCCTCTGACCTCTTTGTGCTTGTAGAACTGTCTTTGTAGAAGTGAAAGTTCCTATTTTTAAGACTATGTGGAAGTAAAAAATGTAGCAGGAACACCATTCTCAGGATTTACCTCTACTTTCCCATAAGGAAAGGAGTTCTGGCAGCATAGTAATACATGTTATGCTACTAAACAAAGGGGTAAGGTTTAAAGTCTACCAGCCATTTAAAGGAAGAAAGATGGGCACTTTTCTTCGGCAAAGATCTATAGCCTTGGATTGTGATTGAGTTGGACTTATAACAATGGATTTCCCCCTCATGAAATTCAGCATATCCCAGTTAAGGAAATACTGGAAGGAAGGACTGGAGCTATACAGGTAGTTAATAGAGCATGGCTTGGAATGGATTCTGAAGGTACTGGGTCAAGGTGAGCAGAATTCAAAGTTATATAAGGGTAACATAAGGTGATAAAGAAGAAGTTCAAGCTTCTCTGAAAGAATTGGCAAAGAACAAAGCCCCAGGAATTGACGGCATACCAATTGACATATTTCAAGAAACAGATGACATACTCATCAAGTTGTGCCAAGAAATCTGAGGACAACCACCTGGCAATCTGACTGGAAGAGATCTATAATGGTTCCCATTTCAAAGAAAGGTGACATGACAGTGCAGAAATTATTGAACAATATAATTAATGTCACATACAAGCAAGATTCTGCTGGAAATTGTCCAAAAGCAACTGAAACAGCACATCAGTAGAAAACTGATGGCTGAGTTTAGAAGAGGCCATTGTATTAGGGATATTATAGTTAATGTTAGATGGATCTTAGCTGAAAGCAGGAAGTACCAGAGGAATGTCTGTGTTTCATTGACTATGCAATGGTATTTGACTGTGTGGATCACAACAAACTGTGGCTAACTCTGAGAAGAATGGGAATCCCAGAACACTTGTTTGTGCTTTTGCAAAACCTACACTTGGACCAGGAGATAGTTGTCAGAACAGAGCTAGGAGACACTGCATGGTTAAAAATTGGGAAGAGTGTGCACCAGGAATGTATCCTAGCTCCGTCTCTTTTCAGTCTTTGGTAGAACAGATCATTCAGGAAGCTGAGTTCTATAAAGAAGAATGTAGCATAAGGCTTGGAGGAAGACTCATCAATAACCTGTATTATGCAGATACAACCTTGCTTGCAGAAACTGAGGAGGCAATGAGGCATCTGCTGCAGAAGGTCAAAGACTACAGCCTTAAATATAGATTGAAGCTCAATATAAAAAACAAAACAAAACAAAACACAAAGATTGTCACCACTAGGCCAGTTGGCACCATTATGATAGCTAGTGAAGAGATTGAGATTGTTGATAGCTTCAGTTTGCTTGGCTCCACAATCAACATCCTTGGTAAGAGCAGCCAAGAAGTCAAAAGACCAACTGCATTGGGAAAGTCAGCTGTGAGGGACCTCACCAGAATACTCACAAGCAATAGTGTCAGTCTGGAGACTAAGATGTGCCTAATTTAGACAATGGTCCTTGCAATTACTTGCTATGTATTAGAAAGCTGGACAATGACTAGGGATGATAGAATCAATGTCTTTCAGCTGTGCTGTTGAAGAAGAGTACTGAGTATACCATGGACTGCTAGGAGAACAAACAGTTTCATTCTAGAGAGGGTGAAATCAGGCTGTTCCTAGGAGACAAGGATTCTGAAGTTCCATCTGACATACTTTTGACATGTTGTAAGGAGGGACCAGTTCTTGGAGAGGACATCATGCTTGGGAGTGTGGAGGGACAGAGTAAGAGAGGGAGGCCCTCGATGAGATGATTGACTCAGTGACTGGGGTAATGCGAGTAGATGTATCAGAGACAATGAGGTTGGCTCAGGATAGAGCAAGGTTCAGAGCTGTTGTATATAGGGTCGCTAAGAGTCACAAGCAACTCTATGGCATGTAACAATAAGGGACTATTATACTTATATTACCATACTCTGTTCATGTTGCTAGGAGAGGTTATTTCTTGGAGAGAAACATCATGCTTGGGAAGGTGGAAGGATGATGAAGGAGAGGAAGACCCTCAATGAGGTGGACTGATGCAACGTCCACAGCAATGAGCTTGAGGGTGTTGAAGATTGTGAGGATGGCACAGGTTAGGACAGGGTACAGATCTGCTGTTCATAAGATCACTATGAGTCATGTTCAACTCAATAGCATGTAACAACAATATAAGGGACAGTTTACTGAAATAACTGTTCATGGAAATCAACATGCTAGTAAGGCCCTGGAAGATAGGCAGAAACATCAACTGAAATAGATTTGGTAACTTGAAAAAAACTGATGGTCTATTTAGAAAGGAACATCCAATATTGTAGCGATAATTTTTTTTTTATGTGGAATTTATTTTGAAAATTGTCTGATTTCTGTGGAGTTTGGCCATAGTGCCTTGGATTTCTGGCTTTCGGGGAAAATTATTTCAGTCCAAAATTGGTCAAAGTCACTGTGGAGCAAGGCTTTCTCATCTCTATTAAGCTCAGAAGAGTGTTTTACTAGATGGTTACTTCTCTAGTGGACAGATTACAGGTAACTTTAAATTTGATTTCCTAGTTTTATCAGGTAATTCAAACATACCATGGTCTTCCATGAAATGAAAATGAGTTTTATGCAGATAATCAGTATTTTCAAATGAATTAAAATTACTGTGTTCCAGTCTGTGTAATAGTCTTTCATTAGATAAGAGCAAAAGCAGATGATCATCAAGGTTTTGGACTTCTGGAAAACTTTCACTGTGGCATTCAGGTAACTTAATCCGTGGTTTTCTACCTCCTTTCAACCTGAGAAGTGCATGAGGTTTCCTAGGTTGATACCAACGGACGCCAGATTTCTGTGGTTCTCCACCATCACGTGCTGGTACAGGGCCATCTGAGCAGGGTCCAGAAGCTCCCATGACCCCAAGTGAACTTCACAGCCTCATCACTGAATGTCAGTGTTTCCTGAGGCCGCATCATCTTTTTCTCTTCTTGGGATATTTCCAGCTCTTTTGACGCTCTTGGTCTTCTTGACAAGCTCTAATTTCTGTTCAGAAATCACATGAACAATGTCCCTGTTTAGGGTGTTTTAGTTTGTTTGTCAGAAGGTCCCAAACTCCCCCCAAACTGAACTCACATCCCTAGCCTCCTTCTAACCTCCTCACCTGTCATGGTAATAGTTTTTTAAGAAGGAGCAAACCAATTGTTTTAAGAGAGACATGAAAAAATTAATCTACTATTTAAAACTGTAAAAAAATAATCCATATCTAATTACTTCCTCAGAGGGCTTAAAGGACATTCTGTTTACTGAAATGATGAGGAATGTGCTGATGTGGGAGATTGCAACATTGTTGAGAAACATTTTTCCCTCTTAGGCTGATGGTAGGAGAGATTATTAGAAGACTGGGCCTACTCTAACAATGGAAAGATACAATTCCAGAAGAGTAGAATCAAGGAGTAGCACTTAACTGTCACAAACAAAGTTTAATCTCTGCAAATGGCAGTAAAGTTGGAGTAGCTGTCGAGGAGTAGGAACTATCACAAAGGCTCTATGGAAATGACTGCCCGGAGTAAGGAAATGGTAAATGTGCAGCCAATGAGTATCTATAGATGCACACATATTTAAAAGAGATAAAACATGGATGACAAAAATGTTGAGCTCTAGAACTTAAAAGGAACATCATGACCTCTTTCCCCTCTCTTTATACCTGAGTCATTTCTCAGACCAAGAATCTGTCCATTACAGAAGTTTCTGGGTCCCCATAAAAAGGTTTTTATGACATACATAAACTTCCCTAATCCTCCTCAGGACTAAGGAAATAGACTAACAGCTATTTATAGGATATTGTACGTTGGGGAAAAGAAAATATGCAGATCTTTCTAGGACTCTTAGATATATTATTTATGCTTATACTGAAAGCATCATTGTATTTGAGCAGGGATAGATTAGAGTCAGGAAAAAAACGAAACCCTTATCCATGTCCATCCATCTCACAGTGGATCTACTGGATGTACAGACCTACCACGTTGTCTTTCCTCTAGTTTCTATAGAATTAGAAAGGATCTATGAGAGGTTGGAAGCACTCACTCAGTTGTTTTCTTTGTCTATATTGTATTAGCAAAGGCCAAGTGGAAGCCCTTGAACCTTCCCATTGGAATAAGTCATTAATTTTTAAAAACCACATTATGAGAAAAATTATATAGGTTAAGGCTTTTTTTCTGAAGATTTAAAGCTAGCACAGGTGCTATTATCCATAATATGTCCATTTAATTTGTTGATCAGGGCCCTCACAATGGACTATTGTCAATCTATTAATCTGTATGTGATATGCCTGTTATTGTTGTTAGGTGCCATTGGGTCACTCATGACTCACAGAGACTCTATGAACAAAAGATCTGAACTCTGTACTATCCTACACCATCTTCACATTTCCTGACACACAAGAGCCCATTGTAGCAGTCACCATGTCAGCCCACCTAGTTGAGGGTTTTCTTCTCCTTCACCAACTTTCCACCCTTCCCAGCATCATGTCCTTCTCAAGGAACAGCGCCTCCAAGCAACATGCCCAAAGTATGAGGCAAAGCCTCATCATTCATGCCTCCAAAAAGCACTCCAGTTACATCCTTCCCAAGACATATCTGTTAATTCTCTTAGACGTCCATAGGATGTTCAGTACTCTTTCCAGCACCACAGCAAAAAATCATCAATTTGTCTGTCATCATTATTCATTGTCCAGCTCTCAGATGCGTAGCAAGTGTTCAGAAAGACTATGACCTGAATCAGATGCACCTTAGTTTTCAAACTGATATCATTACTCCTTAAGAGTTTGATAACTCTAACTGCAGATTTTCCCAGTGCAAAGTGTCTCTTTATTTCCTGACTGCTGGTTCCAAGGGTGTTAATTGTGAATCCAAACAAGATGAATCTGTTGACAGTTTCAGTCTCCTCTCCTTCCATCATGATGATATGCTTACTAGGAAAAATTAACCAGATATACGGTATGTGGTTCTTGGTCTTGGAAAGATATGATTTCTAAAAGCCATGAGGAAAGAGGATCAGAATAAATTTGCCTCGTCATCTTGTCTCAGAGATATATTAATTTCCCATGTCTTAGAAAAAATAATCTGAATATACTAGAACTTAGTTAACATCACATTTGTGCACTATATGAACATGTCTTGCTCTGGAGACCAATATGAATTACATCTTGACTAAACAGAAATCCTCTGTGTCAATAGACAACATCATGAAAGACGTAGAAAGAAAAATTGAAGTTGTCGACAAGTTCATCTTCCTTGAATCCACAATCAACATCCTTCATATTAGCAATCAAGAAATCAGAAGACCTGGCAAGCTCTGGCGGCCTAGTGGTAAGAAGCTGTACTGCAATCCCAGAGGTGAGTGGTTCAAATCCACCAGATGCCTTGCTGGAAAAGGAGGAACAATCTCCTCCTGTACCAGTCAGATCCAATTTGATGGTACACACACACACACACACACACACACACACACACACTTAAAAAAAAGAAAGAAATCAGAAGCCATGTTATGGTGGGAAAAATCTCCTGTTGGGGACCTCTCCAAAGTACTAAGGAACAATTATATAAATTTAAAGACGAAGGTGCACCTGATTCAAGCCATGGTCTTTTCACTTGCAGTACTTATAATATATCTGAAAGTTAGACAATGAAAAAGGATGACAAAAGAATCAACGCCTGTGAGTTATGGTGTTAGAGAAAAGTACTAAATATCCTATGAACTGCAAAAAGAACAAATACAAATGTCTTGGAGAAAGTACAATCAGGGTGCTTCTTGAGATGAGGGTGGTTAGGCTCCACTTCATATACGTTAGGCATGCTAGGAGGGAACACTCCTTGGGAAAGGATATCATGCTTGGAAAAATAAAAGGTCAGTGAAAGAAAGGAAGACCCTTAACAGGCTGGATTGACACCATGACTTTAAGAGTGGGCTCTAGTATTTAAGGGCAGAGGAGAATTGCACATGAGAGGACACAGTTCAAAGCCATTGTTCACAGGGTTAGCATGAGCTGCTATCGACTCAATACAGCACTAACAACAATGATTGGTGCCCCAATAGTAAAGAGCTGTTCTGCCAACCCAAAGGTACATGGTTTGAATTCGTGGGAGAGAGATAGGCATTAGCATCCCATGCAATTCATTGCCTTTGAAAATGGGCTAGGGTCAGCTGAGTAAATTTCAACTCAATGCTCATAATAACAACTATAATTGGACCAAAGAACTCATTTTTTTAACAAAACAGATTGACATTCGACACATGACCATGACTTTCATTAGTCATAGAAATACTTGTACAGCTAAGACATCAGCATTGAGATGCCACTCCGTAAAGATGGGCAGTCTCTTTCAAGGTACTGTATATACTTTGATATTTTTTTAAAAGTTTTTTTTATAATGGTTTACCTAGAAAATTTACTGTACACACTTCAAAACAAAGGCCATTATACAGTGTCAATCTCCCTTATGTAGCATAAATACATAAATCTAGGAAATAACATGTGGATATAAGCAACTGATACACTGTCACTCCTGCTGTTAATTTCTACAACTTCAGGCTTTGCGAATCTCAGCATGTTAGGTCGTAGAGGAGAGAAACTTCTACCAGAGAACATAGTATGTATCTGGAAGATTAAAGCTGAGATTTTTAATAGATTACTTTTGACTCTGTACTAGTAGATCAGCTGGCATAAAGAAATGTTTACTATATTGGCGGAGGCCAGTGACCCTGAATATCATGAAGAGTTACAAATTCTGCTTCATATTGGAGGCAGGGTACAATATGCTTGTCATTTACATAATCCATTGGATGTTTCTTGGAATTTCTGTCTCCTGTTTTAATAGTGATATGTTAGTACAAGACAACAAACAACCTGATTATTAGCTGCTGCCATTAAGCTACTGTCAATTGGCCCTGACTTACTGTGAACCAGTCCTTGGAGACAGATATCATGCTGGGAAGGTAAGAGAGTCTCCCAAAGAGACAAAAACTCTCAACAAGATAGACTTACACAGTAACTATCACAACAGCATTGAGAATGGTAGAGAACTGGAGGATGATGCAAAATTGTTCATAGGACCACTATAAGGTGTATTCAATTAGGTGTAACTTAACAAGAACGACAACATTATGACTCCATGCACAACAATGTTTCCTGATCAATGATTGGTTACGAATTGGATTATTGTGATCCACAGGATTTTTAGAAGTGGATCATCACAGCTTTCTAGTCTTCCCTGGTCTTAGTATGGGGATTCCATTGAAAAATGTTTAGCATCAAAATAACAGGAAAATGTCCACTGATAGATGGGTGGTAGCCTCACTGAGTTGGGAATTGAACCTTCCGTACACCTTCTATCACTGAACCACGCATATCCACAGAATCAGATGGAAACCAGATTCATTAAAAACTATCCCTCCAGGCATTCTGCCTAATCCTATGGAAGTACCGGCCAATATCCAGGATCATCTAAAATGTGATGAAAAGAGTAAAATAATAGATATCAGTTGTTGATGAAAACAAGGTAAGAAACAAGGGGTGTTGAGCAGGGCAAAGAGTGGACTGCAGTTGTTGGCACTCTTCCCATCTCCTAGCTGCTGTGTGTGGATTAGGTGACTGCTTTAAATTAGTTGATTGCTAACAGATCACAGCTGCACTTTTCACAAAGCATTGCACTGAGCCAAATAGTACAGTCTCACCTTAGAACCTTCTATGACAATAAGGATGACACAATGGCACGCTTTTTTCTCTCCAGAACTTCAAAGGACCGAGCTAAGCTCATTTTTAACTAAGATCACATCCTTACTTAACTATCTTCTGCATTATTTTACTTCTCTTACTCTCTTTCTTCTGAGAGTATTCATGTAAGAAGTCATCTTCAGAGGAAAGTCTCAGACTGTCCTTCTAGGTATTCTGATATAAGGCACCACCTTCTACTCTTAGCTATATTGGAAAATAATTTTCTGCCCACATCATTCAGATCTAACCTTGAAAGGTTGACTGACACAAAACCTGTGTAAATTGGCACTGCCTTTTTTTTTCTTTTCAATTTTAACATTAATTTCCCCATAACTTATTACTATTATAAAGATCCCCACGCATTTTTAAACTTGATAAGCACTATTATTGCTACTTTTAATTGTAAAGTTGTCATTTATTATATTTTTTGTCAGTTATTATTTTAAACACAGTTTTAATAATATTATTCTGGCTGAAACATTTTGATGATCTTCCACGTACATTGGATGAAATCTCAACACTTTGGCATGACATACAAAACTCTCATACAAGATTCCTGGGGTGCAATATGGAGCCAAATTATGGTAGACCCTCCTACCTACCAACTGTGAACTGTGTGCTTTAGTCATGTTTAGCAATGTTTTACTTAAGACATACCATGTTATTAACCAATCTATATCTCTTTTTAATCTTCAAGAAAATTTAACTCCCCCCCTTTTTTTTTACTCTTTTAGCAAGAAGTACACCCTTAATTTATAATGCTTGCATGTTTGGTGTATAATTACTTATTAGCATGTCTTTCCTCCCCATTTGACATTGAATTTTTTAAGAGTTGTATGAATTTTGCCTTTAACATAGATCACATGTCTTAGCATTGTTGTTCTATATCATCAAGTCAGAACCAACCCATAGCTCACCCTCCAGCAGGTTTTCAGAGACTATAAGTAACACAGTAGGAAAATGCCCATCTTCATCCCATAGAGCAACTGGTAGATTAGAACCACATGCCTTCGAGATTGCAGTGCAGTTCCTTACCATTATGCCACCAGAGCTCCCTTGGTTGCCCAGAGGTTACCTGTCCTGTCTTTGGAAAGTATGCATTAAAAATATATATCAGTGGAATGAAGAATCTGTCATATATTTGTTGCTTCTCAGTCTAGCAAGGCAGTTCTGTTCAAATTTCGGATTTTTTTTTAAGATGCTGAAACTGATACTTACCATTGTAACCATTTATACCACATTCTATCCTACACAATCATACCTATCTGTAACAGATTTGTTGTTATGGGCCATTGTATTAGAACCAACTCATAGGTCACCCTTCAGCACGTTTTCAAATGCAGTAAATAACATGGGAACATAATGCCAATCTTTCTTCACTGAGCAGACGGTGGATATTAATCTCCTGCCTTTATAACATATAGGTGCTAACAAGTGGAATTGTTATGTGCTCTTTACTCAGAACTTATGGCTAACCATCTGATAGATCTTCAGAGGCTGTAAATTTCATAGAAGATTGCCTATCTTTCTCCCTTAGAGCAGCTAGTAGATTCAAACCTTTTACCTTCAGGCAGCACAGCTTCTCACCACAAGGCCACCAGAGCTCTTGTCAAGTGGTAATAGCACATCTAAAATTTCAATAGGTAATATAAGCACAATCTTATATTTTATCTCTTTTTATCAGTGGTAAAAGCAAGGGGGAACTGAGAACTGTTCCACACGTAAGTAAATCCACCTCCATTTCACAACTTTCTCTTTGCATTGGACAGTCACTCCAAATGCCAGTTTCATTGGTGAGTGCTATGACTCATCTGGACTTACAAATAAACATAAAGCAGTGTATTTTAAGGTTTGGAGTTTTTTCCTTAAAAAATAATTTTATGTGGGGCCAGTTTGTGAATCTAGCCTTGCTGTTGTTAAGGGCCATCAAGCCTTAGAAGGCTCATAGCAACCCTATGAATCTAGCCTTGGGAAGATCAAATAAATATACTTAGAAAAATTCCCAGTGTATTATTAAAAATTGTATTAGCGACCCTTGAGTAAACCAGACGGTCAAAGTGATAATAAAAGACTCCACATTATAGCAAACCTAATGGGTAATGTGGCATAAAAACCTGGTTATGAGAACCTGACCTGATAATATTCATTCTTTTCCTCCAGCCACATTCTCAGCCTTGGCTCCGCCAGCTCCCTCTGACTTCAAAGGGAACTCTGCATGAAGAGAGGAGGCTCACAATGGAAGAATTGGTCCGATTATCCCTCTATGTTTGGAAATGGGTAAAGATTATAGATATGTTTTCTTATTCCTGTGCTTTGGACTATATAATGTCAATTACCTCAAGCAAAACCCCCTACTCAGGCTAATGCAAAATTTGGATTACACAGCTATCGCATAAAATTGGAAACAAGGTATTAATAATAGTCCATAATGGTGCAACATAATGGAATACATGTTTATTTTCATTGGCTTTAGCTGCTACAATAAAAAAGTAAATTAGTTTAGAGATTTAAATTTTATATTTCTCATACTCTGACCTTTTCCGCTCTTCTCATACCACTTTATATTATGAATGAGGTAATTAAAGAGCATCATTATTGTCTATTTTTTCTACTATACATTAATTTTTCTAGAGTACATTTTTGCCCCTTTAAATGAGTTTGTGAATATGTGTGTGTGTGTGTGTGTACACGCACATTTGATTATTTTAGCGAATGCTTGAAAACGAAGTGGTAGTGCTAAAGGCCAAAGCATTACCTGGTAATTAAAGGGCCTTCATGAAGTCCTAACCAGGAAGTACTGTTGAACTTTTCATTCTCAATCCAAAATGAAAAGGGAAACTCAACAATCCCACATCACCTCTGAAACTGATGTCAGGAAATGTTTTCTCGGTGTCAGCTACTGGTCAAGACTTACATCAAGTTAAGCAAAATAATGAAAGGATTAGGGAACCTGGAAGGCCAAAAGTTTGAACAGGAGACCTTTAGCCCCTTGGTCTGCAGTGCAGAGTAATATTTCCTGTAATTTTGATATGTGCTTACTATCCCCTGAAAACACAAATAATTTCCATGTTTGTTTGGGACAAAGTGCTCTGTCTGGTCTTCACCCTTCCTCTTTAGTATTATCTTCCCATTAAGTAATTACATCAATACTGCACACATCCACAGGGACCAATCTATTTAAAGTTGTGTCTTATTATATTTTCAAATTATTTGGGATTGTCCAAATTATGAGAAAGACAAAGAAATTATTTCATCTATAGATCATTTTAGTCAAAGTTGGTTTGCTACTTACAAGGTCTTTATTAAAGACACTATTTTCCTTATGGAAAAGTAGATGGACTATATATGGTTTCAAGTTAGCCAATCAAAGTTTGTATCAAAAACCAAGTGAATGACCTAAAATAACCAACTGAAGGTGGGGGGGGGAAATACTCTAGTTTGAGCTATTTCTTCTCAGCACTATAAAAGATCACAAGTAGCTAGCATGGATATATTTTATCACTACTTAAAGTGTTTGGAAATATATAAAATATAAGGAAGTTTTCATTTTATATTTTTAAATAGAGTGATTTAGAAAGTCCCTAGCTTAGTAGTTTGTTATTATTTTTCAGCTAACTCTTAGGCTTGATGTCTCAAAGCCCCAAGAAAACAGAATGAGAAATTTAAATGCAAACCTTTCAACAAGGTAGCGTTAGAGTTTGTTAGTGGCAATGAATGACATTTCCTCAGGAAAATCTTGGAAATTACCAATGTTGCACATTTTATTAATACATGTTTAACCTGAAGCCTGGAAACGAGCTCCCCTTTCTTTCTGTCTTCAAAATTTCTATTACCAACTGTACTATGTTGAAGTTTATATGACAGGCCATTTCAACACTTTTGTTTAGTTAAATGGAAGTGCATCACTTTTAAAGAAAAGCCCTATTGCCAAAAAATATAAACAGCACTAACTTTGATTAATATAAATATTTTAAAACCAGAACATTTTGTTACATCTTACAAAAACAATCCTGATGTAGTTGATGGGAAAGAAAAAGTGCTTTCATGCATTAGACGATTTCAACAAAATACAGCTGCAGAACAAAATTCTAAGTAAATACGAATTGTTTGTCTTTTCACAGGGCTATGATATTTTCTTAAATGGAGTTATTTTAGAACCCTTTATGTTTAGTTAGTAAAAATGAAAGTTTTTCTTTTTCTAGTTTTACATCTGAAGTATCTGATTAAAATTTCCAAGTTCTCTAATTAAAAAAAAATCACTGAAATTATTTCTCCCTACCAGTTTAAGGTTATTTGCTAATAAGCCACTGGACAAGAGATGTGTGAAATGAATAGATGAGGAAAAATGTTGACAGCAAAAGCGAGGTCTGGAGGGTGAAGTTAGTTTATTAGGCCCCGTTTGTCACGAATGGCCCTGCTGCACATATAAAAGCAAATCCCTCTACCTTAGAAGATTAATTCTGAAGGAGGCACTCTTGGGTCAAAGTATACATAAGCGTGTGCCTAATCTCAGAGAAATCAGGCTATTTTCTCACAGCAATTAAGTAGAGGTCTGGGGTTTCACCCACAGTGTATTTAAACACAGGATACAATTAAACCCCAAAGTATTAATATCTTTGCTCTGCAAAATTGCCCAGGAAATAGATTTTGCCCTCTTTCAAATGAAAAGAAAGTCAAATTACGAGAATAACTTGATTCTTTGCTATGTTGCTCGAAGTAAGTATGCTATATTTTTTTCTAATTGCAAATGTCTTAGGTACATAAAGATAGTCCTTTCGTGGGAATAAGGTAAGAATTAGAAACTTTCTAGTTCCTAGAGTGTGATTATTTTTTAAAGAATCTCAGAAGTTTGTATGAAAATGCATTGTTTCCAGAGTGTAATGAAATTTCTGATACTGCATATGTTAAACATCAACTCATTATAACAATCTGAGAACTCACTATTTACGACCAAACAAAATGGCCTAGCTGGAGAGCTTTGCAATCTATGTGAAGAATTAAAAGGTAGATGTAAATCATAAGCAACCAAGAGCTCAGCAAAGTTTTTCTTGATGTTCTTTTAACTCATATACTCAATTCAATCAGGAGCTATTAGTCGGGAGAAAATTATTAACCAGTTAAAAAGCATTCATAGAATAAGATGCTAGATATAAAACCAACAAAACCTCTTTTATTTACTGTGCTTTGATCCCTGACAGGCAAAGATCTTTTAATTTGTACAAAATATAACTTTTGTTTGAAAGTTATACTAAATAAAAGATTATTTTAAGCAGATCTTTAAAAAACATATCATCCCAATAGAAAAAAAACCAGATTGTGCATCTTATTTGATTGTTTCTCCTTTACATGAGAGTAATATTTTACTTTATTGATAGCTCAACTATTGCATGATGTTTTTGAAGGAGGAGTGAGGGAAGGAATTTAGAACTGGGATAAGAGAGAATAGAAAACTATAATTTTTAAATGATATAGCTGAATCAATAGTTTTTATTTGCTTGTTATAGCAGTATAACAAGACAGTTACTAGTATATAGTGCAGTAGGATATCCAGTGAGAAAGCATTTAACTCATGGTACATGAACATATTCTTTTATTAAGAAAATTGAAGGATGAAGTAAAACAGAGTAATACAGATATGGGTCTGTGCATGTGTCTATGAGGGATCTGTGTGTATGTGTGTATTCATATATTTTTTTTCTTACATAAGCCTATTGTTACTTTTAAAAAGGCCTGAATACTTAGATTAAGATAAAGTATACAAGGCAATATCTCCTTAAAATCACACCATACGTAGTTTGGGCTTTTCTGAAATGTTGTCAGATATGTAAGAAGGCCTGTGATGTAAGTTTTACATAGCATTGTTTTAGTAGAACCAATGATTTTAATAGTACTTCTTGCTGACATCACTGGCAAATTGGTCTACTCTGTAACCTTTAAAAGTGCAGCATATCCCAAAATGAGTTACTTATTAAACAAATGTTCTTTTTTTGAGAGTAACTGACCTTTAAATGATTATTTCTCAGCACTTGCAACAAAGAGAATCTCACCTATCACCTTTACACTTTTGATGCTACAGTGAGTGGATTCATAACCTTTTCATAACATGTAACTATGCAGCACAACATGGAATTACAAACTCTAATGAGCACTTTTTCTTTTAAGGAGATGTCCTATTACTTAATGAAATTGTTACAAAACATAGAAGCCAGGAATATGTGTAAAAAAAGTCATCTTTATTTTGATCAATCTGTAGTCACTTTAGAAAATATTCAGAAACATCAATTAGCTATTTGCTGCAATGGCAGTTTTTACTGAAGTTTCTCCCCTGAATTCTAAACTGTGTATGCGGGTGTCCATGTTTGAGGTGGAGGGAAATGATTGTATTTTTTTAAATATATTTTTTAAAAAGTTTATTTAATTATAATTTCTAATTGATATTTTAATGAAAGTTTATAGAGAACTTGGATTTCCATTCATTCATTGTTGCACATTTTCCTCTCTGACCCCTCTCCCCCAGTTCACTTTTTTCTTTGGAAAAACATTTTTTTTTCATTGTTATACAGTGCCCCCATGCCAGTCCACTTTACTATGCAGCTCTTATTCTGGACTCTAGTCATGCCAAGAATACCTAATCATATATTTCTTTTATACAGTTATCTCCTTTTTCTGTTTTAATGCCATGTGCATTATTTATCCCCTCTCAATTACTCCCCAACAGATCTGTTCTGTTTTATACAATATTTGTCTTTTTGTGACTGAGATATTTCACTCAGCATAATGTCCTTCATGGTCACTCATTTTGTCTAATATTTCATGAGTTCTTTGTTTTTCAGTGCGGTGTAATATTTCATTATATATACCACAGCTTCTCTATACATTCATTTGTTGACGGACACTTGGGTTGTTTTCAACTCTTTGCTATTGTGAACAAAGCGGTTATAAGCATGAGTGTTCATATATCTGCTTGGCTGGTGGGTATGGTTTATTTAGGGTATATTCCCAGTGGAATTGCTGGGTCAAATGGTATTTCTATTTCCAACTTTTTGGAAAAGCACCATACTGCCTTCCATAGTGGTTGCACCATTAGGGAAATGATTGTATTTTGAGTGGCTGAGTTTGATCAAAGGACCATTGTCTTTTAGTTCTGATGCTTTTAAAATATTTTCAGGCAATTGAACTAAACTTGCATCTGACTAGCTTGATATCCCCTTTCTACTACTGTACGAGAATGATGGGCTGCATTATCCTATAATGTTGAGTATTTTAAGACTGTGCTTTCCTCAGAAATAGATACTTTGTAAAGATGCAATGAGTATAATCAAGTCATGATTCCCTCTAATTCAATAGAGATGGCAATTATAATCTTTATCCTTCAGGAATCAAATAAAATCTAACATATATTTGAAGAACTAATACTTTCTGAGATATTTTTACTGATGAAAGGAGCAATGTTACTTCAAGTCCTCAATGATCTTTCCTGAAGCAGATAACCTAGTTTACATTTTAGTGGAGCTGATGAATGTAATGGAGATTTCATGATCCTAGTATTTTCCTTCTTCAAGGAAAAAAACCCTGACAACTAATCACCACAATAAACCAAACAAACCAGTATTCCAATATTAAAAAACCTTACAGGAACAAAAATAAGAGTTTATCGATCTGAAGAACTCAAACACTGTAAAAAGCTAGAGTCCAGAACTTATGTATAATTAACTCTAACATTAAGATACAAGCATATGCTTATGCTCAAGCATAAGTCTGCTTTTATAAAGCTGAACTTATTTAGAAAATACCATTTTGAAAAGGTGTTGAACATACAGAAAAATAAATATCAATCCTCCATAGAATAAACATACTTCAATCAATTCTCTCTTTTCTCACCTCTCTTAAAAAAGTTAATATACTATAGTAAATTGCCTAGAAATTGAATATTTTTTCCTAAAATAACTAAAAAAACCCTTTAAATAATTATATCCACTTACAGTTGTCTTTTCTTCTCTGACTTGGTAAGATTTTGTAAAGCATGAGGACAGCCACAGTCCTTCACCAGAGGCATCAAGATTAATGTCTTTAGAAGCATTGGGCTCTAAAAGGAAAATCAAATAATGCCAGGAATCTGAATTATTTGGTTTATTTTCATTTACAAGAAGGCAAATCAGTTATATTATTGACGTGCAATCATAAAGGAAAAAAAAATATCCAGGCCTTGTCCTAAACTGACTTATTGTCAAGACTTCATTAATTGTGGTGACTGATGACAAACAAAACACAGGAAAATCAGTGATAATGGAGAAAATAATCATCAAGGGTTTTTATGTCTGTAAACGATTTACATTCTCGAAATTGAATACTTATGGTGAGTGAAACTCCTTCAGCATCTACCATACCTCAGTCAGCTCTCAGCTCTGAGTGCCTTCAGCAAGCCCAGACAGAGCCTCTGGTCTTTTTCTCTCACCATTCACTTGGTTTCCTCAAGCTCTTCCCTGCCTGCAATGTGCCTATTAGAAATCTGAAAACCAAATTCACTTGCAGTCTCTCAAGTGCCTGATTATTTTGTCGTACTCCTCTCCTCCCTTAACAATCATTCAGCTTCCATATACTATGTGCCCTTTAACAGCCAGCTCCTGTGAAACAGTTGTGAAGTTTATTTTGCACTTATCAATACAATGTAAACCAGCATGGGCTTACCTCCTTGGGGTTAGTGAACCCATGTTGTCTGTGAGCACAGACAGTGCTTTGGCCCCAGATGTGACTGGTTAACTGTACAAGCAAGGAGGATAAAGCCACATAACAATACTTCATTCACCAAGGAAATCTGCAGTGGATTACAGCTTCTCTATGGCTAAGTCTGGTCTTAATTTATTGCTTTTATTCAGTTTTCAACCACAAACGAGCCCCTTATGAGTCATTCAATATGCAGAATTGACAACTCTTTTTATCTACTTGAAAAATATTTTTGGATAATAATCTATGGTTACAAAATATTTTAAGCAGTTAGAATAGTTATATTCTTTCAATGCTTAATGATGCAATATCCCCTGTAAAAATGGAATGCCAAGCAATCTTGTAGTTTTACATACAGTATTTATAACAACCGGGTAATTTGGCCCTATAGCAACACAAATTTTAAAAAAAACACACAAAAATTAACCCGGCACATTTTTTTAGAAATGTCTTTTAAAGACATTTTCAAACTCTTAAAATGTAGCTCAGGAGAAAATTAGGATTCAGAATGTCTATATGTCCTATAGACATTGGATATTTTTTTTCTAAAATAACTAAAAAATATAGATGAAAAAATAATTTTGTATAAAAGTATAAATGTATACTATTTTTTACATCTATAAAAAGTATAGATGAAAAATAATTTTGACAAATCTTTTGTTTTATTTATAGATTATTATGTTTAAAAGAGCACATTTTAAAACACCCTTCAGAAGGAGAAAAAAGTACAGCTCTTTCTGAAGGCACAAAGGAGAGTTCACATACTATTTGTATTTTACATGTCAAACCAAAATGTTTGGATAAGTTCGCCATCAAACATATCCTTTTAATTTATATTCTGAATTAATGTTCACATTTTTTTTGGTGTGTGTATCTTTTTTTGTTAAGGTCAGTGTGAATGTGCTTCAGTGCAACTGGGCATGGAGCAGAACTCGAGAACTGATTCATCAGTTACTTAGAACTACTTTGGAAACCAAAACTAGGCTGAAAAGATATCCTACACATTTCACAAGTGGCAAGTGCCAGCATCACAGCTTGCCATTTTAGTTGCACGTTTTCTAGTATTGCCAATCAGTGACCCTGTAACTGAAAACGGAACTCATGTAAATCAGATGGAATCCATTTTACAAACGGAGACAATGGAAGCAGTGTGGTTGATGTTCTCTGAGATGATGGAATTCCCTTTGCATTGCTTCAGATTAATTTAAACCGTGGCTGCACACGCTTTATAACTTTCCTCTTAGCAGAATTTGAGCACTTTCAGACTCATTGATACTAAGGGATTCTTCCCATTGCAGAATGAACTCCCAGTAGATAAACAAAGGAAAACATTCAACTGAGGTACTTGCCGTGTTTTCCTCATTAACGGCTACAGTGTCTTGAGCAAGGAATGAGTGTTTGGGGAAAAACAATCTTGGCATTAACAAGAAAGGACATTGCTTTTACTAGAAAGAACACTATGGTTTTCTAAAACATCTCCCTTTAAGTGCCAAATGTAAATCATCTTGTTTTTTGTGTTGTTTTTTTCTTAAAAAGAAAGAAATCTGAATCCATATTATACAAGTGCTTCAGATGGGAGAAACTATATAAAAGTGCATTTACTTGCAATAGAAAAATAATGAACTGTATCCCTTTGGTTAGTTAAGTAATTATTGCTTCTTTATAGACTCATATGCTGTTTGGCTTTCATCATAAAAACAGGTGGGGTCTCATGCTTATTCTTTATAGGTTTGGGGATTTTTAAAAATCAGTCATTTTGCTTTAAAGATTTCTTTACATCAATCATTATTCTTGTTATTTAGAACTTGCTGTCACAATCTGCCTTTAATCTGGTAGCTTGTTTTCATTATCTTATTATGTGTTCTAATGAGGGTGTAGAAGGTAAGAGAGATGGAAAACCAGACCAAAAAAAAAAAAGTACCAAATTAAATGTCACTTGACACTTTGCTGAAATAATTTATATTAGAATAATTTCATTAACAATGAGATTGTAACCTTCTGTTATTTATTTCAAACATATTAAAATATGTATAAGAAACAACTTTGAAAACAGATCATAGCGATTTGAGATTATAGCAACAAAAAAGCAAACAGCCTCATTAGCCTGGAAAGAAATAGTTTCTAATCACCAGTTAGAAGAGTCAATAGCACATAACAATCAACAGTTATGATTCAGTATGCACACAATTCCCAAAGATTTTGTGCATCCTATCTGATCCATTTAGTACACTTGGATCTGCACAAAAGACACTACCCTGTGTTTCCAGATCATGCTCTCATTTCTCCTTCTTCATCCTGCCAAGCATTATACGTGAAGAGAGAGTGGGAGGGTCATTTAACAATGAATTTCCCCACTGTATAACCATTACAAAGCGATCCAGGCTAAATAACTTGTTGTTTTCTAAGTCACTGTGCAATTTCAAGGTTTTAATGGTCCTTAAAATATAATACCCTGTGTCATTTATTTCCTGACATGAAAGCTCATGCCAGCCTTTGGAATTCATGTAAAACAAGTGGTTCAATATGATTTGAAGAGAGAATGAAAACTTGATAAGCAATTAATCTACCCTGAATGCTTTCTAAATGGCTGTGCCTTTCCTTACTGATTTTTTTTAAAATACTGAGTTATTCAAAAGAAAATCAAATAACACCTATATCCAAATCTTTCTGTAGCACATTTGCTTGAATGACACCCATATACACTGAGGCAGGAAAGCCTGAACATTTGAATAATTTTAAAAAGAAAACTGTTTCTGATTGAATAGTAACCTGATTTTTATACCCACCCTGTGCCTGCAAGCTATCGCAGAAGGGAAAGATCTGAACCGGAAAACTGAATAAATGAGCATAGAGAAGAGGTCGTAGAAAAGAGGCTGATTTACTAACAGGATAATCTTACTAATGGCACTTGGTTTGCAAAAAGAAGTTGTCCTTACCTGACCGTTAGAAGTAGAAGCGTAAGGATTAAGACAGGTGAGAAGCATCATTGAGATTTTAAGTTTCAGTTACATAACAAAGCTGAGTGATTGATGTCTGCCAGGCAGTGTATCACCAAGGAACTGAGGCAGACCATAGAGAAGACTTACTGGGCAAAGTTATATTGTCGAAGAAGCACTGGGTAAGCAGAAGAGGCCTGTGTCAGAGGACCATGCACCACATGTGAGTTTCAGATAAAGGAGTCAAAGAGTTGAAAGAAATGTATCTCAGTGGTTAAGTGTGTGATCAAAAGTGTGTGATACCAGCAGCTGAAGCAGAGGGTCAGGAGTTGAGGGCAACAGGTGAGAACAAAGCAAACAAAAAAGATGTGGTTTCCCTGCCCCCATTACATTATGTATCTCTCCCTCAGCTGGCGGGTGCAGTGCACAAATGACAAATCCATAGTGATAGAAATCAATGAACGGTTGAAGAGTGATCAATGGAATTAATAGAGACAGTGAACTAGTCAGAAAGCTAGCTCTTGAGTACCTGCAGAAGCATTTCCAGCAGCCTCTGAACACCAGGATACTTCGAGAGACATTCTTTGTAGATAAATGATAACCATTCCAAAAAAGACAAGCAAGTAATCTGATAGAATGATATCTATGTCTAAGACTGGGACCGAAATAGGGCTTTTTTTTCTGTTTTGGACTAGTGGATCTTATTTCTTGCTAAGGAAGTAGTACCAAAACTACCACTGTTGAGCCAACGTCATGGAATATTGACGATAGGACAGAGGAAGGAGTTCTGGTGGCTGAGTGGTAAGGAGTTATGCTGCCAACCAAAAAGTATGTGATTTACTATTCACTATTTTTGAAAACACACTGGAGAGTCAGCTATGAGTTGGTTCCAACATTGTCCAGAGTACCTCTACCTCATAGCATTTCCATGGCTATATATTGTAACAATAACAATGATGGTACAGAGAGAGCTACATTGGCCTAGTGGACAGAAAGTTATGCTACCAAGCCCACAGTGGGTGATTTTAATCTGCGGCCATCAGGCCTGGTACAAATTGTTCTTTTGTCAAACATTCTTCTAGGTGGTATAGCGCTGGTCTGTGCATTGCTGTAAAGAGGTTGCTGTGATGCTGAACATTGGGACACTGATGTGCCAAATGTGATAACGGTTACCCATGGTGGACAGTGTTTGCTGGAGCTTCCCGACTAAAACAAGACTGGAAGCAGGAGTGGCATCCACTTCTGAAATGGCTTGCCTCCGGAAACACTGTGTACAAACAGTGCTCAGGCCTTTCATTCATAGGGTCGCTATGAGTCATCTACGACTCGACGGCCCCTAACAACAACAACAACATACATCATAACAGTAGCAGACTACTTCATATTTCTTGTGAGGAGATACTAGAGAATTTGAACCTCTGACTTTTTCAGTTTTGCAGTCAAGCATTTAACTTCTGTGCCACCAGGGATCCTTAGTGAAGGAAAGCTAGAGAGTAAAGAACTTTGTAATGTCACACATATTAGCTAAGTATGATATTTGCATGTCTACATCACTCCACTGGACACTTGGTAAAGCACACAGGCTTCATGCAAGATGCTAACTTACTCAAGAATGATAACATTGATTGCCCAAGTTCCAAGTTTGAGAACATGTACCCGGATGCTAAATAGAAACACCTGAACGAGGGTGTGTCAAAATCAACATTCCATCACATTTCTGGTACCCAGCAAAGCCCGGCCTCATTGGTCTACGGCAGTCCCGGTCAGCCAGGTGAGCACAACATGCCTATCATCTGAACTGGGGTAGTCTCCGATTTGAGGACTGCCAAGTAACCCAATTTTAGAATAGCACAAATTTTAATTATGTGTTTCATTTAACTGGCACCTGTCCTTGGAGGCTGTCATTAAAATATAACAAGCTATCATGTGGCAACTATTATTAACTATGATTTAGAGAGAGGCAAAAAAAAAAAAAAAAGGAAAGAAAAAAAGATAGGTTGAGAGATTTTAGAATGGTGGAATTGAAGTCCAAAGATTCCATTGGTGAAAAAGTATGTCAATGACCTGACGAAGTCGTTAGGTGCTGTCAAGTCAGTTTGACTCATGGTGACTCCATAGACCACTGAAAATATTGGTGCATCATCCTGTATAAGTCCCATGACCATTTGAGGTTTGAACATTGTAATCATAGGGTTTTCACTAATTGGCTTTCAGTAATGGATCCTGATACTTTTATCCCAAATGCTTTAGTTTAGGGTCTCTGTAGAACCCAGGTTAGCACCATAGCAACACACAAACCTACACTGACAGATGGGTTTGTAGTTGTGCATAAAGTGCTTGCTGCTGTGTTGTTGTGCTCCATCAAGTTAGAACTGACCCATAGATGACCCTCCAGAAGGTTTTTAGAGACAATAAATTACAAGGGAGGAGACTGCAGAGCAACTGGTGGATTTGAGGGAAGTACTTAGATTTAAACTCTGGCCTTCTGCATAGAATATGAGAATTCTGCCAGCGAACCTTTTAGGAAATACTTTGTTCTCTCTCTCTTTGTGGCTGAGTTAGGACAGGCTCCTGACTGACCCTCCACTGGACTTGTGATACAGTAAACTACATAAGAGATAATTATCCATCTTTCCTCTATGGAGTCACTGGGAGATTAGAATCTCTAGAGAGGCTATGCCTTTGGATTAGAGTGAAACTCCCCATGGAATACACCACCTAAAACTCCAATTTATTCAGTCTCCTGTGCTTGTGTCTGAATCCACTAAGTATGCAACTCATTTCTTTGACATTTCACATTGTTATAAGATCCTACAATTCCTTTCCTATTCCCACAGAGAGGGAAAAATGCCTTCAAAGAAAAGAGATTCTGAGAATGAACCAGTTTGTACAATAAGTTCTACCAACTTAAACATCTCATTCTATTGGCTTTTGCAGTTAGTTTGCTGAAAAGGGGACATTTTGAGGCGTGAAAAAAAATTAAAATATAGATAAAACAATGTAGATGAGATGATAACCCTTGATATTGGATAATATCACATGAGGGTTCATTACATTGCCCTGTATACTTTTGTAGAAATGTGAAATTTCCATTAAAAAAGTTAAAAGAAATTAAATTTAGAGTAAGTGTTTAAATGTTTGTACATATCTCTGTGGGCAAATTAATTTCTTTTGTACTGCAAATTTGTTCACAAACTGGTGAATAGACCATTTTAAATTAACTATATTCTATCTCCCTATGTATATCCATGGTTCCACTGTAATAGTTCTCCTAAAAATGGGAAACCAAATCCGTATATTTTTGGTCTCAGTATTCACAAGGAGTCTTTTTATAACAGCCCTAGGTTTCTAGACTAAATGCCAAATATGTTTCCCGTTTAGATCAAATTTAGCTTTAACTCAAATAATTAGCCCTTGCTTCTAATTCTAATGGAAATGTAAGACTTTTAGCTATTCAGTGATAGTAGCACTATTAGGTACCATGGCTAACAGTGATTTATAGGAAATAATTAACAGACTGTTTCTGCTGTAAAAACATGCAGGATTTGTCCTAAACCAAAGGCAAAACAATAATAAAAACTATTGCCTTTTAACCTTTCCATGAATTTAAATAAAAAATGTGTACTGCAATTACACATTAATAAGGTCTGGTAAGCTTGCACGAATATTTTACATTCATCTGTACTTCATCAGACAAGTTCATGACCTCGGAAGAATTACTACAGCTCCTGCAGTTCTTAAGCCTGCATGGCGAAGGACACGAAATATTTTTTGATTAGGAAATTTTACTAGAATTGACAGAAACAAGAAAACACACTCTGGTATTGAGTACATGTGCTCAAATTAGCAAACCAAAAACTAAAAATATTGAATGAATTGACTTTTATTCCTCCAGGAACCTTAAAAAGAAGCAACTAAAGAGAGATGATTATAACACTATGAGTTTTAGGTTGAATTTCCAAAACTGAAGCCTTACTTTCCACATTGTGCTTGGAGGTTCACACAAAAGGGAACCCTACACTTCATTTCAAAAATTTATTATATGATAATGACAAAGAGATTCTGCTTCTCTTGTTATATTTTTTGTATCAATTTTAGAAGTGTTGTAGAGTACCTTTCCCTAAATTTCCTATTGAATGAATGGTGTGAAAGCCATCACTGTTTAGAATATCAGAGATCCCACAAAAGCCATGAAGTAAGTCCAGTTGTATCTCTATCACCCAGCCTGAGAAAATTCCATCCACAGAGCTGATTCATGCTACTTCTTTGGATCTGCTACTGGCAGCACAATAAGGGATGAATGAAATAAGCACTCAGCAGCTGAATGCCCTTAAAGACCACTTGGAAACTTTATTTGGTGCCAAATAAAGTGACCTGCCAGTGTCAGCTGCGGGAAGCATATTGTACTGGGCTCGGCAGTCTGTCCCAGAAGCCTATTCATTTCTGAGGAAATTTTCAGGTATTGAATTTTAATCCATGATGCCCAATTATAATTTGGGACCCTTTTACATTAGAGACTGGCTACACCCTATTTGGCAATTAAACCAGAGCTGGCTAATACATGATTTTAATTTCCGGAAAGCAGGTGCTCCATTTGGTCAGTCACCAATCTCTCATTTCCCTTCCCTCTTTAGCTTAAACTATTTGTATTTTTACCCTCCACCCCTTTCTCCAAGCATTCACTCCATGTTCGATTATTTCCCTGCTTCAGATTACAGGGATTCCTACAAGCTTCGTTTAAAAGAGTTTACAAGTTATCTTTTAAATTCATGTTTTAGGTGTCTGTCTGACCTTCACTTTGTATTAATTTATTATATTGCTTTTTAAGTCTTGTTTATAACATTAACTAACATTTAAAATTATTAAGTCAGACGTTCCAGGAACAATTATTCAGTTTGTGTTTATTTTCTTCATCTCCTATTTTTAACAAGTTAAATTAAAGATCTCCCTAAAAATTTAAAAGTCAGCCTGGTTGAGAATTTTTTGTGACATTTTTAACTGATGCTTTATTGCTGAAAATAATTATTTGCAAGAGTACCAAATAATATGAAAAATAAAAAAGCTCAAATACAAGATGCCTGATTTGGTGAAAAAATATCAAAGAAGTCAAATCCTATTTCAGGATTCCCTCAAAACACTCACACATACATACGCTTAGTTCTTTTGAAATAGCTTTATGCATGAATGTGTATAAGCAAATAACAAAATAAAAGAAGAAAAAAATCCCCAAACTATTGCCCATGAATTGTCTCTGACTCATAGAAGCCCTATATGACACAGTAGAGTTGCCCATATGTTTCCAAGGTGGTAATCTTTACAGAACCAGACTGCCACATCTTCTATGAATGGCTTGTGGGTTTAAACCACTGACTTCCTCCCCCCCCCCCAATCCAAAAAACTTTATCACAGATCTGGGAGAGCAGAGTAAATCTTCTCAAAAACTTTCTCCACCATGGACATTTTGGTTCCATACTCAGTGCTAGGGTTCCTTAAGCAAATATCAGTAAAGCCAAAAGAAAAGAAATAGGAAACAACTTCAATTTGTGCCAGTAGTGACTGCTTCTTTTTACCTTCTTTTGTTGTGAATGAGCTACAGAATCTGCTCTGTGCATTTATACACAAGAAACACAAAATACTGCTGTAATACTGTGGCTGTGATTACCATCAGAAAGGTGAAATTAAACCTTTAGTGGTAATGGGCAGACCTAAAATAGGTTCGAAATCATTGGTAAGGTTCAAAAAGGAATAGGAAGAAGAAATTAGAACAGGTAAAATAAGAGTTATGAAAAAATAAGGTTAGGAAGGAAATGGAGCAAGGGAAAAAGAAGTACTTCTGTTGGGGATTGGCTATTGGAGTGCCACCATCAATTGATTTAATCCAGCCATCAGGGTAACTTTTGGCTGACTGAAACCACAGGCCCCTCTGCTGCTTGTCTGGATGCCCCTGCAAACTCTCACATAATTAGCTGAGGATTAGAAATACTTGATAGCTTTCAATGGGAACATGTGCAAAGATTTCTTTTAAAAAAGAGCAAAGCAACCAAATTCTGGGTTTGAAAACCAAAACTCCAGCACTTTGCTTAACAACAGGGTTTATTAAATATTCTAATTAAATAATTAGCTCTTTTAGACTGTAATAAATAATTTCATTTAAACAAGTCTACAACAGTGTCTGGAAGTGTTCCTTCAACTATGTTCCAAGAAACATCTCTATTCTGCTAGATATTCACTGGTATTAAGAAAATTCAGGCTCATCAAAGGTATTTCAAAACATTGCTAACCCTAGTTTCCCACTGGGGAAGTGACTGTGTTTAGTTACCATCTTAGAGGCACTAGGAAATAATAAAGTGAAAAAAATGTTTAGTTTTGTTGAGCCCAGATGTGATGTTAGACAAAAAGTTGGCTTTTTTAGCCAGTTAGCCTCTGGTTTCCAACTACCTTAACTGCAAACATATGGTTTTGCAAATCAGCATCAGCTGTGAAACTAGAATAAGAGAAAGAGCTCTTCCCACATTGGGTAGCAAAACTTGAGGTGAGCAAGGCTTGCAGCAGCAAGACCCTAGTGAGAGCAAGACCCTAGTGGTGGAGAGATTGTGGCATCGCTATGGAGAAATTGGCAAGATGTGACCTGAGGCTTCTTGCACTTGTGCTGGTTACAGTTAAAGGTTTGCTGTTCTTGTCAGATGTTTGAAGGAGAAGCTAACTTATAACTGCTCTGAGGCAAACCTTGCTGGATGATTTGGTTATACTTACAATGAGGCAAACCTTGCTGGATAATTTGGATTTGACTGCTGAATTGAAACCAGAGCCTGGAATGATTAAGAAATTGTACATTGGAGCTGTTGGGCAAAAACCTGCACTTATGAGATATTCTTTGCTTGCCCACTCACTCCCCTGATAAGCCCCATTGTTGGTATATAAACTGTGAGTCTGTTAGTCAACACTGAATAAACGCTGCTCCAGTTCTAGAGACTGGGGTACAGGCTCTTTGTCTGCTTTCTGCTCTGGGGCAGTGAAGGGCTGTGCTATTCTCACTCCCTCTGGCCCTTTCAGACACATGCTCATGGCCTTGTGTCCCAGTGTCCTGTTTGGAACTATTAAAACACTAGAATTTTATAAAATAATTTCTTTATAAAACTTTCGTCCCCAATGTGACGCTTTAAGTAATTTTCTTTCTCTAGGACATGACACCATAATATTGTATATGCCCAAGATAGTAGTTAAACTTTTTTTGTTAATTTTGCTCTTGTTTTGAAATGTAGAACTAGCTGAAATGAGTGGAAGGTGCTATCTTTGCGAGTAGTAATATTAGGGCTCAGGAAATTTGTTTAATGTGCGGTTAATTAAATGAGATGTAAGCATTACACCAAATGGTGCTAATTTTTGTTTTTCCTATTTACTTTACTCCCATCAGACTAAGCACCTTAAAGGCAGGATCCATATTTTCTTTTCCATTGTGTCTGAGTTCTTGCATCAGCCTTGGCATATATTGCAAGCACTCAGTAATTTTGTTTGAATAAATAAATGTACACTATTGTAGACATCTTATAATCTATGAACATACAACATTAGAATGTGACTTTAAGAAAATAATGGTTTGGCCTCAAAGTAAAAATAACAGAAGTAAAAGTGAGAATAACTAAATTGAACTGATCTTTAATAGCTTTGTCAGAAGCCAATAAATTCCTCACCAATTACACTATTGTATGATGCTTCATTGCTCCTGGTAGCCGGTCTATTTGAAGTCAATGTTCATTCTACTCTATAATTTTTCAATTTGTTTTTAAGTCTTTATATCTTCAATTATCTTCCAACAGCTATTTCTTACCTGCCATTTACTTTGTGTTGAACGACTTCTTAAAAGCAAAACTAACAGTGAACAACATCATACATCATAATACGTCCAGAAAGCATGAAAAGTCAAGAAACATAGCAAAGACAGGAGAGAGGAGAATTTTTCATGTAAAAGAGGTAATAAAGCTAATATGTTTCATGTATTTGGTAAATATTTGTTGTTGTTGTTGATTGCCATTGAATTGAGCACGACTCATAGTGACCCTGTGAACAAAGGACCTGAAGCCTTTCTATAACTGTCATCATTTCTCAAAGTTCATCGAGAAGAGATTGAGATTGTACAGAGCTTTAGTTTGCTTGGCTACACAGTCAACACTCTTGGCACCAGTAGCCAGGAAATTAAAAGGTGCATTGCCATGGGAAAGTCTGCTGTTAGGGACCTCTCCAAAGTACTGAAGAGCAATGGTGTCTCTATGGAGACTAAGGTGCGTTTGATACAGGCCATGGTCTTCACAATCACTTGTTATGCATCAGAGAGTTGGACAATGACCAAGGAGGATAGAAGGAGAATTGATGCCTTTGAGCTGTGGCGCTGGAGAAGAGTATTGAGAATATCATGGACTGCTAGGAAAACAAACAGATTTGTCCTGGAAAGGGTTAAACTGGGTGGCTCCTTGGAGGCAAGGATTCTGAGGCTCTGTCTAACATACTTTGGACATGTTGCAAGGAGGGACAGGTCCTTGGAGAGGGACATCATGCTTGGGTGGGTGGAGGGACGGTGCAGGAGAGGAAGGCCCTCTATGAGGTGGATTGATTTAGTGACTGGGATAATTGGGATGGGAGTGTCAGAGACGGTGTGATTGGCACAGGACAGAGTGGAGTTTAGGGCTGTTGTACATAGGGACGCTATGAGTCGCAAGTGACTCGATGGCACATAACAACAACAACAACATCGAATTTCAAAATGCCTATTCTATAGCAAAGGGATCTCTGCCGGCTTAGTAGTAAGGAGTTGTTCTTCCTACATGGTTAGAACCCACCAGCTGCTATGAGGGAGAAAGATCTCTGAAAATCTGCTAGAAGATCTGCTATGAGTTGGTCTGATTCAAAGGTACACAACATATAAATACATTCTATATTATTGAGGAGCTTTGTGGCATAATAGGTTATGTTCTGTTGTGCTAGCAGAAGTTTCAATCCTTCAGCGGCTCCAAGGAGAAGAAGAAAAAGAAAAAGAGAAAAGAAAAGGAAAGGAAAGAAAAGAAAAGAAAAGAAAAGAAAAGAAAAGAAAATCCTCTATTTTTATTTGCAGCCTTAGAAATCTGGGAGGAGGGTTGTCATGAGTCAGAATGAACTCATCAGCAGTGGGTTGGGTTGGGTTTATTCTGCCCTAGGGCATAGTGAATAATGTACTGAGAATTCAAGGTTGGAGAGAAAAAAAAATATCAAATAGTTACGCTGTAGACAGATGAAGAATTATATTACTTTTGTTGTTGTTCTGTATTGTCAGTTTGGCACTGACTCATATCTGAGGCTCAAGTGGGTTTTCTGAGACAGCAAATTATAGAGGAGGCGATTACCCATCCATGTTCTGTGGAGCAGCAGGTGGATTTGAAGCAACTACCCTTGTTTGGCAGCATGATGCCTTATGACTACGCTGCTAGAACGCTCTACTAGATACTCTAAATTCAACCTAAGAAACCTGGTGGTGTCTTGGGTTAACTGTTGGACTGCTAACAGAAAAGTTAGTGGTTCAAATGCAGCAGCAACTCTAAGAGAGAAAAATCTGCCTCTGTGCAAATTGATAGCCTCATATACAGTCATAATATGGGTTAGGATAAACTGAAAGGAATGGATTTGAAATATACCCGATGCTCTAGAATGTCTTGCTATTCTTAATGCAATAAACTGGTGTGCAAATAGCTTTTCAATCTATTATGCTCTGTTTTTAAAAGAATTCATGTCTTTGATCTTAATAATCTGTCAAATTTCCTTAAGCTGTTACACGTTTTGTAGATCTAGACAAAACCACTAAATATGGTTTTTGTCACATAAAATTCATATCTATATTTCAGTTATGTGGGATCAAAGCAAGAATTGTTCAAAAGTTCACCCAAAAAAGATTTAAATCAATAGTCAACTATTATTTTTCTCTCCCTCCCAACTATTCTTCATGGGCCAAATTTGGCCTGTTGCATCTTTTCCTAAATAAAGTGAAACTGGAATACATGGATTCTTATTTGCTTATGTGTTTTCTGTGATTGTGTGCTACAACTATTTATTTTGGAAGCTGTGACAGGGATTGTATGACCCACAAATTCAAAACTACTTACTATATATGCAACTTTTTAAAGAAATAATATGCCAACACGTAATATTTTGGGGAAAATGCTTTGAGCTGTCATGTTGGAGAATAATGTTGATATTCCATGATCTGCGAAAGGAACAAGTCTGTCTTGGAGCAAGTGCAACTGGATTTTTCATAAGATGCAAGGCTGGTGAAACTTCCTCTCACATATTTCGGTTACATTTTTAGGATGTCTTTTTTAAAAAAAGACATCACATATGCACACCCATGTTTATTGTGGCTTTGCTCACTATAGCAAGGAGTTGGAAACAACCTAAGTGCCCATCAACAAATGAATGGCTAGAGAAGCTGTGGTATATTCACAAAATAGAATACTATGCTGCATTGAAAAACAAGGAACTCATGCAATATTATTCAAAGTGGGTGACTCTGGAGGACATGCTGAGTGAAGTATCTTAGTCACAAAAGGACAAATACTGCATGGTGCCATTGTTGTAAACAGGACTGACCTTGGGTTGGGGAGAGACTGAGAAAGATGGGTTCAATAATGTATACTGCATTGAAACAGATGAGGAAGAAAACTGTTTAAAAGGGATATGTGATTAGGTATTTTTGTCATGATAGGAGTCTAGAGCAAAAGCTACATGGTGGAGTGGAGGAGGAGGTGGAGTGGGGTAGGGTTTGTAAAACAATGAAAGAATTTTTCTTTTTTTCCCCAAGAGGGTAGTGTACTAGGGGGGAGGGTTAGGATGGGAGAAAAGTGCAACAGTGAATGAATGGAAATCCAAAGTCTCTGTAAATTTTTACTGAAATTAATAATAAATTTAAATTAAAAAAAGACATCATGCTGGGTAAGATGAAGGGTCAGGCAGAGACCTTCCACAAGATGGACTGAAACAGTGATTGTAACAATGGGTTGGAGCATATCAGAGACTTTGAAGATGGCACAGGATAGGGCAAGGTTCAGATTTGTTTATAGGATCACTATAAACTTATAATCAACTCAAAGGCACCTAACAACAGTAGCAAGAGTATTTTTGTCATGATCGATGTAATAATTTTAGTAAGAACAAAATAGCACATAACTGGGGAGGAAAATTTAACATACATCTTTATATGTTATTTTGTGCCTATATTTGAATATGGTGGTAATAATATTCTGGGAATTCTTATTTTAAGAAGTCATTTTCTATACTTTTAAAGATCTGAATCAGTGACAGTTGGAATTCCAAACAATTTTCCATTGCTCTTCTTTTATTTAACATCTCTAAGTATAGTCATGTTTAAAAAAAAAACACACCCACAAATCTGGAATGATGATGCTTTCTAATAATCTTTTTCATGCTTGGAACATAGCCTGTGGCCCTAAATGATAACTGTATCTGGGTAATTATCTCCCTTTAACAGTCACGTCCTACATAGAATAGGACTAAATGTATATATAACCAATAGGGTCTTGCAGAAATTATGAACTTCTGAATCTAAGACATACACTGAGGCTTCCATCTACCTGTGTTTCATTGACTATGCAGAGACATTTGTGGATCAAAACAAATTGTGGTTAACCTTGAGGAGAATGGGAATCCCAGAACTTGATTGTGCTTATGTGAAACCTACACTTGGATAAGGAAGCAGTCGTCAGAACAGAGCAGAGAAACACTGCATGGTTCAAAATCAGGAAGAGAGTGTGTCAGGGATGTGTCCTATCTCATATGTTTTCAATCTATAGGCAGAACAGATCATTCGGGAGGGTGGACTTTATAAAGAGGAATGTGGCATCAGGATTAGAGGAAGACTTATCAACTACCTATGATTACATTATGCAGATAACACAAATTTGCTTGTTGAAACTGAGGCAGACCTGAAGTACTTGCTGCAGAAGGCCAAGCACTATAGTCTGCAATATGGATTGGAGTTCAACATCAAGAAGATAAAGATTTCTCACCACTGGGCCAACTGGCAGCATCATGATAGATGGAGAAGAGAATGAGATTGTTAACAGTTACAGCTTGCTTGGCTCTACAATCAACACTCTTGGCATCAGCAGACAGGAAATTAAAAGACACATTTTATTGGGAAAATCTGCAGTCAGGGGCCTCTCCAGAGTACTGAGGAGCAACTATGTCAGTCTAGAGACCAAGGTGCATCTGATCTAGGCCATGGTCTTTGCAATTACTTGCTATGCATCAGAACGCTGGACAATGACTAAGGCTGACAAAAGAAGAATTGATGCTTTTGAGTTGTGTGCTCGAGAAGAGTCTTAAATATACCAAGAACTTCTAAGAAAATAAATAGGTCTGTCTTGAAGAAAGTGAAATCAAGTTTCTCCTTGGAGGTTAGGACTTTTGAAGCTCTATTTCTCATACTTTGGGCATGTGGCCAAGAGGGACTGATCTTAGCAAAAGTACATCATGCTCAGAAGGGTTAAGGGACAGCACAGGAGAGGAAGACCTCGGATGAGATAGGTTGATAGAGTAACTAGGCCGATGAGGCTATCCTCATTGGGGTCAATGAGACTGGCTCAGGACAGGGCAGGTTTCAGAGCTGTTGTACATAAGATCACTATGAGTTGCAATTATAACAACAACAACCACAGCATTTTTTTTAAATTTATTTTTATTTTATTCTTTTGTGTATGTCAAATCTGATCTGACTGGTTCAGGAGGAGATTGTCCCTCTTTCTCCAGCAGTGCATCTGGTGAATTCGAACTGCATGCCTCTGGGATTGCAGTGCAGCTTCTTGCCACTATGCCACCAGACATCCCTAACAAAAGCTTTTTGCCAACATTAATAAGAGATGAGATATTCTGCCATCACTTTTGTGAATACGCCATCTTGGAAACACACCCTCAAGCTCTTGTCAAGCCTTAAGATGATGTAGTTAATATCAACACTTTGGCATTACCCTTTTGAAAGACCCTTACCCAGATGAAACCAGCTAGGCCATATCTGAATTACTGACCCAGAGAAACTATGTAATAATAAATGTTTACTGTTTAAACTACTACTCTTTGGGGTACTGGCAATGTAGTGCCTTACATATTGGGATACTAGCTGAAAAAGTCAGAAGTGTTAATCCATTAACTTCTCTGAGGAAGAAAGATAGGCAGTACCTTTCTATAAAGATTTGCAGCTTGCGGAACTTTATAGAGGGTTATACATAAGTTGGAATCAATTCCATGGTAGGGGCTATGTTTACTTGTTTGTTTGTTGCTATGCAGCTATAAATAATTAATACAATGTATAAAAATATGTGTTCTCATCTTAAGCACCTTGTGTTTGAATCCTGAACCTACTGCTTAGTAGATGTGTAACCTACTAGTGTAAATGTTGTTGTTGGTGGTGGTGATTGCCTTTGAGTCAAGCATGACTCATAGCAACCCTGTGAACAAAAGGCCTGAAGCCTTCCTGTAACTATTGTCATTTATCAAAGTTCACAGAGTTTCCAGAGACATGCTGTTTAGGAAGTGGATGCCACTCCTGCTTCCACTAGGATAAATATACTTAACCAATGTATTCTAACTTTCTATATACAAAATGGGTAAAAAATTGTTTCTGTTTTATTGTGCTACTGTGAAAAAGTCAATGAGGAAATGAATGAAAAAATTTCCTGGAACATCAAACAAAAAACTCAAACCCACTGCTGTCAAATAGATTTCCACTCATAGCAACCTTTCTCTGCAGCCATCTTTCCCTTGGAAAAACTAATGAATTCAAACCAGCAAAGACTTTGGGCCTTTTGATTAGCAATGCGACACTCTTTGGACCACATCACCAGAACTGGGACAGAGCAATGACTAAATAATTGTTAAAAATTATTTACCTTTATCATCATTATTAATTCCAAATAACCATCTAAAATTTGTATACCCTTTCTGGGAGTTGGGGAACAGTAGAGGGGGCAAGGCACTGAGTGAATGCATATTAGAATTTTACAGCAGTATTATTCTATATCTCAGAATTTATAAAAATTAAAATACTTTAAAGAAGAGTGGCAGATTATTAAAGCAAGTAACTAAGAAGGGAAAGTATTGTCAGTATGCTAAGAAACAGATTGGATACATATTAGAAATTGAAAAACAGGCTATTACTCAAATGCATAGGTAAAAACTATATAGCTCAACCTAAAGCACACATTTTTAAAAACAAAATGACAAATGTAATTTTTTGGTCTAATTCGCTAAAGCCTAAACCATACATACCATTTTTAGTACAAATAAAAGATAAATAGCAAAATAATGTGATTCTTTGCAGATTGTTTGAGTTATCTAACTCTTCTTTAATCCAAGGGATTATTGAACAAAACCAATGTTCATTCAAACACACTTATGAAATCTGTTGTGGATTACCAATATCATCAGTTAAACCTGTTTCAAATTTATTGCTTTCATTCAGGTTAAATAATAAAAGGGTCCTGTTGTTCCACCACATGTATATACATGAATTTAGCTTTCATCATTCTCTACAAGTTTAATCCCGTGATTTATGTTTTTTTAACGCATATTCAGGGAATATGTTGAAGAAACTCATCCAGACAGACAGAAGAGCTAGATAAGATTAATAAAATGTGTGCAGGATTTAAAGCTGGCTGATTTGATTTGGAGTAAGTTAAAAGGAAGGGGAAAATGTTACACTGTTAACCCTCCTTGAGGTTCTAATAATTTTAATGACTTTAGCAAAAGAGAGCAGATCAAGGTCAAGAAAGTTCAGAGACAATGATTCCTGTTTCTAGAAAAAATATTCCACAAAAGAAAACCCATTTCTTCAGATTTCTTTATCTTTTTTTGACAGTGTTAAATTCTATTATATTTTTTTTTCTTAGAGAAAAATTTTCTTTAAGTCATTATTTAACATTAAGTATCCAAAATTCTTTTTTCCTGAAGCCATTTGTGTGTCAGTTAACACCACAAACAATGGCCAAAACTGGGGGTGGGGGAGTAAGGGGAAGATGAGAACCCTTAATGACCCCAAACTGGTATGACATTCTTTTGTTTTATAGAAAAGTAGTATATTACTTTGAGATCCTCAGATAGTGAAATTTTCAGATAAAAAGGACAGCATGACTTGTCTTATTATGGATGACTTTAAGTTTCTAAATACGTTCAGTTCAGGACTTATAGAGGGGAAAAAATGTTAGGATAAGGGGAGGAAAAAAGTATTTCTTTCTCAACAGAATAAGGGCCATTCCACTTTATCAGGCATTTTATTTCAGTAATATTCTAATCTTTACACACATTAAGAACTTTCTTTCATAATATTATTTTGTTTAGTGTAAATTCTATTTTAACAAATAGGCTCTATTCCATTAACATTTTTCCAAACACAGAGGACAAATGGAGACTTGGTAAGACTATTTTAGTGCTTCATTGAACCCAATATGTAATTCTAACTATTTTTCAACCATCATTTTGTTGTAACTTTCATGGTATAATGAACACCTTGGGCCATGAAGTGTTTTGTGTTCATTAACTTTTAAAAAGGAAGGGAAATACTATCTAATTATCAGCATTTGAGACAGAATATCAAGTGTTCCATAGTTTCTTCTTGAATCCACTGGTGACACAGTTCATACATAAGACAGCAAAGGGGAAATAGATTTCATTTCTGTCTAGTAGAAATTCCTGTGATGATAGTAAAGTTTTATATCTTTCTGTACAATATTATAAATTACATATGTGTGGCTACTGAGTACTGTGGTTAGTGCAACTGGGTACTGATTTTTAAAAATTTTAACTTTTAAATCTACTTAAAGTTAAATAGCTACAGTTTGTCGCTCTTAGCACATGACAGGATGATTCCTGAGCAGTTTATAAAAAGGACAGCTGATTTCTCAATAATCCATTAACTTAAAATTCTAGCTCCTGATGTTCTTGTCAAGAATAGTTCAAAAGTCAAACTCATTGCTGTTGAATTGGAACACACTTATAGCTAAACCTCCAGTAGGTGTTCAGAATCTGTAAATTATCAGAGAGAGAAGATTTTCATCTTTCTCCATGAGGGTCACTAGTGAATTTGAACACCCATAGAAATACCACCTTTGGATTAGCAGCACAATTTCTAAATTCATTTTTACCAAGCAAATAATTTGAAAAATTGGGCTATATGAAGAAGAAGGTGATATCAAGATTGCAGGAAAACTCCTCAACTTTATGCAGATTGCAAATTTTTGCTTGCAGAAAGTGAAGCAGATGAAATACTTCCTGAAGAAAATCTAAGACTACTACCGTCTCAACAAGAAAAGAAAAAAATTTCACTGGGCCAATAAACAATATCATTAGAGATGAAGAAAATGTTGAAGTTGTCAACAATATTGTGGTGTTAATGTTTATTATTCAAAATACTTTCCGTAGCCACTGACTGACTTTGACCTATAGATGGGCTGGAATATATATAAATAGGATGCATTAGCCTATCCACAAGGAGATTGGCTAATTTTGCTAATTCACAAGGGGATTAGCTAGTCTCACCATTAGATTCAGGAGATCTAGCAGCAGAATTGGAGAACCTCACCACCAACAAAGAAGAGGTAAGAGAATGCAGCATGTCCTTGCACCAGTCAGACCAGGGCCTACAGGAGCAGAAGATACATAGCAGCTACATCAAAGAACCAGAGACCTGACGTGAGTGGAGTGGACCTTGGAACCGCTATGTCATTAAACCAGAGCTTAGAGTCTTTTGCCAAGTTTTTTTTGAGGACTGGGGTTGTGGGAATAATTTGCAGGACTGAGAGCTTTGTAACACAGGCCTCAAGTCATGAGGCTGAAGGGCCTGTGAGCACAGTTCAAAAGCTGTCCTGGAAAAAAAAATTTAAAAAGCTGACGAATTGTATCTTGATAGCCTTTTGACATCTCTAATATGGTTATGTGTGGACTCTGAGCTATCACATTAGATTTTGAACCCAGTAAAGCAGTAATATTGGTGTTGGTATGAGTTAAAAGAGGTACAAGAGCGAGAGGGACTCATGGGAATTCATTTTTGTGTTGTTGATGTTATTGATGGGGACAGTTCCCTTTTGTAAAGTTGGTAAAGGTCAAAAATAGCTGTCCTGCAAGTTTCTTACTCTTTTTACAAATATCATTTTACTTAGATCCACAATCAATAGCCATGGTCACAGAAGTCAAGGAAAAAAAAAAAAAAAGAAGTGTTACATTAGGAAAACCAAGAAAAACCTGCTCAAAATGCTAAAGAGAAAGGATATATTCGTTTAAAGACTATTAGGTGTCCTGGATCTAAGTCACAGTGTTTTCAATTACTTCTTATGTATCTGAAAATTGAACAGTGAATAAGAATGACCACAGAACACTTGATATCTTTGAATTATGGTATTGATGAAGAATGTGGAATGTTTCATGGACTGTCAAATCGATCATCAACTCTGTCTTAGAGGAAGTGTAACCAGGGTGCTTCTTAGAGGCAAGACTGGTGAAAATTCTCACATACTTTAGGTATATTATTAGTAAAGTCTTTGGAAAAAAAACATCGTCCTGGGAAAGGTAGAATATCAGTGAAATAAAGAAAGACCCTCGATGAGATGGACTGATGCAGTGAGTGTAACAATGGACTCAAACATGTTGGATCATCAGGATGGGTCAGGTTAGGGCAAAATTCCAATCGGTTTTTTATAGGGTTCCTGAGTTGTAGTTGACTCAATGGCACTCAACAACAGCAAAGGAGTTACATTTTGGGTGTTTTTAAATAAATACTATATACTTAAATAGCCCTTGTATTTAAAAGCTCGTTGGGCCCGAAGGTCTAGTGTTATTTTATTTTTGAGGAACATTCTTCTAAGTTGTATAGCACTCTTCTGTCAATTTGCTGCACTGAGGTAATCTGGGTTTGCTGTGATGTTGAACCTTGTGCTATTGAGGAGGGTGGGTCAAATGCCATAATGGCTGCCCATGGTGGACAGTGTTTGGTGGAGCTCCCAGTTTAATACAGGTTTGGAAGAAGGAGTGGCATCCACTTCCTAAACCACATGCCTCTGAAAACTCTATGAACTTGGAGAAACAATGATAGCTATAGAAAGACCTTTCATTTATAGGGTCGCCATGAGTCATGCTTGACTCAATGGTTATCAATAACAACAACAACAGCATACACTTAAGAGTTCTGGTAGCCTAATGGTAAGAATCTTACAGGTGCAATCTTACAGGCACGTAGTTCAAATCTATCAGTTACTCCATGGAAGAAGGATGACGAATATGTCCTCCTATGCAATTTACTGCATCTTATAACCCACTGAAGGATCAGCCATGGGTCATCTCTGACTCCATAGCAAATAGTAACAATAAAAATCATACATTTAAAGAGCTGTGGTAATAAAAAAAAAGAAGGAAAAAGAGCTGTGGTGATGTTCAGTGCAATATGTGTTTCACTGCAAACTGAAAGAACACACATTTTAATTCATTAAATGCTCCTCAGAAGAAAGATGGGTAGCATAGTCTTCTCCTGCAAAGTTTATCCAGTTACTCACAGTTGTCCAATGGAAAGCCACTAGAAGTTGGACTCAACACAACTTGATGGTTTGGATACAGACAAATTAACTATAGAATATATACTACTTAAAGGCTTTTGCAGAAAATGATTCTAGAATTTAAATACTGCTTACAAAAATTTGAGCATCTCAGATAGATGAACATTTAAATTTACATTTTTCAAATGCATCCTTTTGGCATTAAATTGAGTGTTTTGTCCTAGTAACATAATATGAAACTTCTTCAAGCTGAAATATTATGAAGTCTTTTCAAGATATGTAAAATGCTATCAGAACACAATTTCCTGTTTATGTTAAGATGCAAAATATGCTTTAAAAGATGTTTAAACCGTGAATGAAGAATAGTGTGAAAGACAATGTATATGAGCTTTGTAAGTGAACAAACAAACAAAACCTAAAAAAATAATACTTTACCAAATAACTCAAATCTGTCTTGGAAAGAGTGCAACCATGGTGCTTCATAGAGGCAAGGATGTGGAAACTTTGCCTCACATAGTTTGGGCACTTGTCAGGAGGGAACAGTTCTTGGAAAAAAAGATATCAAGTTGGGAAAGGTAGAGGGTCAGAGAAAGAAGAAGACCCTCAAGGAGAGCATGGCAAATATGGTGAAGATGGCGCAGGACAAACAAAGGTACTGATTTGTTTTTCAGCAAGCTGCCACGGGTTATTCTCAATTTGATGGCACCTAACAACAACAATAGACCAGTTAGACTCACAAAGTGGCCATTGTCCTTTCTTTCTTGGTGTCTCTGACAGAAGTTAGTATGGTGAGACTTTGTTGCACATACTTTGGACACTTTATTAGGAGAGGTTTACAAAATAGAGTCTGTACAGACTTAAATTAACTATAGACTATATACTGCTTGAAGAGTTTTGCAAATACTAGAATTTAGATATTGTTTACAAAAATTTGAGCAGCTAAGATAAATTAACCTGTTTCAAATGCATCTTTGTGCATTTTTATAAATGAGTATGGTTTGACTTTTACACTAATATATATTTTCCCCCTGGTATTTAATTTGTGGAATTCTTAAACCATCATCTCCTTCTCTACTAGTTTCTACCAGGACTCATTACACGATGATGCACATGTCATCTGAATTCACGTGTTTAGATTTTATTTCCAGTTAAATGGTACATAAATGATTTTAAAACTTAGTGATTGCCTAAAACGAATTGTTTTGAGTACTGTTGAATCAGAACTTACCCTTTGGGAGGCTTTCAGAGGCAGTAAATTACACAGGAGATTGCCCATCTTACTCTTGTGGAACAGCTAGTGGATTCAAACCTTGTACCTTTGAATTGGCAGCATAATTTCTTACCACTAAATTGGAAGGACCTTATGGAAACCCATATATATTTGTGAGAATATAAATATTTTCAAAGTTCATAGAAACATCCTGAACTCCCTGCTTTCTATAACTTCCTGTACATAAAATTATTTTTTTTAATTGTCACTTGAATTTATCGATGCTACCAAAACCACAGAGCATGCAGTCTTTTCAGTACTCCAAGTTCCTTCTCTCAGTTTATGGTTCCCCACAGATTAGCACATAGCCCACACGTCTTTATGCCAGAGCTGTGAGGTCTTAACTCCTCCAGCCCCAGCTAGTTCTGCACTGCTTGTCAATCATATCACTTCCAGGGTCCTTCACTGCACACAAATCAAGTTCTAGTCAGGTCTACTTCTAATCAATAGATCCTTATAGATTGTCTTAGTGTACCTAAATCACTTCCCAGAAAATATCTTGCAGCCTCATTTCTAGTGGGAAAACATCAGACGAGATTTCCATCCAGGCCACTAAAAAGGAAGGCTAATGTGCTCTCCTGGTCCATCGGGGGCCTAAACTCCATGCAGTTCTTACATAAAAAGGGGGAACATGTTCTCAAGTAAGTCAAAGACACACAAGATGGGAACATTTTAATCAGGGTCAGTGTGGACTGAAGGAAAATGCCTGAAGTAAGTACTTGCTGCCAAATACCAAACTGCTTCAACCCCAGAGGCATATCTACAGAAAATAGCGCCTATGACAATTAGCTTTAAATTGCCGAATGATCTCTCACAGCTGGCGGTGGTGAATAGGAACTGCACATTGGTGCCTCTCTTCAAGTGGCACGTAGGGCACGTGCCATGGCTGTCATATCCCAGATACGCCTCACTTCAAGCCTCTGTGGGGTGGTGGTTGGTGGTACCTCCAAATCTCCACAGCGAAGCCAAAGCAAGTATGTTTGAAAATTACAACCACCTTTTTGAAACAAAACTTATGGGATATCTTTTTTTCTTCAACAGATAATCAACTGCAACTGGGGTTACAAATACAAGTTTATTTTTCATCCCTGCTGTAAAGATATTTATTGCTCTAATAAGATAGGTTAGTAGTGTGCTAAGTACCTGTTCTTAACTATCTATCCTGTTCTGCAGCTAAGGGGAATACTGGTAAATTTATATTTATCTGTTATGCTTTAAAGTTAATAAAATATTGCCACATATGTCATTTTATTTAATCTCCATAATAGCACTCTGAGAGAGTTAGTACATCCCTGAAACATACATAGGGAAACAGGCCTACTAAGGGCATGACCTGTTTCAAACAACTGGCAACCTTGAGCTGTATGGATAGGCAAGGACAGAAGATTCTAGAACTAGCCTTTGCTCCCTCATAACATATAAAATAAAAATTGACCATTTGCATTTGCCTTTTCCTTTTTTTTTAATTATTATTTGTGTGTCTGTGTGTGTGTACTGTCAAATCGGACCTGACTGGTACAGGAGGAGATTGTTGCTCCTTCTCCAGCAGAGCAACTGGTGGATTTGAACCCATGCATCTCTTGGATTACAGTACAGCTTCTTGCCACTAGGCCACCAGAGTTCGCCTTGCCTTTTCATTTTTAAATGAAAAATTTCTCTCTGAAAAAGAGATGGAGTTTGGTGGAGGTGTCTCCTAAGGCAGATTTATGTTGATTCTCAGTTTATCTCATAGGTCCACATCTCATACTTGGCTCTGCCTAGCTTGGGATGGTGATGCACTGAAAGGCATTTACTTCAGAAATTTCTTTATATCCTCTGAGATCACTACTTTCTGAACTGTGGTGAGCAAGAGCCAAGATGGTCTCCTTCTCCCTTCCTCCTGATTAACCAGACTAAAAACCAAACAACCCACTGCCGTTGAGTCAATTCTGACTCATGATGACCTTCTTTTGGGTTTCAAGGTTGTGACTCTTCATTGGAACACACTGCCTCATCTTTCTCTTATAAGGCACCTGGTGGGTTTAAACTGCTGACCCCTCAGCTAGTCGCTCAATACTTAATGTACAATGCCACCAGGGCTGATTCCTGTTTCCTACATTTTAAATACATAATACACTTTTCACAACCCAGGCATCATTTTGGAAGATGATAGAAATGGTAAAAAAAATAATTATATATTCATACAAATGTCTTTCCTCTTGAGTGTAGACTTAGTAATGCACTTTTAATAAATTAAAAAACAAACCAAATGATGGCATTTGAGATTCCAGCTCACGGCAACCCTATTTCAGAGTAGAGCCATGCTTCCGTGGACTCTTTAGTGGCTGAATTTTCAGAAATAAGTTGCCAAGACTTTTTTCTGTGGCATGTCTGGGTTGACTTAAACTGCCAAACTGTTGATTAACCAAGAACTCCCATATTAATTGCCTGTCCTACTTAGGAATTCCTGCTGATGAAGAGAAAGAATATGGCAAAAGGGGTGTATGGCACTGCTGAGATTAAGTTATAAAAAAGACTCTGGTTTTCGATTTGCTCACGTTCCTTTCTAATTCTTTCACTCTAATGGAGGCCAACTCTAAGTTGCCCCAGGGAGAGGACCATGTGGCAAGAACCTGAGTGATCTTCAGCCAACAGATAATAAGGAACAAAAGACTTCTTTACAACAACTCACAAGGAACTGAATCTTGCTGACAACTGAGTAAAGCTGAAGGAAGCCTCTGCCTTAGTCAGGCCTTGGGGTGACCCTGGTGGACACCTTCAATGAAATTTTGTGAGGAAATTAGCCCAGAGAATCCAGGAGTCCCATTTCCCCTAAGAATTTGCTTTTTTTTCCAAACTTGGTCAGCACCTTATGTGAGAGCTGACTCTGACGACCCACCTCCATTCTATTCAGTTTCATAACCCATAGAAACTGTGAGAAAATACTTGTTTTCTTAAGCTGCTAATTTTTGAGGTAATTTGTTACACAGCAGTATACAACTAGCACTAGCATGCTGCACCTTTAAATACACAATACACTTTTCACAACCCAGATACTATTTTGGAAGATAACAGAAATGGTTAAAAAACTCTATCTTAGAAAAGATCCTCACTTTGAGGTTAGAATCATCTGTGCTATCCAGGATTTGCCACTAAATAGCTTTAAGATAGACTTCCTGGATTGTGCAAATGGTTAACACTCTTAGCTGCTAACTAAAACACTGGTAGTTCAAGTCTTCTCAGAAGTGAGTTGGAAGAAAGCACTAGTTATTTATTTCTGAAAAGTCATCCATTGACAACTGTACAAAGTATAGCTCCCCTCTGAAAAAATGAGGCTGTGAGTTGGAGCTGTCTTGATGTCAATTTGTAGCTGTAGTTCTAAGGTATTAGGGAATTTATTTAATCTCTCATCTTTCATTTCCTCATCTATAAAATAGTAATACTAACCTGCATAATCCATAAAGTGGATGGATGATTACTTCTCTTATTTTGATATTATTATTAGTAAAGCAAAATAGTTAAGGGATGGTGAGAAATTGTTTCATTTCTCACATCTTAAAGCCTGTTTTAACAATTAGAACTATGAGTACTTGACTATGAAGACACTGGGTCTGCATATATAAATGTGTGATTAAACAAGAGAATAAACTTGGTTTCTTATACAGATAGTATTAACTTAGTTGGGCTTCTGTACCAAGGACTCTATTGTTTGTTCTAAGTTGATTCTTATAACATTGAATAACTCTGCATTTTAAAAAAAAATTCCTTTTAATTCTTTTTAATTAGTAATATCTTTATAAATTTGGTCTTTGTCTTTGGGGGTGGCATGAGAATGATATTCTTCACAAATTACATGCTACTGCTCCGAAGTCCTGAAGAGCAATGATGTCAGTTTAAATACCAATGTGTGCCTGACTCAAGCCATGATATTTTCAATCACCTGCTATACATCTGAGAGCTGGGCACTGAATAAAGATGACAGGAGAAGAACTGATGCCTTTGGGCTGTGGTGTTGAAGGAGAGGTCTGAATATCCCAAGAACAGCCAAAAGAACACACAGTTTTGTCTTGGAGAAAGTGTAACCAGAGTGTCCCTTAGAATCAAAGATGGTGAAACTTCATCTCACATGCTTTGGACGTGTTATTAGGAGGGATTATTCCTTGGAAAGGGACATTATGCTTAGAAAGGTGGAGAGTGAACGTAAAGAGAGGGTGACCCTCAAGGAGAGGGACTGACATATGACTGCAGCAATGAGCTCAAGTATATCAGAGATGATAAGGATGACACAGGATAGGACAGAATTCAGATCAGCTGTTCATAGGGTTGTTTTGAGTAGTTATCAACTCAATGGCACCTAACAACAGTAATAAAAGCAACAACAGTGTATGTAGTATATATTACTTAGGACATGGGGGGCATTCATAGGTGCATTTCATCAGAATTCCAATACCCTCGTAGGCCAGAGGGAGCTCAATTGAAGGGTAAGTAGTTCGTGTCCACCAGATGCTCTGGAAAAGAAAAACTGGCAATCTCCTCCTGTGTAATTTATAGCCTCTAGAAACCTGCTAGAGAGCCAGCTGTGAGACTGGTCCAACTCAAAGGCACAATAATAACAACCATAAATGGAGGGCTTCTTGTACTCACATATTTATTTATGACATTCCTATTTTAAGATGTTAATCTTCTTTTAAAGGAGCAGATTTCATAAGACAAAAAAAGAAATGTTAGCGTTTAACTTTATTTGTTAGCATTTAACTTGAGTTTTAGTTTAACTTTAGATTTTAGTTCCCACATGAAAAAAAAATCGAGGAAGGTTTTGCTATAAAATATCTGTTCACTCTGTAAGTCACTAACATAGGTCTCTAGCAATGCGATCTGCACCACAGGTGTCATGATTAGTAAAATAAATAATATAAGCTAATTACTTATTCTTCATAACTTGCCCATCTTTTTTTTTTTTTCTTCATTCTCTTTCTCTTTTAGGTAACGCTTTTAAAAATAAAGACTGGTAATTAGCTCCATGCAATATTGCCCTATTCCTTAAATAATTAAAGATTGTCATTGAGGAAAGGAAATCACAGTGTCCTGAACAGTAAGAAGATGTCAAGGAATGACCATATAAGTCATTCTAAAATATTTTGCCAACAGGAAAACTAAAAATCTAGTTACATGATAATAAATGATATGTAATATCTTAAAATAGAAACCATTATAATGAGTTTTTACTAAATGTCACTGAAGTCCTATGGGTGACGTGAGCCCATATTTTTTTTCCTGTCACTTTTCTGAAGAGATAATCACAGGAAATATCAAAAACAGCTTAACATCCACAGGTCATATTGAGAAATGTTTACAGATATTGACAGCTAAATACAACGCATCACAGCACAAAGTACAATATGACATCCACCTAGCAATACACATATGAAAGTAAAAAAATTGAGTCTTGCTTACTAAAAATAAAACAATAGATATAAAGAGATAAAATACTTGTGGAATGAACAAATTAATTAATTAAATGCTGTTCAATATTACAAATTTACAGGTGAAAATAATGACTATTTTATAATTGTTGTTGTTAAGTGCTGTCAATTCATAGGTGACTCATAGAGAACCTATGAACGAAAGTCCTCAACACTTGTGTGACTTTCATCCTTTCTCCAGGTTCATAGGGTTTCCAGAGGCAAGCTATTACGGAAGAGGATGCCGCTCCTGCTTCCAAACGTGTTTTAACAGGGGAGCACCACCAAACACTGTCCACCATGGGTAACCATTAAGGCATTTGACACGTCAGTGTCACAGTGTTCAGCTTCACAGCAACCATAAGTTACCTCTGTACGGCAAGTGGACACACCAGGGCTATCCAACCTAGAAGAATGTTTGAACAAAAACAATGAAAAACAGGTCTGAGGGCTGCAGATTAGAAGTCACCCACCTTTGGCTTGGTAGCATCACTTTCTCTCCACTAGGCCAACTCTCTCTATGTTGGTGTCATGTTGTTACTAATTCTTTTATATAGTACCATTTCAGGTTCGATCATCTCCTTGAATTTATAAATTAAAGGAAAATTAACCCAAAAATTGTAGTTGTTAAGTGCTGTCAAGTATGACTCATAGTGGAACTATGAACAACAGAACGGGCTTTGCCCTATGCTCTGCCATCCTCATCATCTCGGATATATTCAAGCCCATTGTTACAGCCACTGTGTTGATCTATCTTGTTGAAGGTCTTCCTCTTTTCATTGATTCTTCACCTTTCCAAGCAGTCTTTACCAAAGACTGGCCCCTCCTAATAGCATGCTCAGAGAATGGGAGATGAAGTTTCACTATCCTTGCCTCTAACGATGAAATTGCACTTTTCTCCAAGATAAATTTGTTCTTTTGGCTGTAAATGAGATAGTCAGTACTCAACACCAAAATTTAAAGTCATTGTTTCTTTTTCGGCTATTCATAGAAAAAGTAATTCTCTAGATATAGACAAGCAGTATACAAGAAAAAAAGAAAACAAATCCACTATTATTCACAGCATGCTGCTATGAAATCTTCTCCCCCCTTTAGCAAATGGTGCTAAAAGAAAAACAAAACAAACAAAAGAAAAGGGGGGAGGGGAACCCAAAGTAAAAAAAAGTAAAAAAATCCGTCAAAAACAAATGGTGCTGGCAGAATTGGAAAACCATATGCAAAAAACTGAAGCAAGATCAACATCTCACACCATACCCAAAATTCAACTCAAGATGGATCAGGGACCTAGGAGTAAAACAAAAACTGTAACATTCATTAGAGAAACCTTTCATCTAGAAGCCCTAATCTGCACATAAACAGACTTCTAAGCCTGACTAAAAACCTACAACCAAACGAGGCTAAAATAGATAAATGAGGCCTTTCACAAATCAAATCCTTTTGGACATCAAAATCCTTCTCCAACAGGGTGATTTTTTTTTTTAAATTGAGCAATTCATAACGTTTACTAGAAAATTGACATTTAGCATTAAATTGGCTGAGAATATCTTATATTTAGACCAAAAGGCTGTAGTACAAACAAACTGCATGGTTTAAAATGAGGAAAGGTGTGTCAGGGTTGTATTCTCTCCATATATTCAGTTTGTATGCGGAAAATATTATTCAAGAAGCTGAACTCTATAAAGAATATGGCATCAGCTTTGGAGGAAGACTCCTCAAAAACCTTCATTATGCAGATGACATAACTTGCTGAAAGTGAGTAGGACTTGAAGCTCTTGCTGCAGAAGATCGAAGATTATAGCCTTCAATATGGATTCCATCTCAATGTCAAGAAAATAAAAATCCTAGCTTTAGGAACAATTAGCAACATCATGATAGATGAAGAAAAAGTTAAGAGACTGTAAACAACTTCTTCTTACTTCATCCACAATTAGTGCACCTGGGACCAGCAGTCAGGAGATCAGGAGAACTATTGCACCAGGAAAGTCTGTAGTTAGGGATCTCTCCAAATTATTGAGGAGCAGTAACATCAGTTTGAGGACCAAGGGGCATCTGATTCAGGACGTGGTCTTTTTGAATGTTTGCTATGAATCTGAAAGCTAGACAACAAAGAAGAACGAGAGAAGAATTAATGCCTTTGACCTGTGGTGTTGGAGAAGAGTTCTGAAGATCCCATAAACTGCCAAAAGAACAAACATGTTTTTTGAGAAGGTGCAGCCAGAAGCAAAGATGATGACGCTTCGCCTCACATAATTTAGGCATGTTGCTAGGAAAGGCTATACTTTGGAGAAGGACATCATGCTTGGGAAGGTTGCAGAACAGTAAAGGAAAGGAAGATCTTCAACGAGATATATTGACCAGTGACTGCAGCAATGGGCTCGAGGATGTCAGAGACAATGAGGATTGCACAGAATAGTACAGGGTTCAGATCAGTTGCTCATAGGGTCTCTATGAATCATACTCAACTTGCTGACATCTAACAACAATATTAGGCAGCAGCAGCAAAACAAAGGTTTTCTCTACATTTTATTTTCCAGCTTAGACTGTATAATTTAACAATTTAGGTAGAAACAAATAAACTTTATTTACATTATTATTGAACAGAAAAAATACTTAAATACACATATTATTAAAAAAGTTCATTAGAAGCTTAAATAAAGATTAATTTCTCAATCTTTTTAAGTTGCTTAGTATATTAAACATATACAGCTTAGGTATAATTGTTTCCTAACCTTCCTCTAAATAAGGATATATGTAGATAAATTTCCATAAATTTATATATGGAATAAAGTTACTGGTATTTCTAATTGAATTATCTTTCTTAGCTATTTAAAAGCCTAAAATATTTTAATTAATATACATTTTTAATTGTTCACTTCCCTCCTAAATGTCCCTTTTTGCACAATTTAGTTATCTCACTCTCATTTACTATCCCAGTCTTCTATTCATTATTTATAAGATTGTACTTTTCTTTGCAACCAGAAATACATTGAGGGTCATGAGTATTGATTTGCTTTCTTGGAAACCCATTTATGCATTCTTTTTCTTGTACTTTAAAAATTAGTAATTAGAAAAATATTTTTGTATCTTCAGAAAAGATGTAATTCAGGAGTGTTTTTATGTAAGTCAAGTAAGCCTGTGTATTTTGTGGGTTGCAAATTGGCACAGAAAAGGCCCCCAGTTTCTGGCTAAGCATAACAGAGCAAAACAAAAATCTTGCTTTTCAAAATTCTGGATGTTCGTTCATTGCTCATATTAGAAGTAGGCGAGGAAAGAGAACGTTAAGTTTTTTTATGACAATCTTCCTATAACCAAAGCAGTATCACTGAAAAATGAAAATCTGGATGGAGTTTAAACAGAAAGGAAAAGCAATGCCAATGTGGCGGGGGAAGGATGAAGGTAAGGTATCTCAAAGCATTTGAACATAAATTCAAGTTCATGTCTCTATTCAGACAATATTTATTGAGTATATGCATAATAGGGGCCAGGTAGTGTTTGAGGCCCTTGAGTTATGTCAGTGATCAAAAAACAGACAGAGAGCCACACCCTCTTGCAGTTTACATCCTAGTGGAGGAGGGACACTTGAGTGATGCCTGAGAGGGGGAAAAATAATGAACACAATAAACAAATTATACAAAGTAAATACAGGCTAGGGGACGGTGGAGGTGACACAGGCAGTAGCATTAAATAAAGGGCCCTGGCATTGTTATTTGAAATCATAACATTGGAACAAAGTCTTGAAGAAGGTGAAAAAAATTATTTCAACTATTATCTGAAGAAAAAGGATGTGAGGGAGAGAGAATGGCTTCCAGGAAAACCCTAAGGCAGGAATGTGTGTGGTTCAGCCCAGAATCAGCAAGAAGGTGCATGTGGCTGCACCAGAGTCAGATAAAGGGGAGTCAAAGAGATGAGGTCAGGGAAGAATGTGTGTGAGAGATTTAGGACAGATTACTAAGGGACTTGTAGGCCATTGTGAGGATTTTGGCTTTTACTCTGATTGGTGTTTCAGAAAAGAACATTCTGGATGCTGTTTGGAGAGTATAATGCAAGGAAACACAAAAATAGCTCCCTGTTAAAAGGTGCTTGCCATAATTCAGGGCAGAGATGATGGTTCTGGTGTCTATTAAAAGTATTCTTATTTTCTATTCTTGTCCAGTTTTTATACACATCTCCATGATCTTTCACTCCTTTTCTTTCCGGGATATGTTTCTTTTCTTTATCTTAAAGGCTGTTTGCCTCATGGCTCCAGCATTCTTCTTTGTGGCTAATTTTCTATCCTGATCATCATCATCAGTCTCCTTAAAAGTTAATTTTATGTATCAATTTGGCTATTCTGTGCTGGCAGGTTGTTTGGGGAAACAGTAGTCAAGATTTTACTATAATGATTTTCATAAGATTAACACTTAAATCCGTTAACCTTAAATAAAGCAGATTATCCTCCATTATAGGAATGGGCTTCTTTCAATCAGTGAGGCCTTTAAGCAAAAATTAATGTTTTCTAAGGCAGAAAGAATTCTGCTTCAAGACTGTAACATAGAAATGCCATCAGAGTTTACAGACTACAGCCTGATCTACCAATTTCAGACAATAGGCATTGATGTTTTCAACTTGTTGATTGAGCTTTGTCAACTCTTATAACAATATGACCCAATTATTTTAAATAACCAGTAGCCACCCCTCTGATTATATATACACACCTACTCGACATATATATAGTCATAGTGATGTTGCCTACCATTCAGTTAGACCAACTAATAGCTGATCCTCCACTAGATTTTCAAAAGTAGTAAATAGCATTGCAGGAGACTGCCTATCCTTCTCCTGGGGAGTAGCTGGTGGATTTGAACCATGTTGCTTTGGGATTGCAATGACACTCTTTACCACTGGGCTACCAGGGAGAGAGAGATAGAGATAAATATGTTGTTGTTAGGTGCTGTCGAGTTGAGTACAACACATAGCGATCATATGAACAAAAATCTGAAACCTGTTCTATCCTGCACCATCCTCATGCTTCCTGACACACAAGAGCTCATTGCAGCAGTCACCATGTCAATACACCTAGTTAAGAGTGTTCCTCTCTTTTTCCAACCCTTAAACCTTCCCAGGATCATGTCCTTCTCCAAAAAATAATGTTTCCAAGCAACATGCCTAAAAAATTTGTGAGGTGAAGTTTCATCATTCTTGCCTCCAAAGAGCACTCTGGCTGCACCCTCTCTAAGATATATTTCTGTATGTGTGTATGTGTGTACATGGGAACTCTGGTGGCCTAGTGGTAAGAAACTGAGCTGCAATCACAAAGAAATGTGGTTCGAATCCACCAATTGCTGTGCAGAAGAACAGGCCTGTGTAATTAACGGTCTCTGAAAACCTCCTCGTTGGTCAGCTATGGGTTAATTTCCACTAGACAGTACACAATAGCAACAACAACAACACGTCTGTATTATATCTGTTTCTTAGAAGAATCATGCCCAATATAGCCACTATAATAATTTTCATAGGTAGCTCTGGTGGCTTAGTGATAAGGAATTGTGTTTCCAACCCAAAGGTACATGTTTCAAATCCATCAGCTTCTCCATGGGAGAAAAATGGGCAAACTTATGCTGTACGATTTTTAGCCTCTGAAAACCCACTGGAGGGTCAACTATGAGTCACTTCTAACTTGATGGTACACAACAACAAATCATCTTCATAGCCAAGGCATTTATTAAACAGTTACCTTGACTTGAAGAGAAATAAGGCTCTAAAGATTTTTTTTTTGGCTCTAAAGATTTAGAAAAGTATTTAATGATATTCTTACTCTCACTAATTCTTTTTAAAATAAAAATATACATTGAATTCTAAATTTGTGCAAAACTGTGTACTAGGTCTATTTTAAAAACTGAGACTGTAGTCTTTACAGACATTGACAATTGACTATGATGCTTCAGCCTGCTATGAACAGGACACAATGCAATGCGTATCATACAAATTAACGCACTTCATCCTCCCAGCAGTCCTGCATTTGGTATGTTATTATCATTGCACTTAGAGATGAGAAAAATGAAGAACAGACAAGATGCCATCTGAGACAGACAGTAAGCAATAGAACTAAAATGTAAATTCAGTTATTTGCAACTCCAGAGTTTGTGCTCTAAACTATTCACAATAGGGCCTTCTATGGTCCTTAACAATATCTCTGCTCTTTAAAATGCTTTGCTTATTCAATTGCTCATTCATTAACCTCCTACTGTTTTTCAACATCTTGGGCATTGTGGGACCAACCCATGGTGTCTTTGTATGACGTAAAGAAAGTTTCTTTTACCTCAAGATCCTCTCCTTATTCTGTCAGAAAATTTTCATCACATTTTGATCTTTTTAAGAACTAAGATATTTAGCTATCTTCATGAGAAAAATTGTCCTAGTAAGTGTGCAATTTGTTTCCAATTCCAATGTTAGAGTAAACATAAAAGTACAAATATTAAAGGTTATTATTTATAGTGTAAACAATGCCCCTTAGATTAGATGCCTTTATTTTTTGTTGGGGTTGGCTGGCTTTTTTTGTTTGTTTTGGTTTGGTTTTTTGCTTTCTTTTTTTTTTTAGATGCCCTGTGAAGTGCATGGTCTGGAAAGTTGATCTTTTGTGATGACAGAAAGGTAAGAAAATATTATCCCTTAAGGAGCTCTGATGGCCTAGCAGCAAGAAGCTGTACTGCAATCCTGAGGGTGTGTGGTTGGAATCCACCAGAGGCTCCACTGGAGAAGGAGGGGCAATCTCCTCCTGTGCCAGTCAAATCTGATTTAATGGTACACAACAAGAAAAAAAGGGGGGGGGGGACAAAAAAACAACCCACCATTATTCCTTAGAGATTAAAAAGATAATACCCATAATGGGTCAGAAAACATATTTCTTTCTGTAAGACTTTGATCACTTTATCAACTTACTCCAAATTTTGTCATAGAAACTCAAGTAATTTAGGGATGCTAAAAGTTATTATTTTAATAGTAATAGGTCTAATGTCTTAGGAATATGTTTCTACCATTCATTTGGCATTGTTTCTGCCAGCTTTTACTAGTAGGTACAGTAAGTACATAATGAATTCCTATCAGGTGCAAAGCTATGTACTTGGTATAAACGTTTTAAAAAGCTGGACCACACTGTCTCTTAGGTACAAATCCTATACTGTGTTGCAGTAAAACACTACTGAATTATATCTTGTACAAATTCTTCATAGTGTTTATAGCGATCACAACTGACATTAATCAGTTAACTACTTAGAAGAGTTTTCCTCTTTCCAAGATCAGAGTATACCTATGACATTAATTTTATATTAATTAGCACTTATCCTCAAGAGATTTTAAAGTATGACTGGTTATTAATTCCATCTTCACAAATAAAGAGAAGCAGTTCCAAAGGCTAATGGTGAAATCATGTTCAAAGTCAGGAATATTTTTTTCTTCCAAAACGCACCATACCAGGCTACTTCTAATGTATGGTGAGAGGATGACCCAGCTTTCACCCCTACTCCTTGATGATTGACAGAAAGATTGGAGATGATGACTATGGAAGTGAAAGAAAGCCCATAGCCAGACATCAGACTGGCAGAAATACTGCCTGTACCAGATTTGTGCTTAATTATGCCTCGCCTGGACCAACAGAGCTTCCTACTGTCTGGCAACTGATGCTATTGTTTGAACTCTAAAGTATAACTTCTAACATAGAAACAGTCCAAGAATTTGCTTGATGGTTCATTATACAATTTTTCTCTTACATCTGTATGTACATTTGCGTTTAGATGTAGCATTACTGAAAAGATAATTTGAGGAAATATGGAAGTATGAAATAAGAATAATAAACACATTGAAAGTTAACAATGTGCTAGTGCTTTTATTTTTTTTAGAACCGTTTTTAGGCATTTATGTAAAACTTGGGAAATACATGGAATTGAAAAAACTCAGTGAAGGAACAAAATAAAAGAATCCTTGTGCTTCAACCCTTCCCATGAAGCAATGTGGCCCTGAAGGCATTGTCAGCAAACCCGTGGGTGATACATGTCAGCCTTAGGAATATGTGAAAACATGCTTATGTATATTGTTAGGATTTTGTGCAATCTCTTAGTTTAAAAAACCATTTTTTTAAAAACTTACTCATGCAGTCAACTAATGACTAATTTGAGAACTAACTTTTGGAGGATTGCATAGAGTACTACTTTCTTGTAGCTGATAAAAGTTATGCTTATGGTATTTTTTTTCTGGAAGTCCTTTTCTCTCTTTTTCTATGCTGATGCTGTTTTTTTCCTACCTCATGTAGGATGATTAGGAATGGAGGAGAAGTCTAGTCATTACTTTAAAATTCATGGAGAAGATTTTATTCATTTTTTTCATTCTTTTTTGACCACCTACTGTATGCAAGCACTAGGTTGAAGGAATATAATGGTATGTAAGACACAAACTCTATTTATAGGTGCTATAAGAATCATTGTTATTGAAGAAAATAAATAAGTAATCATTGAAATAATCATTATAGTGTGAATGCAACAGGAATTCCTTAACAGTACAAATGGTTAAGCACTGAATTAGTAGCTAAAGTTTGGTGTTTGAGTTCACTTAAAGGCAGCTTGGAAGTCAGACCTGCTGCCCAGCTTTAGAATAGCTCTACTCTGCTAACATGGGGTTACTACACTTGATCTTAGCCAAAAGGCCGAGAAGCGATAACATGGGGTTACTAATGAGTTAACTGCTACTAACAACAAATAAGTACAATGCAAGGCATCACTGAGCTTCTCACCAAAACAGAGGAGGAACACTCAACTCAGTGTAAAGTGATCAGAGAAAATTTCCTAGAGATGATGAATGTTCTGAAAAGATAAAGAAGTATAGAGCAGAAAGAAAGGGTGGGTGAAGTGAACCATAAAAACTAGTATCTTATATCCAGCAACGAGAACATGGTCTGTTCTGTGAGCTTTAGTGGTTTCATTGTAGAAGAAACAGATTTTAACAGATGGATTAGAGAAATAAGCTGGAGCTAGGTCCCAAAAGGTACTCCACTGGTGTTTGCTTTTGTTGCTGCTGACGGCATATACGGATGACAAGAATCCACCTGGAATCTTGATAGGTGTGGCTAAAACAGAAGGTATCTGCTGGACCAGTTATTATGACAAACTCCCAGGGCCTCTCACAGAGAACAAAACATTCTCAGTACAAGTTAATCCAGGGAGTAGTGTAAAATGAGTGAAGAAATCAAGTGTCATTTGTTTCTTAATCTCTGCTGGAGTCATGGGAGTAATGGAAGAGAGGCGGAATCTTTAGTAAATGCCTAAATTTCACATTCTCCAAACCTGTTAGGATATCATCCCTGTGACCTTCAGTAAAGGAACCTGAATCTTACAAACTCACTACCAACATCTAAGGAAAATAGCTTTGGTATTATTTGCATTTTTTTCAAATTAAGCTTCATTGGAATGTATGGATCTCTCTGCAAGCAGCTTTTGCTTCTCTGTACCTTTCCTGGCTCTAAAAGTGTTTCTCCAATATGAGCTAGGTACTGAACTTTGAAGAAGAGTCCACTGTAATAACAGTAAAGTTTAATGATGCATAACTCTGAGAGACTGACAAATTCCCAGCCAAAGTATTGATTCTTAGAGAATTTATGAAGCACATGCTGTATTCTGTGTCATTATGGTCCATTTTTTGGCTGGAAGAATCATGTAAAATAGATTTTTAAATGAGTGGTAATAGCCAGACATAAAGAAGGTATTGATGTGTGTCATGAAGGGTGAAATAGCATGCCAGATTAAGGCACATAACAAATCAAAAACAACAGTACCCTGAACTACTGCAAATGTAAATTTGCTTTTTCTTTTAATCACCCCTTCTATTTACCACTTTGCACATTTATGATTTGCTTTCTACAGGCTTCTACTGAAGAGCATGAAAAATGCAAAGTATTTTTGCACAGCAACAAATATTCCTCTCTGTTCCCCAACTAGGTACTTATATTTTTCAAAGTAATTTGCTCTTATATGTAAACAGTGTCCTTAGTAAATAATTTTGAACACATATCATTGGACTTGTACCACATGAACAAAAATGGGATATATATATATATATATATAAACATACACACACATATATAAAATGAATCAATACATATTTATACATTTTAACAACTTTATAAGAAATATTTGAGATTCTTGTTTTTCAGAATCATTAAAGATTATTCTTTCTTTATAACACCGACTTAAGCTTTTTTCTGCCACTAAATGATTTCAGGGAAGAACTCTGCAGAACTAACTAGTTTTAAACAAGGTATAGAATTTACTCCTCTGTTTTTCTGCTGCCCTTTTTCTGCATTCATCTTGCTACCTGTTAGGAATTTGTTTTCCAAGAAACAATTGAAACGCTTTGTCTTCCTCCACCCCACCGCCAGTCAAAATTTTGTTTTGACATACTGGGGAGGAGCAGGGAAGTGACTATCAAAAACAGTAATTTAACTTTGATTTTACACTTCATTTTGGAATACATGTTTATTAAATGCGTATCTCACCGACAGAGTAATCAATATAGATTGTATAGTACATTACAAGGAAATTGTGTCGGAGATTATTAGAAAAATTAAATGCTTTTGGTTTTGCTTACTTGAGCAATATGTGAAAATGAACAGTAGAAACTTTTTCATGCATCTGACCAGACTTAGCTTTAATCAGTGCTCAGAATGTGGTGACTGGAATCCTTTCCCCTACTTTCTTGTCTTCTCTTCTTCCTCTTTCTTTTTTCTTTCTCTTTTAAAACAAAGCTGAATTTTCCCTTTCTGGTTAGTGCTAACATGGTAAAAAGAAAATTACGTGAAGTCTTATTTGAAGACTGACATAGTATAGAGATACCCACAGTAACATGGAACAGAGAATGAAATTGAGGATAGTCTTCTTGTAAAGTAGTACTGACTTTCCATCGTACTCCAGATTTTTTAAATCTTTTCATTTTATCTTTAAGCTAGAAAGAGAAGCCACTTGTGTCTAGGGACCCATGCATCTCCCATACATCCAGAAATTCCATGAAAATCAGCTAAATCCTTCCTTGAACAGCAGCTCCTCAACAATTCAAGAGTTTGTCAACCTAATAATAATAATAAGTAGCTCAGCAGGAAGAAGAAGTCTTAGACCCTCAATAGACTCTTCTCAGATGTAGTGGAACCTGAAGAACTCTTCAAGTGGAGATTGAGCTGGTACACTTGTCTATACCACGAACAAGCAGCTGAGAGACCCAGAGAGAGATCATTCTTTACAAAAACACTTTTCCCATGTAAAATGAAGGCAGATTCATATAAAACAGGCCAACCCTTGGATAGGAGATTGGAACAAAAGCTCAAGGAACAGAAAAATGTGTTCCCATCTTCAACACATTCATTTCATAAGCAGGGCCTATTAACATACTACATATAAAAGGTAATAAATTTGCCGTATCTTCCTCCACCCAAGTTTCTCAACTAGGCACTTTTACCCCCTAAAGAACTACTTTCCGATTAATTGCTATGCTAAATGAATCATAAATTTTTTAAAAGCTATGTATTTCAGATGCATTCAAAAATATATTTTCCTGATTTGTTTTGCTTTGAAATCAGACGTCATAGGCAGACTACACAGTGTGTATCTAAGTGTACAGAATTGTAGCATTTGGTTTGACAAACGAGTTTTACCAAAATGGAAGATTCAATAGATGAAATGAGGAAATATGTCAATGTAATAGCATATTAGATTTTGCAAATGAGCTATTCCTAAGGCAACATGAATTGCTTTGCTTTTATAATACCAGAATAGTTTGTTCATTTGACAACCAGCATTCAGAATCCATCTTTGATCTTGGAGGACTCATATAAATCAAAGTACAATAAATACTTAGACTTGAGAACTAAAATTGGCCCTCAGACAGGCGTCACCTCCTGACATTGGCCTGTTGGCTGTGCAGACCCATAGCTAGCTCTGATTTCTGAGCTAGCCTTTGACGGAATTGGGAAGATACCAAACTTGTCTTCTGGACTGGAAACATGGTTTTCTGCCATATTTGCCACAAGTCTTCCCCTCCCAATCTTAGTTATTGAGGATTTACTACATGCCACATATTCCCATTATTTCTAATTTTTGTATCAACTTGCAGGATCACTATCTTAGCTCCATTTCACCTATAAGTAAATGAGACTCAGTGAGTTCAGTCCATTACCAATTGATACAGCTGGGTTTCAAACGCTAGTCTGACTTCAAAGCCCCTCCTCAAGCTCATGACTTCATTATGTCTCACCTGGAGGGTGGAGGCTTCCTGATGAGTTTCGCACCCAACCAGACCTGCTCTTCCTGTTTTGACTCTATCCAGAATCCCTTCCTGGGACTTTGGCTAACCTGAATATAGGCAATCATTAATTACTTTGGGGCAAATGGGAAGAATAGATGGTCCAGCTTACTGCATTTAAATATATCATTGCCATTCCTATTTACTTTCTCACAGGGACCTTTTGGAAACGATATCTTCACCCAGAGGAGTTGTAACAAGGATATATTTCAAGCAGCATGGCATATTGTCAGCAAGCTAGTTGATCAGGCAGACTACATGACTGCCAATTTAGCGTGCTGTTAAGATTAGCCATTTGTGTTGGCTCCACAATGTTGTGAAAACTCCTTTTAGCTCCTTAGAGCTACAAAGCATGTGATGAGAAATTGTCTTTATTTAGCTTTGTGAATATTTGCCATTTGATTTTCACTCTAAAACATAAACTGACATCTTTCGGGCTTGTGATTAAGTCTCCACAAACACACTGGGTGGGTAAAAACAGTGCAGCAATCTGTTGAAAAATCACTAGAAATTAATATTTCCATTACAAAGCCATTTTTGCAATGTGGCTGTGGGCAGGCCACTTAACCTCTCTAAGCTTTCAAACAGAAAGTAGTTGTCCTGAGAATCAAATGCCTTTAAAAGAGGGTTTACAGATTGTCAAGTATTATCCAAGTACAAGGGCATTTGTAGGCTTCATCTTTAATCAGACTCATTTGCTTTCTGAAAAGAAATCAAGCAATATAAGTCAGTGACTTGAGGTCTCCGTCTGTGATATCCTTTGACCTCACTCTATGACGGAAGAATGAACGTCCCCCGGAATCGCCCTGTAATTTTCCCCTGCTCTGCCAATAATCAATTATGTCATGAGCTCTCAACATTCTCTTCTTGGTTTCCCTAATCCTTCCTAAACAGCAAATCCTGAAGTTATTAGGAACCAAGGGCTCATTCATCAAATCCTTAGCAAGAAATTTCTTTTTTGGATTTCTCTCCACCTCCACCTCCTTCTTCTATCAGTTTGTAGTTTATCTTTTTTAATCACTGATTGCTGTCTAGGCTGTCGACTTCAGGTAGGAGGCAGAGAGTGCCTCGCCGTCTGAGGAATGATAAATGAAGACATCTCCCTAAGGGTTCCTTTCTTCCTCATTGCTCCTTGTTTTCGGGCCAACAGGTACCTCTGCAGCCCATTAATCTGGGCTATTTCTCTAAAAGTACCTTAGTGCCCCCTGCAGGTTATGTGAATTTCTCCTGTCATGACCTTGGCTTTTTTTTTTTAACCCTCTCCTGACAACACTTGTGCTAGCTTCTCAATGACTCTGTTGTACAATTGTCGCGCATTAACATTGCTGCTGTTGTGTGCCATTGAGTTTGAACCAACATGTAGCTGACCCTCTAGGGTGATTTCAGAGGCAATACTTGTATTAGGAGGAGATTGTCCATCTCTCTCCCGTGGAGCAGCTGGTGGATTCAAAACCCCATGACTTTGGGATTGCAGGGCCTGTTCTTACCACTGGTCCACCAGTGCTCCCTACATTGACATTAGGTTCTGAAATGTCTTTAATAACCACTGAAGAAAGAACTACAAAATGGTGACTTCAATATATGGCAACACAGAAGCCAAAATTAATCCCAAATATTTAGTGTAACACCAGAACCTAGGCAAGTATAACTTCATTTGACATCAAATCTGAAGCCTAAGGAGGGCTATTAACTTTGTAAGGTTTTAAAAAATTATCTCGTGGGGCTTGGAGGACTAAAATTCAGATAGTCCAAATTACAGTCAAGCCTCCTTTTTTTCCAGTATTTTAACACATTTATCTTCCCTAATTTAAAGTGCTTCTTTCCATTCTCTGGTTCTGCATCTCCAAACCCTGCTCCTAGAGCAACTAATGTTATCTATTAGGCTTTAGTAGATAATTGATGGATTAGGACTTCAGGATGTCAAAAGGATCTGCTTGGTAATGCTAATCCAATTTGTAACCACATCCTGGTGCCATTGCAGAAGTCTCAGAGGTCAAAGGTATAATTTAGTGAGAACCTGAAAGTGCAATAAACATGGGAGAGAGTCCTCTTCTTGATTTGCTTGAAGGTTGCCTAAAATGATGGCCTCTCCACACATATCCTTGGCCTGGAATGAAGCCTGTTGGCTTTCTCAGGGGAAAAAAATCTGATCTAGAAATTCTCCAAGACTCTCGAAAACTTCTGTTTTGTGAAAGGTCATCTCTTAATCTGTATATGACTTTTTGGCATTATCATTACAAAGTTTATCTTGTTCATGCTCTTAGAGAATGGCCACCCATCTTCCAAGAACTTCAACTCAGGAGTAATTTTCACTTTTGAAGTTACTTTGAGTTTAGAATGTTTAGTATGACAAATTTGAAGTAATTGCTGCTTCCTTCTTACATAAATCCTAGGGAAAAAATTTAAAATCTTACGATGTAATTAAGTACTGTGGATTAAAATGAAGCATGATAATATCTAGATATCACTTCTGAGAGTCTGAGAAAAAAAAAAGGACTATAAAATAACTTGAAAATTACAAATCCTATAAATTCAAATCTATGTTGTATAGCTTCTGGATTTCCTCCTGCTAAGTAGTTTTACAGATACTTAGCAGTATTTAATTCACATTTAATTCACTATTTTACTTGCTTCAAGTCTTTCCCATCCAGGCTCTCTCCATTACAAATCATATGTAAAAAATTCCCATAGCCTGATTTCCAAATGATTAGTTTGATGTAATTTCTAATAGAATTTCATGATGTTTATAAGGAAGATACCAGAGCAGCATTTTTCAAATGCTTGTTCTCACCCTTTAGTAGGTAATGAAACCAATTTAGTTAGTAGTGGCCAGCATAGAGGGGTGGAGAGGAAGAGTGAATTGTTCATTGTTATTTTTGTTATGCACCATCAAGTGGGAACCAACTCATAGCTGACCCTCCAGTGGGTTTTCAGAGGCAGTAAATACCGTAGAAGGAAGCTCCGAAGGCTTAGTGGTAAGGAATAGCGCTGCCAGCACAAAGGTATACCCAGTTCTAACCACCAGCTGCTCCTCCAGAGAAAGATGGGCAAGTATTTAAGATGCTTGAGAAGTTGATCAAGGCCCCAGTGATGTCAAGAACAATAGACAGGAGTAAGGACCACCCACTAAATTTTGAACTTTCCGTGATATCATTCCATTGGTTCAGACTTAAGCGCCAAATGATGCCCCCCCAAAAGAAGTAAGCCAGTGATATTATGCCTGTGATACACATAGGGTATCACACAGGGTCTTCTCCACAATTTTCTTTTCTTTCAGAGAATGATCCATCCTTCTCTCTGGGACATATATTTTCTCATAAATTGCTTCTACTTTCACCTTCTTAAGATTTTCCACAACAAATTTAAGCCTCAAGTTGGCAAAATAGCAAATGATCTAGGAAGCATCAAAAGAAGATGTAAAGGATACACAAAGTCACTGTACCAAAAAGAGTTGGTTGACCCAGAACTACTTAGGGATATGATCAAGAACCAATGGTAATAAAAGAGGAAGTTAAAGATGTTCTGAAGGAATTTGCAAAAAAATAGGACCCCAGGATTTGGTAGAATACGAACTGAGATATTTCAACAAACAAGTACAGCACGGATGTGCTCACCAGGTAGAGCCATGAAAGCTGGAGGACAGCTACATGACAGGCTAACTGACTGGAAGAGGTGTATATTTATTTCAATTCCCCCAAAAAGGTGATCCAACAGAAAGTGAAAGCTATTGAACAATATCACTAATATCACACGCTAGTAAAATCTTGCTGAAGATTTATATATTAAAACAAACAAACAAACCACAACACCAAAACCCAAAAAACTAAAACAGTACATCCACAGAAAACTGCCAGAAATGGAATCTAGTTTAGAAGAGACTGTGGTACTAAGGATATCATCGTCAATGTAAGATGGATCTTGGCTGAGAGCAGAGAATACAAGAAGGATGTTTATTTGTGTTTGATTGACCAAGCAAAGACATTTGACTTTGTGGATCACAACAAATTGTGCCTTGCATTGAGAAGAATGGGAATCCCAGAACACTTGATTGTGCTCATGCAAAACCTAGACCTAGACCAGAAAGCTGTTGTTTAAACAGAGCAAGAGAACATTGCATGGTTCAAAATCAAGAAAGTTGTGCATCAGGGATATATATCCTTTCTCCATACCTTTTCAATCCATATGCTAAGCAGATCATTTGGTAGGCTAGACTTTATGAAGAAGAATATGGCATCAAGATTGGAGAAAGACTTGACGACATGTATTATGCAGATGACGGGTCCTTGCTCATTGAAAGTGAGGAGGACTTGAAATATTTGCTGAGAAAGGTTGAGGACTGCAGCTTTAATATAGATTGTACCACAATATCAAGAAAACAAAGATCCTCACCACTCGGCCAATTGACAGGATCATAATAGATGGAGAAAAGACCAAGATTGTTAACAATTCCATCTTGCTCAGATCTACAATCAACACTTTTGACACAAGCACTCAGAAAATCAAAAGACATGTTTTATTGGAAAATTTTGCTGTCAGAGACCCCTCCAGAGGGCTAAAGAACAACAGTGTCAGTATAGAGACTAAGGTTAGCCTGATCAGGGCCATAGTTTCTCAATTGCTTGCTTTGAGTCTGATTTCTGGGCAGTGAATAAGGATGACAGAAGAATTGGTGCCTTTGAGCTGTGGTACTGGAGAAGAGTATTGAATATACTCTAAAGTACCAAGAGATCAAACAGGGCTGTCCTGGAGAGACTGAAACTGCATTGTTCCTTGAAGGCATGGATTTTGAAGCTCTGTCTCGTATAGCTTAGGCATGTTGCCAGAAGGGACCAGTCCTTGGAGGACATCATGCTTCAAAGGGTAGAGGGTCAGTGCAGGAGAGAAAGACCTTTAATAAGATGGATTGACGCAGTGACTGTAGCAATGGGGTCAGGGGTGTCAGAAATGGTGAGGTTGCCTCAGGATAGGGCAAGGTTCAGAGCCATTGTTCATAGGGTCACTATGAATCATAGCGAACTTGATGGTGCATAACAACAACAACAACAACTCTTATCTTCATTCCTGTTTTCTTGCCTTTCCTCTTGGTGACATCCTCTCACAAAAGTTTGGCCTACATCACTATAATTTTGAGCACAACAAATCTAAAAAGAGCTGGACCAGGCTAAGAGGAGGGGATTCAGCCACCACCAACCTTTATAATTTCTCCCACTTGGTTCAATTCTTTGTTCAGGTAAGGGACACCAAAACTAGGTTATTTACCACATGGTAACAATATGAGAGGCTCTCTTCGGTTATGCATTTATCAGGGTTTCTTTTGGGGGTAGCATTCTAATGAAGAAACATTATTCTAGATGATAGTGAGTCTGAGACAGAACCTTCAGTTGCCTCTATAGAAACGCTTGTAATAATACTTTCAAAATCTCAATTATTCATTGTCATCATTTCAAAACAGATTCACACTAACCCTCCAGCAGAGAGGTTTAGAAGCTATAAATCTAAAGAAAAGAAATTGTACATCTTTCTCCCAAGGAGCCATGTGTGGATCCAAAATTCCAGAGAGGCACTTTTTTTGATTAGCAGCCCAATTTCCTTCACTATTTTTTTTTAAGAAAATGTTGTTGCTATGTACCATTGAGTCACCTGCGACTCATAAGGACCCTATGTACATTGACTCTGAAACCTGCCCTGTCCTGAGCCAATCTCATTGTCTCCAACAGACCTAATCCCATTTCTCCGGTGACTAACTCAATCCATCTCATCCTGGGTCTTCCTCTCCTGTGCTATCTCTCCACCCTTCCGGGCACGATATCCCTCTCAAAGGACTGGTCCTTCCTGAACACATGCCAAAAATAAGTGAGATGGAGCCTCAAAATCCATTCTTCCAGGGAGCAGCTTGGTTTCACCCTCTCCAAGACAGACTTGTTTGTTCTCCTGGCAGTTCATGGTATGTTCAATACTCTTCTCTCACACCACAACTCAAAGGCATCGATCCCTCTATTATCCTTAGTTATTGTCCAGCTCTCTGACACATAGCAAGTAATTGTGAAGATCATGGCCTGGATAAATCACACCAGACTGACATTGTTGTTCTTCAGTACTCCAGAGAGGTCCTTGACAGAAGACTTTCCCAAATGTAATAAATCTTTTGATTTCTTGACTGCTGATGCCAAGAGTGTTGATGGTGGTTCAAGCAAGCTGAAGTTATCAAAAATCTCAGTCTCTTCTCCATCCATCATGAAGCTGTCAATTGACCCAGTGGTGAGAGAATCTTTTTTTCCCCCTTGATGTTGAGCTTTAATTCATATCAAAGACTACAGTTCTTGATCTTCTTCTGCATTAAGTACTTCAAGTCCTCTTCAGTTTCAGCAAGCAAAGTTGTCATCTGCATTATACAGTTTGTTGATGAGTATTCCTCCAATCCTGATGCCACATTTCTTTTCATAAAGTCCGGACTCCTGATTGATCTGCTCTGCATTTACCCTAAAAAGAAATGGAGATGGGACGCATCCCTGCTGCATGCCTTTCCTGTTCCTGAACTGTGCATTGTTTCCTTACTTTGTTCTGACTACTGCTTCCTGGTTCAAGTAGAGTACATTTTAATAAGCATTTAATTTAATAATGTTCTGGGATTCCCATTTTTCCCCAAGGTTAGTCACAATTTGTTGTGCCTTTGCATTGTCAATGAAACACAGGCAGACATCCCTCTGATGCTCTCTGCTTCTGCAAAGATTCATCTAACGTTTCCTATCATTTCCCCAGTGCCAAGGCCTATTCTAAACCCAGCCTGCACACCTGGCAGTTCTCTACTAATGTACTGTTCCAGTTTCTGCATTTTGTAAAATAATTAGCATATCACTTGAGCTAATTGCTATTGTGTTATTAGGTGCCTTTGGGTCAATTTCACCTCCTAATTGCATATGACATAGTAAAAACTACTCCATAGGGTATTCGAGGATATAATCTATGTGGAAAGGAACCCTTTGGCATAGGGCATAGTGTAAACTATACCTCAAGGCTGATTCATTGTTTGAATCCACCAAGTTCTTCTCAAAAAAACACAACAAATCTCAGTTTGTGCCTCAGTTCTCAGGGTATATTCCAAGTAGTGGAATAGCTGGCTCATACAGAATTTCTACATTTAGCTTTTTGAGGAAGTGCCAAACTGCCTTCCAGAATGTTTGTACCATTTAAAAATCCCACCAACAATGTATAAGAGTTCCTTTCTTGCCACATCCTCTCTAACATTTGTATACCTGTGTTCATAGCACTGTTATTAATCATAGCAAGAACACGGAAACAGCCAAAATGTCCAACCACAAACAAATGGATTAAGTAATTATGGTACATTCACACAATGGATTACTATGCAGGATGCAGGAGTAATGATTTTGTAAATTATTGCTTAACTTGCGAGAGACTGGAGAGCATTATCCTGAGTGAACTAACTCAACTGTACAAGGACAAATATTGTATAAAATCATTATTGTACAAGGAATAATAAGGATTCAAGAGGAGTGGGAGAGGGTGGAAGCAGAGGGATGAGGATGTGCAGGGAGAGGGGGCATTATTCATGGGGTTGTACAATTTGATGGGGGGGAGAGGAAAATGGTGAGAATTTGTTCTTAAAAACAATGTATTCAAATTTTTTAAATAAACTAGTAGGAAATGTAAAGAAATATAAGTTTAAAAACAACAACAAAAAAGACAACCAAAAATACCGGGTAGTCTACTCTCATCAAAATTTACAGTTTCAGAAACACCCATGAAAGCTCACTATGAGTTGAATCAAGTCAGTATCAGTGGGCTAGCTTTTTATGGAAGTAGGTCACAAGGTATTTCTCATGCAGATGTCTTGAGTGAGTGCAAGCCAACAACAGTTTTGTTAGCACCCAGGTGTTAAGTGTCTGCATCTCCAAGACTCCTTTCTGACCTACCAAGAACCTAATAAAGCAATTCTTTTAATAGGGGTTAAATAGAATGAGAATTATTTGAAATTATTACATCAAAATAGCTACATTCTCTTAAATCATGTTCCCCTGCATCTTTTTCTCTTCCAAACACACTTGTTTTCTTCTTAGTTGCCTTGGAGTCAATCCTGACTCTTTGAGACCCTCTACTATCACCCATTGCTGCAGGGAAATGTAAACAAGGCATTCCCAATATAAAAACAAAGAAGCCACTGAAGGCCTTTGAAAGTCCAAAGCTGACTCTGGAATTTTCCTTAGCAAGACAATAGTCATGAAATGCTGATTGTCAGAAAGAAAAGAATTTTCTGAATTCCTTTATTTCTTCTTTAACTGAAACTGGCCTAAAAAGCAATACTACAGAGTCTTATATTGAAGTGGTTGCAAACTCCATTGGAAAGAAAGTGGGTAATGCCTGCCCTGCAGGTTCCACTGAATTCTGGGTAAAAGAAGGCAGAGAGGTTGGTGAACTTTGATCTAGGGTTTGTTTGTTTTCTTTCTATTGCTAAATTCCAGGAGATAGGAGTTGAGTGAGAGAAAACTATAGAGATGTTCTGAAGAAGCTGAAAGGAATTTTAAAGTGAGGAAGGGTCTTCTGCTTCTCCAAACTGCAATTTTACAAGCTTTTCTCTCATAAACTCAAAATTCACTGCATTAAGTCAATTCCTACCCACAGTTGACCCTTCATTGGTTGCATAGGTTGTAAATCCAGGAGGAAATTGTCCGTATGTCTCTCTCAGGGTCAGAGTGGTTGAGACTTTGGGTTAGCAGTGCAACTCCCTACAGACTAAGTCACCAGAGCTCCTCTTATAGACATCTTCCATTTAAACATCAGAGCTGTTACATCAAATTCAATTCCTCAATGTCAAGTATAGGGGCATTGGGGGAGGGGCAAGGGGAATAGATATCCAGAAGTTCTTGAATGTGCTATGAAATAAACCAGAGGAATCTGGCTGAAGGCAATGACAAGATCTGCCTGGCAACTTTCCAAAAGATGGTGTGTCTAAGTGGAGTTAAAATATAATATGGGTTTGTAAGAAGAGGTTGTGGCACTAATGACATCATAGCCAATGAATGAATCTTGGCTAAAATCATAGAGTATACCAGAAGTATGTCTATTTGTATTTTATTGACTAAGCAAAGGCATTTTATTATGTGGGTTCACAATAAATTGTGCCTAGCATTGAGAAGAATGGGAATCCCAGAACACTTGATTGTGCTCATGCTAAACCAAGACCTAGACCAGGAAGCTGTTGTTCAAACAGAACAAGGGATCACTGCATGGTTCAAAATCAAGAAAAGAGTGCATCAGGGATGTATCCTTTATACTTTTTCAATCTATATATAGAACAAATCATTTGGTAGGCTGGACTTTATGAAGAAGAATATGGCATCAGGATTGAAAGAAGACTTATCAGCAACTTGTGCTATGCAGATGATACAACCTTACTTGCTGAAGCTAAGGTGGACTTGAAACACTTGCTGCAGAAGATCAAGAACTACGGCCTTTAATATGGATTGCATTTCAACATTAAGAAAACAAAGATTTTCCACCAGGCTGATTGGCAGTATTATGATGGACAAAAGATTGAAGTTGGTAATGATTTCATCCAAAATTAACACTCTTGGCATCAACAGTCAGGAAATCAAAGGACGAGTTGCATTGGGAAAATATCCTGTCATGGACTTCTCCAGAGTAGTAAAGAGCAATGACATCAGTCTAGATCACTAAGGTGCACCTGGTCTAGGCCATGGTGGTCTTCTCCTTTGCTTGTTATGTATTTGAGAGCTGGATAATGGCTAATGGTGACAGAAGGAGAATCAATACCTTCGAGTTGTGGTGCTGGAGAAATGTGTTGAACATGCATACCATGGGCTGCCAAGGGAAACAAAGAGGTCTCTTAGAGATGGTGAAACTAGGTTGCTCCTTGGAAACGAGTATTCTAAAACTACATCTCACATACTTTTGGCAAGTTGTTAGGAGGGACCAGTATTTGGTAAAGGACATGAGTCTTGGAAGGGTAGAATGTCAGCATAGGAGAAGACCTTAGATGAGATGGCCTGACACAGGAACTCTGGCAATGGGATTAGATATATCAGAGATGGTGAGGTTGGCTCAGGACAGGGCAAGGTTCAGAGCCATTGCTCATAGGATCGCTGAGTCTTAGTCAACTCAATGACATATAACAATAAGTGGAGGTGTACATAGAGGCGTGCCTTGCTAACTCAATCCCCATGTCTTCCTGGCTATTCAAATCCACCAGCTGCTTCTTGGGAGAAAGATGAACAATCTCCTTTCATGTAATTTATAGCCTGAAAATCCACTTGAAGATTTAGTTATGAGTGGGTTTTAACTTGTACTGCACTTTCTTCAAGATATATCTCTTTCTGATATTTTGTATTTCTTTTGGCAGTGCATGATAGTCAGTGCTCTTCTCCAATATTACAACCCAAAGGAGGCATCAACTCTTCTTTTGTCTCCTTATTCATTGTCCAGCTCTCACGTGCATAGCAAGTGTGTGGTATCAATGGTTAATTGTTCAAAACAGCTTCTCTCACCATTGACTAAGTTTGCCATGCAGATGGCCTGCAATATGTGAATAGGGTGTGTTAGCCTATCTACAAGGAGATCGGCTAGTCCTGCTATTAAATGGAGCAGACCCAGCAGCAGAATTGGAGAACCTCACACCATCAGAGAAGAAGCAGGGGAATGCAGTGTTGCGTCAGCCAAACCAGGGCCTATGGGAGCAACAGCCATAGAAGCCACAGCAGAGAACAAGAGGTGTAATGTGAGATAGAGGGAACCTTGGGACTGCTACTTCATGGAACCATAACTAGGAGCCTTTGATCAAGTTTGTTGGACAACTAGGGACAGTGGGGAGAGTCATAATTGGTGGGACAGAGAGCTCTGTAACACTGCCCTAAAGCTGTGAGGCTCAAGGCTGAGGTGTCTGAGGCCATATTTTGGAAGCTGTCCTAACTGACTGAGTATATTTTGCTACTACTACAACTGACCTAAATTATAGCCTTTTGACTTCCCTAATATGATTTTGTGGAGTCTGTGGCTATTGCAATGGATTTTAGGTCCAGTAGAGTAGTAAGATTGCTGCTTGGATGAGTAGAAAGAGGTGTGAGCAGATGGGGGCATGTCTGATCTCATGGGAATTGTTCATGTGTTGTTGATGGGGCAGTTCTTCATTGTGGAGTTGGCAGGGTCAGATATGACCACCGGTGGCCTTTGCTCCTTTCACAATTTTATTTAAAAGGCCATAGCTTGAGGTTACTGCTGTTCTGGGGTATAGTGAGACGTGATGAACAAACAGGAACAAATTTCAATAAAGATGGTGCAGTTGTTAAACAATTTACTCCTAACCAAAAAGTTAGAGGTGATTATTCACTTTCATTAAGATTTATAGCCTTAGAAGCTCTATGGAGCAGATATCCTCTGTCTGATAGGAAATTGATGATTTGGAACAAACTCAATGGCAGTTAAAGGCAATTTCCAGCACTGGAGATATTAGAATGTACAGGGTATGGGCAAGTCATGCCTGAGACTTTACTATCCACGGGAGTGAGGGAGACCAGAAGAGCCCAGAAAACACTCTACAAAATCCCGGGCTAACCCCCCACCCCTTCCCTAAGATTTTATATCTCTCATTTATCTTCCATACATCCAGGGCTTTGGGGAACAGATATCTGATAAGCACTTACCTGACTCACTCAAGAAAAACCTGAATGCATAAACTCATTTACTGCAATGAAATCAATTCATAATTGAGTCTCCACTAAGTTTGTAGAGGTTATAAATCACATGACAAGAGATTGCTCATCTTTCTCCTGGGGAGCACTTGGTAGATTTGAACCACCGGAGATGCCTCAAATTTGGATTCGCAGCAATGATGATAAAGTATCAACTAAGAAAGGGTGAAACCAGGCTGCTCCTTGGAGGTAGAGAGTCTGAAGTTTCATCTGACATACTTTGGACATGTTGCAAGGAGGGACCAGTCTTTGGAGAGGGGTGACATGCTTGGGAGGGTGAGGGACAGTGCAGGTGAAGAAGATCCTTCATGAGATGGATTGATTCAATGACTGGGGAAACGGGAGTAGTTGTGTCAGAGACAGTAAGACAGGATAGAGCAGGATATAGGGCTGTTCTACATATGGTTGCTATGAGTTGCACAAGAGTTGAGGACACATAAAAACAAAACAACTAGAGTAAATTGGTCAATACAATTAATCCCTCTCCCCTCCATTCAGTATCCTGATTGTTCTTTTATCCTTTCTGGATGTGGGAGCCAATATTTTTAGACTTGAATTCCATTATTTAGGTAATACTACTTAAAGATTTTTCAAGCTCAAATGACTAACCCATATGAGATAATTTAGCGATTATGATAGCAAATGTACTCATTTGTTTCTTTTTGTCTTCATCTTTATCTGCAAAAAGGTCAGAGAGGCTTTGGAAGAGGTGGACCTGGGTTTTCTTTGAGTCTGTGTCTCTGCTTCTAGCACTGTTGAGTCTGACACATAAGTAAATGGCCAGAGAGAAAGAAAATCACTGAAGGGAGTTGTTACTAAAGTTGATAAACTGATGGGAAGAGCAGCCTAATGAAAGCTAAGGAAGTGGAGATAGACCAGAGAGGAAAGCAAGTGCCCTGCTGACCTCCAGGTCACTGATACACCACAGCTTTAAAGCTATCTTTATCAGGGAAAAAAAATAAATCTGATTTTGCTTAACATTCTGCAGGGGTTCATCACTGTTCCCACATAGAATTGAATTGCATAGAAGGTCAATAAAGACAGAACTCTTATCTCCTCTTCCAGCTTCCATTCCTCACCATATGTCCTAACCTAAAGGTTACGCCTCTGTGAAGATTCAAATCTACTAGCTGCTTAGGAGAAGGATGTGCATCTCTTCTCCTATGATTCACAGTCTCCGACACTTACTTGGAGCAAGGTGCTGGTTCTGAATAGATAGCAGTGAGCTGAGTTGATTACTAAAGTAGAATTGGCAAGGCTTGGCATTTTGGTAAAAAAAAAAATCTTCAGGAATATAAGGAAAGTGACGCAATTTAAAACGTTTAAAAACATGAAGTCGTGGGTAACACTAATTTCTTTTTCTCCATACTATGTGGGGAACTCCGGTGATATAGTCCATAGGATGTTGTCCTGGTAATCAAAAGGCAGTGCTTCAGGGAGCTCAAATCCACCAAGCGATCGTGGGAGAAAGATGGACAATATCTCTCCTTCCCTGTGACTTATAGCCTCTGAATACCCACTGGAGGGTCAATCAGTTTTGACTTGATGGCAATGAGTTTTAAGACTAGGCTAACCTGTAGGGAGTTGAGCTGTTAGCCTAAAGGCTATGCCTCTCTCGCAGTTTGAATTGACCAGTAACTCCAAGTAAAAAGATGAGCAACAACTTCCCTTGAGCACAAAAACCAGAGGGAAGGTCAGCTGTGAATCAGAATCTACACAGTGGTAATGAGTTTTTTTAGGTGAGACATATTAACTTAATTTTAGACAGAAATTATTTTAGAAAAAAACACAAATGTCCCTTAGTTTGCATTTCTTGAATTCTAAGACATTAATGACTATAGTAATGTACATCATCAATTATGTAACACTGTGTGTGTGAAATAAATTATTTGTTCAATATTGTCTATATGATACAATTTTCTTAAAAATAAATATATAAAACTTTTTTTTTCCTGAAACAAGAGATGCATTGCAAAATGTACTGGGGG